>NC_039364.1:231952547-232296212 GCF_003573695.1 Papaver somniferum | reverse complement strand
AAAAAAAAAAAAAAAAAAAAAAAAAAAAAAAAACATATATTCTGGATCTAAATCAAAGTGGGACAAGGAAAAAAAATTAACACAACATTTACTTATTTTTGAGAGAAAAAATCATTATACAATTTAAGATCATTGAGTCTCCATACGCAGGGGTTCCCACATAAAATGAAAATTCACAGCAACAACCCATTACAGTTGTACAGAGAACGGGTCAGGGAAAGATCTAATCATATAGAAAGGCGCCGGCAGTCTAATCAAAAAATGAAGAAGAGGTCTTTGAGACTATATATAAGAAGAATCTTCCTTGCTAAAGAGCAAGTAAACCCTAAAGATGAGTCCATGAAATGAAGCCCAAATTCAGGCCCAAGGGTAGGGACTCTTATTGGGTTCAGTGAATAGAACTACTAGACTAGTACTACCACATATACATAGCGATGTTGCCTTTAGCAATTCTTTCGTTTTAAGTACTGCATCTGGTAACTTGTTGTATATATACCGAAGTGCCAACTATGCTTGCTCACTGGATATATTGTTAGAGCAACCACAGTCACGAGACAGACCAAATACCAAATTCCAGACTAAAAACCAAAAAAGTTTGGTATTCTCGGTGTTCAAGCGCAGTGGGTGACGACCAAAATTTGGTGAGGCGTAACTTATACATCCGCTTGAAGCCAGACGGAATTTATACTAACGTTTCTTGGTGGGCGTCTTTTTAACATGCGTCTCAGTGAAACGGATGTATTACGTGCGCCTGATTGAGGCGCAGTTTTAATTCACGCCTGGCATTAGACGGCGATGGAAAATGCGTCCCAGTAGACGGAGATGGTATGTGCGTCTGATACATACGGAGATATAAATTGCGTCTGCATCGGACGGACACAGAAGGTGCGTCTGAGTGGGGCGGAGATGAAAGGTCCGTCTATGTGGGGCGTTTATGGAAAGTCCGTCTGAGTGGGGCGTTTATGGAATGTCCGTCTGGGTGGGGCGTCAATGTAAAGTGCGTCTAGAAATATACGTTAAAGGGCAAGTCCGTCTGATTATCTCCTCTTCTCCTCCTCTTTTCACAGAACAAGAACAAAAAAGACGACGAAACCTAAGAAAAGTTCTAGGGCAAAAATTCAGCTGCAATCTCATGTTATGAAGATTAATCTATGTTTCCGTGAAAGAAACAAGTTTTCTAATAGAGGTATGTAATCTAAAAAACGTGATTTTAGGCGTACATAATACATGGTTATCATGAAAATTCAGGTATGCAATACATGGTTATCATGAAAAACGTGAGGTATGCAATCTCATGTTATGAAAATTCAGGCGTACATTAAAGATACGTCTCACACAGGCGTGCATAATACATGCGCCCGGACCAGGCGTACATTAAAGATACGTCTACACACAGGCGCTCACGATACATGCGCCCGAATCAGGCGGTTTTTATAACTGCGCCCCACTGGGACGTACATTCTAATTACGCCTGCTGTGGGGCGTACGTATTATCTCCGTTTTGTCCGGCGGTGGTTATAAATACGCCTCACTCATACGCTCTTTATACATCCGCCCTAATTTCATGCGTTCTTTATACTTACGTCTGGTGTGAAGCGCTCACTATAACCCCGTCTGAATTCATACGCTTATATTAAGCCCGTCCCAGTATAACTGATTTTAGTCTGGGTCGGCGACCATTTTTGGTCTCAAACCCTAATTATCCGGACTAAATATAGCTTTAGTCCGTTCCATTGCGGCTGATACAGAGACCAAATTTGGGTTTAGTCTCCAAATTTGGTCGTGACTGTGGTTGCTCTTAGACTAGTATACTTATCATCGTTGCTGTTTGAAATAGGCATAAGGTGAAAAGATGAGACTCTATGAAAGATTGTATAGAGAAAATTATCGAACAAAAAGAAAACACAATCTCTTGATTATTTAAATTTCTCAGTATGTTCCTCGGATGTATGGCAACAAATGACAACAATGCTAATTCTCTTCCAACTCGTGACATGCTAACATACAGCTGCGTTTCTGCCTCTTTGCTATGCTTCCATTCAAAGGCATCAAAACAATGTCTTCAGGATGCACAATCAACCAAGAGTTTTTGCTTTCGGGATCATAATTCAGAGCGGCTGCCGTAAATGGTGATTCCACTATCCCACAGTGGATCCCACTATCACCAAGCATGAAAGCCACTAGACGACATCCAGATGATCTCATCTAGGTGCTCGCAAACAGCCGCTCTAGTTCTGGATTCCACATTACCGTGTGTGTAGCTGTTGGTTTCCCAACATGGAAAATAATTCTCATTTACCTTTTGGCGCCGCATAAATCAATCGCTTCCTTGAGTGGGACCAAATCCAATGGACGATGAGTAGATGACAATAATGCGCATATAATATTACCTTGACCATGTCACGCACCATGTACATGTGAGTATATGATGCTTTGGCCCTACCCCACCACCTTGTCCTAATCCAACATGGGAAAAATACGGTTCAGTCCAAAAGTACGGTTTAGTCTAGTCCGAACCAACTAGGTACAAATTAGTCCAAATATATGGAAAGTACACTAATAGTCTTATCTTACAATTTAGTCCAAATGTTTGCATTTTAGTCCAAAATTACTCATGATGATGCCAGCAATTTTCAACAATATATAGATAGTTAAAAAATAATTTATCTTTTGAACCGCTCGTCCAAAATTTATAAACTTTATATATTCGGAAAGCTCTTTTCGAGATCTACAAAAAGAGTACCCATGTGAATATATAATTTTCACTTTTTAAATTTTTTAATTCACAGTAGAGTATAACTATGTACACATCGGCAAAAATACAGAAAATCCAACATTCATAATAGCCAGACTGCCACTATAGTCTGCAAAGACCGACAAAGATTTCAACCAGGCCAAGCTCTAGCTGCATAAAGGATGGTGTGCACATGATGGTTTAGTGGTCAACCTGCAACCGGACAAAACAATAAAGCATAAGAAACCGCAGCTTGAATAAGAAGTCATGACCTTTATAACCTTTCACCAATAACCACATAAGAAACAAGCAAAAAAAGCGATCATATGTAAAATATTAGTCAGTTAATAATTTAAAGAGACACAATCTATTTGTGCTTAACTGCACAAACTTAATATGACTTTAAACGATCTCAGTACAGTGGTTTATTGCACTTTACCGAAAAGGAGATTATTAAATGAACCTGATGCCACTTTCCACGGATCAATCACTAATGCTAAGGAATTATAATAAAAGAAATGAGTTTCCACTGTCATATCATATATGTACACGGAGTTAGCTTTACATAATATGGTGATTACTGGTTAATTAATCGTCTTTGATAAGATCGCCTAGTCTGGAGTGGATTAAAGGTAAATAAGAAAAAATCAGGTCAAAAGAAAAGCGTGGAGAAGAAGATAAAACTAAAAGGCAAACATAAGAATCTTAGGTATTGCACCACTAAATCTGATTACAATGAAGATTAAATAGATAAATACTGCTAGTTTTATATTGAAAAAGCTTTTTTCTAAGAGTCAATGTTTGTAAACCCATGATGTCGAACCATGGACTAATTAAACAAGTGCAATTCCAATACTTACACAGAACATGCAATATATCAATGAGACGGAACAATGGTCTATAACTATGTACACATCTATAAAAGACCAGAAAATTCAACATTCATACTCATGAAACAAACAATATATCGATGAGACTGGACAAGTGTACAATTACTTACGCATCTATAAAAAATCCACATAATCCACCAGCAAAACAGGTCATAAATACATGAGATAGGAAAATGGTGTACAATTATGTACACATCTACAAAAACCTAGCAAATTCAACATTAATACTCATAAAACATGCAAACGTACAAATGTACACATACAAAAACCTAGTAAATCCAAGAATCATACTCATAAAACAGGTAATACATCCATGAGACATGACAATGGCGTACAATTATGTAAACATCCACAAAATCCAGAAAATCCAACATTCATACCCATGAAGCAGGCAATATATTCGTGAAATAAGACAAGGTGCACCAGTTTTTACACACATACAACTTGAATCTTGTACCTTAAGAACCAGTAATAACAACATAAACACCACTACATGCTTATAGCTGCAAACTACCAGGTATATATATGAAGCAAAAGTGTGAAATAATAATAAGCTAAAACAAATGCATACCAACAAATATCAACCAAAGTTTTCCTTCCTGACAAATCATTCACATGCTGCAAACAAAATTGAAACACACTGGAGTTCTATACAACTTCCACAACACAAAAAATACAATATCAACGAAAGAAAGAAGAACCATAACTTTAATACTTACAATAATCATATCATTGAACGATGCAAAGATCTGAGCAGCTTCAAAAACAAACTCACCATCATATATAACAGGTCCATGGGAACAATCTCTTCCTTGAGATCTCTAACTTTCCTCCACAACTACAAAAATCCACACACAAAAAATTAGTATGTGTACAACTATGTGCACATTTATAGTCAGCATGTGTATACCTATGTATACATTGACAATCAGTACATGTACAACTATGTGGAAATTAATAATCAACATGTGTATACCTATGTACACATTAACTATTAACATGTGTATAACTATATACACCAAAAACATTATTCCGAAAATATTAAAATCAAAAATAACTTCAAACTAATCGATACAGAGCATACTAGTATACATATATGTACAACTCTTCAGAAATCTAACAAATTCTAGCATCGATACCCACATGACAGACCATCCATTCATCACAGAGCATACTAGTGTACAAACATGTACACCTCTACAAAACTCTAACTAATCCAACATCCACACCCACAAAATAGACTGTAAAATCATAAGAGAGCACAATGGTGTATAATTGTGTACACATCTACAAAAATACAACTAATCCAACGTCCACACGCAAAAAAACAGGTAATATATCATTGAGATAACACAATGGTGTACAACTATGTACATGTTTACAAAAATCCAACATCCATACCTACAAAACGTGTTATAACTCATCAATTTGTTCTTATTATAACATTAGCACAAGTGGGGATAGAAGCAAAAATGCTGAAGTTCCATTTCCTCCTTCAAATGGTTTTTTCTCAAGCTTAAGAAGCATAGTTATGATAAACCAATTTTTTTTATAGTGGTAGTTTTCTGTTTATTATCCTCTTCCAGAAAACAAGTTTACTATTAATTTAATACTGTAAATTTTTAGAGTACCCGTATTTACAGAAGCTCAACCAAGTCTTTAAATGACCCATAAGAAGGTAAAAGAAGATAGCTGGATTAAAAGGTGAATAATCATTTAAACTAACTGGAAGAAAGGAACAATAATCATGAAAATTAACAAGTGTACAGTTATGTACACATTAAAAATGAACATATGTACAAATTATGTACATCAACAATTGAAGAAATAAAATAAAAAAAGTAAGAACGATATTATTAGATAGGCAAAAAGAAAAAAGAATCGTCATAGTGTATTGAGATCAACCTGAATCAATTCAAGTAATGTTGGATTGCAAAAAAAAAATATAATTGTTGAATCACTTCAAGAATTGAGAAGGTGCATGGTTATGCAGAATCTATGGGAACATGGCTCAAACTGAGCATTTACCTTGGAGGCGTAATAGATGCATCTCTGAGAGTCATTTTTATCATCCTAACCAATATCTTCCCAACCTAACACGTACTTGGATGCAACACTCATAGTCCTCTACCTTGGTTACTCCAATTAAACCAACCGAGCACTATATTCTCACAACATATAAACACTTGATTAAGACGTCATTTATTTAAAGTTTTCTAACGCAATTCCACCTAGATAACCTATGTACTAAGACTGGGGTGGAGTCCACTTCGTTGGATCCTAGTTCCAAGACTTAATTTGTCGAAATGAAATGTTTTCTTGTGGTATATATATGATTTTAAACCTAAAAAACATATCATTATAAATCAATTAATCATTTTTAACTTATTAATGGTTAGCTGGAAACCAATTCCTATTAACTCTCTGCAATATTACCACCAATTAACTTCTCAACCTCAAAAAATCTCCAATAAAAAATGGAATAAACTAACATACACCGATCTAATTCGAACCATCGTTGACAGTATAATACTATCCTTCAAACTAATGATGGAAAACATAGCTAATCAATAAAAATCATATAATAACACAAATATATGACTTACCAGTGGTAGGAATTTGTGTTACAATCTCCCCAAACTTGAGCAGTCTCACTGGCAGCATCAAAGACCGACCATCAAGATACGCATCTCTTTCTCAACAAATAACCAACAACTAGGTGAATGATAACCCCATGGTTCTTGTACTAAAGTGAATCCTTCAAATCTGTATGTAAGGGAATTAAGACTTAATGCATGAATTGTAGACGATCAACAAAAAAAACCAAAGGATTCTCCACCAGAATTCAATAAACCTCGAATAGATCTCATGCAAATTAAGAATTTCCTTAAACATGTTATTAATTTAACGGATCCAGGAACTTAAACACAAAATGAACCACAAATACAAATTGACTGATCACAATAAGATCTGATAACCAATGAAAATAAAAACGAATACCTAAAAGTATTGCAAAAGAAATTGTAATAAGATTTCTCACGAAATGTTAAAAACAAATTGTTAGTGTAAAATTTAATTGAATTTGAATAAGATTTGAATAAAAATTTACCAGATCTGTTTGTTGTGAGTTCATCTTCGAGAGGTTCTTGGGGGTTAAGAGAGAGGGGAAAGGTAGAGAAGCTTAAAATGATCTAAACCAGATCACGAATCGAGAAGAATTTTTATCAAAATCCTATAAGACATGAGTAGATGGAGAGCTCTTTCTAGAGTTTCGACATATGAGACCATGAAACGGAAGATGATTATGACCGAGGAATATCCATATTTTGTTTTATGGGTATTTTTGTCATCAAAGAAAGCACATTTTGGATTAAATCGTTCAAAAATGGACCGACTCGTTCAACATTTGGTAAATTTGGACTTCCAAGTACTAGGCCTGAAGGTACAAGACTAGAGTGTCCAAAGCCCAACTAATTTGAGATTAAACGTTAATTTCTACATCCAACATCCACCTCATTCGAACTAAACTCAACCATTGTAGAAGTTCCGCCAACCGGCCTGTCAAAAAGTTATTTTCCATAAAAGGATTTAAAAGCTTACGTTTAAGTGAACGCATTCTTATTTTCATCATGTTACGTTATGCACCAATTATATACCGTCCCAGATTGGATTTAGCTGTTTACGATCCAATAACTTTACCACTATATTAAGGTGACATACACAACACAGACGATAATTTTTGACACATCACGACACAACATGGCCCATTTTTTTCTTCCTGCCCCAATAAACCGTTTATTCTGAAAATTAGATAAGATAGGTTCAGCTGCGCCGTCAAAGAATGATGACAAACGCACTAGATTGTCACTGCGATGATGTGATCGTTAACTGATGATAAGTTCATTTAGCGGATAAGTTCCACAGAAATCATATGCCGTGTCATCACTCAGGCCACGGCACTGCTAACACGTCACCTTGAAGTTCGCTTGAGTTGAACGTTAGGTTGAATTGGCATTAAAAGCTAGAACAAAAAAGCGGTCCCTATTCGGCTGTTGCTTTAACGAGAAAGTTGCTTTTTCCATGTCTGCCTGGCACTGCACTGCATTGGAAGTACTAGCTAGGCCAACTGGGTGGAGAACGAGGCACTTGGCTACTTGAAAGCAACAGCCAAACTAACCGTTACAACCTATGATGGTGGCCCTTGTGTGTTTGGGAATTTTGCTGAGAATGATACATGCGTAGGGTTTGGAAGAAAAAATGAGATACACATTTATGGCCAATTCTAGTCCCTGTACAACAAGAAAAGATGATTTTTCTTTTTCATCTGAAATGGCAATGTTCATGACAAGGGCAACGGGAGTAACGTGATTTGGGTGATTATGTCTTTTTTTTTTTGCCAAATCTTTTTTTTGATCTCCAGAAAATAAGGTATTGACGAGTTTCCAACTCAGATCACCAGTATTATCATCCAGAATAAATTTTTCTCAAAAATATCAGTTTTGTTTTAAAATATTGTTTGAAGATGGGAACAAGTTAATTAAGAAGCAATATCATGTCCATATACCCATTAGGGTGGGACTACCATTTTTCCACACATTTCACATTTATCATTTCTGCAGTCACTATCTTAGGCTCAATCACCATTGAAAACAGTTGATCACGAGTCTCCCCATTAGTCTCTCCGTATCGTACTCAAAGAACAAATAAATGTATATTGTAGAACAAAGTCATTGCTTGTAGTCTTACTCTTAGATTTTTCTAATACCCAAATTAATAAAGCAAATTTACTTTTAATGATTCATTCATAGATCAAAATTAGTGCTGTCAACGGGTCCGGGTCCTTCCGGGTAGTACATGGTCCAAAACCGGATCCAACATATCAGCGTCGGTTCCGGGTCCTAACGGTTCCGGGGCCGGTTCCATAATGTGTTGGCCAGAACCGGACCCAGTAAAGGTCACGGGTAATCACCGGGTCCGGGTACCCATCGGGTAAAAAAGCAAACTTATATGACTTCCCAATTTTATGGTTCCTGAGTACTGAAAAAGGATTATTCAACACCTGAAAAGTGATCATCTTTAACATACATACAAAAGTAGAGTAAACTTGAGCTTAGAATCCTTAGATTAGGAAAATCAAAGTTACTTTCCTAGCTATAAGTAAGAATCTGCCATTATATATGATAAATATTAAATACAAAAGTTGGCAGACATTTTTTTAGCCGATAACTACAAGTAACGCCAGCCCTAATGGCTAATATAGTCTGTCGTATTATAACCACAAAAGTTGACAGACATATCATTCTATAAAGTGTAGAAGCCCCAAAAGATAAATGCGTTTCCTTCACAAGTACATATACAAAAAAGAAGGATGTAGTTCGCACTTCGCATGTTCTTTGGCTATGCCTATATAATATATATATACCAAAAAGAAGTTCCAACCAGTTCACTAAAGATTTCACCATCATATTTCCAATTGTTCCTGCAAGAGAAACAAAAACAGTTGATCATATTCCCAATTTTTCCCAATTCAGAAACCACCTCAAAATTATTATCACTACCACATTCTCTACCAAGTTTAAGGAAATACATTGCGTAAAGACAATGTGCTACGAGTAAAAAAGTACAAATCTTGCATCTTCAACCAAACAACGTGTACAAGTAACCATATCACAATCAAAGACCTTGCCTGTGATGAAGAAAGAGTTGCTTCCGTGATTGCACTCACCAAATATACAACTAGCTAGGGCCAGGACCACAAGCAAACATTAAAATTCCCAAATATACAACTAGCTAGGACAAATATTGTATAGACAGACACAAGTCAAACTTTCTTACAAATGTATTTCCTTATATTGTACTAATCACATTTCGACAAAGTTTAAGGAAATACAAATTTGTGCATTCCAAGGTTAGCTGTTTATTTTACCTTAAATTGATAGTCAGTCAGTTAGACAATGTGCGATGTTGCATCATCATCGTCTGACTCGAGCTCCTCCATTGCCTCCAAAAGAGTCTGAAGTGAAGTACTACCTAACCCAAATCCCTCATCTAACACAATAAAATAGTTAGTTGACGTACAAGAACCATAGTAAATGAATCACTAACTAAAATTGATATAATAACAAACATGAATTGAATATGTTACTTACTCTTCAGCGCACTTCTTATCCAATCTTGTGTGCATATCAGAGCTTCAATTGTTTCTGGAAGCATTGAAGAACGAAATTTATCTACAACTCTACCACTGGTGCTGAAAACAGATTCAGAAGCCACCGATGACGCATGAATTGCTAATATATCACGAGCTATCACTGCTATAATTGGATACATTGGTCCATGAAATTTCCACCACCCCAAAACATCAAAACTAAAATCATTCAGATCAATACCACTTCATTTTCTAATAGGGGGAACATCAGTTGATAGGTATTGCTCTAGATCTGTGCGAACAACGTCATGTTGTGAACTTTCTTCCAGAAATGCCGTCAAACCTTTCCTTCTAGAAATAAAAGAACTTTGAGAAGATGAAGTACTACCACTACTACCAACTGAATCTTCCATGTTCACTTGATTTGTCGAAATGTTTGCTGAGTATACATGAGCTGAAGAAGCATAATGTGTTGCATATTCATTATACAATCTTTTCAAGACTTCCATAACTTCTAACTTCTTCTCCTTGTTGTTACCAGGATATATTAATGGGAAATAGTAATCCAATAATTTCATTTTAAACTGAGGATCTAAAATGGAAGCTATTGAAAATGTTTTACTAGTAAGTTGCCAATATCTTTCAAACTTTTTCATCATATTCACTGCCATTTTTGAGATTAATGCATCATCGGAATCACACCACTCACGAAGTTCTAAATACAAAGAACAAGCAGTATCAAAATAACGATTAACTGTCACGTATGACGTACCTGAAAAGAGAATAGTGACTTCATAAAAGAACTTCAATCAAATTGAAAGACTACTTGCATTCTTCCAGTATTCACTCGTTGGAGCAACATTAAGAAAATCAGGTTCAATCTTCCCGAACCGGTTAAATGCTTCCCGAAATAGAAGTGCTGTTTCAAGCATAAGATAGGTAGAATTCCACCTTGTATCAACGTCTTGAATCAAATTTTTATCAGGAGCATTGACTTGCAAGCAAACTTCTTTAAATTTTTGTTGTCTTTGTGGTGAACCTCTAATAAATTTCACTGAATTTCTAATTTTCTGTATTTCTTCTTTAATTTGCAGCATCCCATGATCAACAATAATGGCAACTACATGAGAAGAACATCGAACATGGGATAATTCCCCATCCAAAAGTAATCCATTATCTGGTTTTAGCTGAGCAAGAAGTTCACTTACCACGACTTTGTTAGTTGAAGCATTACCAGCGTAATTGAAGCTATCTTCCTATCTATATTCCACTTGTACAACTGCTCCATCAGTACCTTTGCAATGTTAACTCCAGTGTGTTGCCCATCCACAGCGTTAAAAGATAAAATTCTCTTATGAATCTTCCATTCTTCATCAACATAGTGAGCTGTCAAAGCCATATAAACTCTATTCTGAGTGGTAAAGTCCACATATCAGTAGTAAGGCTTATGCGACTCTGTACCTTACTAAAAATCTCGTACAAATGCTTCTTTTCCATTTGATAAATCTGTATGCAGTCTGACTTCGTAGTGTTCCGCTTCACAAGTTTAATATTGGGTTGTAATGAAGTCAGCACCCTTCTAAAACCAATGTACTCTACAAATGAGAAAGGGAGTTCATGCAAGATAATCATTCTTGCAATACAATCACGAGTTACTTTTTGGTTAAACTTAAAGTTGTAAGCAGCTACTGACCCATCTTGTGTTTCACTAGCTTTCAAGAACATTTGGTTAATTTGTTGTTGTGCTCCTTTGTACGCCATACAACTATTTAGATGTTTCCTCAAACTGCTTGTCCCATTTTTGCTCTCCGCACCAATATTCCTCTTGCAGTGCTTGCATTCTCCGTGTGTTTTCCCTTTTATCAATACCTCTTGAAATTCAGCCCAATACTTTGAGGTTCTTTTGCGTGTACGTGTAGGTGACGGAACCACATTTGTTGTTGCCGCTTCTATATGATCAGAATCACCAGAATCACTTGACTCACTGGCTACAGTTTCTACTTCTTTCGGCTCTGCTGAGTTTACAACTTTACTCTTCTTTGCAGCCTTCGAAACGGCAGCTTTAGGAGGCGGCATACACGGGGATTTCGAAACGGTAACTTTAGTCTTCTTTACAGGAACACAATGACCACCAACACTACTTCCTGTTTGACTTTTCATGTTGCCTCTGCAAGGAAAAACCAACAAACATTTGTATCAGCCTATCAGATGTCATAAAGTATAAACGATAATAAATTTAACAAGCATATACAGTAATAAAAAGACAAATGTTCCAAGCATATACGCATAAACAACATACGCATCAACCACACACAAGGAATTAGTAGTTTATGACTTAATTTCCAAAATGGCAGTAGAAGACTTGCTCTTGTGCATGTTTGCTGCAAGCTACTGAAAACACCCAACCTTCGAGCTATCATTGATTTCTCACAAAAACAACCATAGAGTTCACATATCATTGAGATTACAGGGATACCCATTCAAGCATAATAAGTTTGCCTTGTCTGTGCAAGAGAAATCATCAAGAACAAGGGAAAAAAATTGATACAAAATGAAAGAAATTAAGCAGTAGACTAATAAGAGATGAGCGATTCATTTTAACTAGACAATTACTAGATAAGAAATAGTATAATAACTAGACACAGCAACAAATCTAGGCTGGCCTGTTTGAAAACTCTACCCACAAATCTAACTTCACTAGCAGCAACAATTAGAGCCATAAGTTCAATTATTGAATTTAGAGAAATTGAGCACACCAATACTGATTAAAATTGAGAAATTGAAAGATACCCAGTGATTAAAATTGAGAAATTGAAAGATACCCACTGATTAACCTTATCACCACCCATTATTGGAATCAATAATATTTTAGATGCTATTTTCCTAACATTTCTTAACATTCTCTTCTAATTTTTTTTTAATTGGAATCTCTTCTAAAATCATACTGTAACAGATTCAAGAGGATTCAAAAGCCTCTAAAATCGATTCAATAAAAATCACGCGCATCACTTTAAGAATTTGTAGAGTAGCATATCATACTTTTCTTTCAGTGAAAGAATTTGAGAAACAAAGGATTTCCAGTGTGTAGAAGTAGTTGCAGGCAGGAGAAGAAAGTAGATCGGCTGAAATGGGTGGTGAGCTTCTCATCCTTTATATATGACCTAATTTTCGCTGGGATTTTTACAGAATTAGCCTTTATGAAATACCCGAATATCCGCGGGTACCCGACGGGTAAGATCCGGATGGACCCGTTCATAAACGGGTATATACGGATAATTACCTGCCGGGTCCAAAGTGGTTAATGGGTCCAATTTAAGGACCCGGAACCGGACCCAAATCCATCGAATCCGGTTTCGGACCCGGGTAATGAGTACCCATTGACAGCCCTAATCAAAATACAATTTTTGATTATTCAATTTCAATCCAATCAACATCAGAGAATCATAATAATTGTGTATCACTACTCAAGAAATTTATGCACTAATGGTGTATTTTATTGGTCAAGTAAATAATATGAGTCCATACCTAAACTTTCATCCAAGCCAATACCTTTCAGCATGATCTTAAGTTTCAGAGGAAAATTAATTTCATTCTCATTCATTACTTGGTACCGAAGAAATACCCTGTATGAACAACTCATTATCCATGCATAGATTCTTTTTGCCTGTGCGTATCTGGTAAGAAGATTTGGAAGGAATTAGGCCAAGTTCTGTCCTTATTAAAATTTCACATGCAAACTTACAAGTCACGAACAGTCAAGTTGTGCTATTTAGTTGGCAACAATAAGTACAAACACTAGTTATGGAGGAATAGAGTGGGTAACTTTAGCTTTGAAGCTCATCTAATATCCTAATTTTTTGGTGAGGAATAATTTTAGTTCTGAAATTCATATACTATCTCCGTTTCTGTAAAAATGTTACTTTCATTTTTTAATATATTTTTAATTTTTCGGAAGAGAATTAATCTGAAAATTGTTACATTTACATTTTTCTTTTTTTATCGATGACATAACAGATGAGCGTTAAGATTACTTTGCTTTTTTTTTTCTTCCTTCCCAATATTGTTGATAGTTTAGATCATTGAGCTTATTAATAAATAGATACTACGAAATATAAATTTCTCTGGTGTCATAAACAAAGCTATCAATACACTCCATAATCAAAATCTAAACCACCATATTTGTAATTATTTTCACCACCTGAATTAATAATATTCCATGTCCACTGATTAGAGAATCATACAAAAAGAAAAATACAAAAAATCAAAGCGTCTATAAAGTATATAATACTACTTCTTAAATGTTAAGCTAAGTTATGCCAATTTATTAATACTTTTCTAGACAAGTTCCACACTTCACTTAGTGGTTACCAACTATAAAACCCTAATCACCAACCGCCAAGTAGCTCATTAACCCACACCTAATTACATTTTGTCAGAAAATTTACTCACAAATTCAGACTCATAATTATCGTCTATTACCCTCTTAATCCACACCTAATTACAATTTGTCAGAAACTATTTACCACCAAAAAATACTAAAATAGACCAAATTATTTCCTTCAAGAAATTCTAAATTTTATCATAGTACAAGAAAATCTTAAATTATCCAAAGTGTAAGATTATGTTTAGTACTAGAATTAACTAATAACCAGATTATTTAACTAAATTAATCTCCTTTCCATAACCTTAATCAATCCAGCTGGCATATCACTACGTCCGGCTTTTCTGGTTCACGTTAACCCGCCGGCCTGCCCGCACCAAAATTTAACAAACCACGTTTGCACTTTATCCAAATTTCCAAAACTACCCCTCACGATTATCCTGGAGAATTATTAGAGATAGCTATATAAGCCGTATTTTGTTAAAAAGATTGAGGGTGATATCGTCATATTGTAACAAGTGGTGCTGTCCTCCGCTGTTTGTCATGTATACGTTGTTTAAAACCAGGTTTCAAAAAACAGTCCAAAAGAAGAAGAAGCAGTCATAAATTAGTGTTTCTGGAGAGAGAAACCAAGGAATAAACAACTCTATTTTCTCTCTCTGGAAAACAAAAGCTTCCTCTGTGTCGAGAGTTTTTGAATAAGAATCTCTCACAGTCCCACAGAAACACTTTAAATAGAAACCAAATTAGGTTTAAGCATTTGGTTTTCAATCATCATAATCCCTCAGTTTTTTGAAGAAAAGAAGAAAAAATGTTGGATGGATTGTTAGGGAGAGGATTCTCCTCAAAATGGTGAGTGTTTTTGATTTGTGATTGTAAAGATTTGATCTTTGAATCTTGATTGTCTGTGGGGTTTTGTTTGTTTTTTGATTTGGTTTAGTTTTGAATGTGGGTTCTGTTTTTTTGATTAATTTTTTGTTTTTGTAGTAAATCATCAATTAAGCTGATTAAAGCTAGAATTGATGTTATAAGGAGGAAAAGGAATGCAATGCAGAAGTATTTGAAGAAAGATATTGCAGATCTTCTTGCTAATAACCTTGAAACTAATGCTTTTGGACGGGTAATGTCTCTCTTCAACTTTCTCATCTTCAGATTTTGAATTGTTTGAATTGAAAAGCTTGGATTTTTAGATGCTTTTTGATGAATTAATCTCCTCTTTTAATTGAATTTGAGAATTTTTGTTGATTTCTTATTGGATCTCTCTTTGTTTGATGATTAAAAAGCCATACTGTTCTTCTACCTTGAGAATTTGTCACATGCATGATGATTTTTTGTGGGTTAATTTTCGAAGATCCTCAGATAGATTTTGGAGTTGTGTAGCTTTTATAGCAAATTGTATTTTTCGGAACAAGGGTTGTGACTTGTGATACACTAGTAATAGAACAAAGTCAGCACGGCTTGTTCACGAATCTGGTAATGCGAAAATCGAATGCTCTGTTACTTCTATATGACTGTATCCTGCTGATTTTCAACACAGTTTCAAATAAAAAATTCGGTGGCTGAGGTTCTATGGGCTACTGCTTAGGAAGTTGATTCTTGGGATTTGCATCAGTAGGAGGATTTGAATGCTTAGTTTTTAATTGGCTTATAAGGCGGAGAAGATGATTGAGAGGGTCTATAAAGGTTATGGTGATTTACTCAGTGTTCTAGTCTCTTTGATGTGTAGGATGTTGTGCTGTTTGACTAGCTAATTTGAGAGTTTTGTTGTGTTTTGTTAGATTCATCTTTTTGTTCCGGTTGTTAGTGTGTGTGTCCGATTGTCATCCTAATCTGCAGAATTTACTAGGTGATGTTTTTGTTCTTTTGTTAGACTATTAGGATATGTGATTTATAATTTTGCTGTAATTTTACTCTACTCATGATTAACGTTTAGAATATCCATTGGTGTAGCCATATTGCAGGAGAAACTAATGCATTAAATGGTTACATGAATTTCTCTGTTTGCTTCTGCAGCTTAACAGTACTTAGGCTAGTGCAGTGTGCATTATTGCATCGCTCTTGGTTACTTGCACAAAATCTGGTTAATTCTTATCATTATTTGTGCAATGAAAGTCTGATTGTTTTCTCTTTTTTTTTGTAACAGGCTGAAGGTCTCATAGTTGAGCTGAACCTCTCGTTTTGTTATGATTTGGTAGAACAATTCTGCGGGATTATACCCAGGCATCTTTCAGTAATGCAAAAGCAAAGGTACTGTATTCATCGTACCAACTATCTTAACTAAAGTGTCTCACGTGCAACTATCTTGCTGGTTTAGCTCTGGCTTCTGGTTAAACCCCTGACATGATATATTTCGTACATAGGCTGGCTTTTTGCACTTACTTTTCTTAGTTCTTTCCTCTTTCATGTGGCACTTGAATGCGATACCGAATAACTCACCCCTCACTTTCTTTTCATTGTAGTGTGTGTCCTGAGGAAGTCAGAGAGGCTGTGTCATCTCTGATGTTCGCTGCGGCAAGATTCGCAGATTTGCCTGAATTACGTGACCTCAGACAAATGTTTACTGAGAGATATGGGAATGATGTTGAACCCTTTGTGAATCAGGAGGTGATGTGCTACTGTACACTTGCGAAAAGAATTATAGTCCTCTGTTTAAACTATCTTAAGCTTCTAATACTAAACAGCTGATGATTTTTCTTTTCCTGCGAACAGTTCAAAGAGAAGTTATCATCAACCCCCCCTACAGTAGATCAGAAGCTGCAGCTGATGCGTGATATTGCCAAAGAATACTCTGTAAAATGGGACTCCAAGGATTTTCAGCTTAAGCTTTCGAATCCTGTCGTTCCTGTAAAAGTAAGCCTACTTCCTTTTCCTTTCAAGCTATACTGTAGTTATACCTATGGCAGATATCCCATAAAGAGAAAAGTAATGACATTTAACACTTTATATCTTAATCAAAATACTCTAGCATATTTTCTTCGTGTGTGCGTGTCTTCGCATGCCTTGTATGTGTGAATTCTGTTGAGCTTTGGCAACCAAGGGAAACTACAACCATATCAGGGCCAAATCCTCAAGTCTAAATCTAGTTTACCGAGAGCATTTGTATCCACATTTGCGTTCTGGTAACTTCCTATACTTACTGTTTGCAACAATTCTCACTATATTACAGGATCAGCCACGCAGAGTTGCGTCATTCCAGAATCGTCAAAGTGATGGAAACAAGTCACTGAATAACAGGGAAACAGAGACTCCCTTGAAAAAAGACCCCGAGGATGTTCTGTCTCACGGAAGACGGGAAGTGACTAAGGATGTGTTGAAACCACAGAAGAGCATCCAGGAAACTGGTCCAAAAAGAGACAAGGAAGACAGCATGTCTCGCGGAAGAGGAAACCACCTCGATAATGTTTATAAAGCACGCACTGTAGTTGCGGAAGAAACTGTTGCGAAAAAAGATTACTATAATGTTTCTTCTCGTGGAAGACAGGAAGTTGCCAATGATGGGCACTTGCCACAAAGAGACAAGGAAGACAGCATGTCTCGCGGAAGAGAAAAACATCTAGATACAGTATATAAAGCCCGCACTGTAGTTGCAGAGGACACCGTGGTAAAACAAGATCACTACAATGTTTCTTCTCATGGAAGACCGGAAGTTGTTCCACAGAGAGACAACGAACAACTTTGGTCTCGTAGAAGACGAGATCACACTGCTGATGTGGAAAAAGAGAGAGGTCATGAGGTAGCAGATAAGGTCTCTGCGGTTAAGGAAAAAGAGAAAGATCGTGAGGTGGCAGAAACGGCGAAACCACAATACAAGGCTTTTGCCCCTCCTCCTTATGTTAAACAACCAAATGTTGTCAAGAATGGTATTCAAAATGATACTTTTGGCCCTGAAAAAACACTATTAGAGCCTCCGGTGCATAGAAGATACATGAATGTTGGATCAGAGAGAAGTCATGATGAAAGGCAGGAATTTCGACCTGCTAAGGTTAATCATGTTAATGAGCACAGTCATCATGATGATTCTGTTAGTGACCGAGCACTAAAACCGAAGCCAATGTCAGTAAGAAGGCGGCAGATGAAACCACCATTAGGCTACGAGAATCCCACCAGCATTGAAGGTGATGACCCTATGAGGAGAGTTCCAAGTGCCAGGAGGAGAGAAGCAAGAAATGGCTTACAGCACGCTCTAGATGACGATCATAAGAAAGAAAAGGATGAAGAAGAACTGGCAATGGATCAACTACTGATGCATTACAGCAAGAAGCCAACAAAATACGAACCCATTATGGTAAAAACAGGATTAAGTTCAAATGTCCGTCCATCTAGTCGCGATGAAACTGAACGGCAGCGTCCATCTACTCGCAATGAAACTGAGCGGCGGCGGCGTCCTTTTAGAGCAACGTCTTTGCCTCCTGAACCAGCAACTCCTCCAAAAGAAGCAGGCAAAGCACCTTCTCGCGCCACTTCGTTCCAACCTGAACGGTTATTTGTCCATCCGAATCTACCGGAATACGACGATTTAGCAGCACGGATTGCCTCCCTAAGAGAAAGGTAAGTTACATAAGATAGGCAGCCACTTAAACCAATTGATGAATGCTCAAAGTCTGTATAATAATCCTCATGTTGTATTCTATCCCGTTGTGGTGTTCCTCCCTATATGTATGATATGATTGATTCATAGGCTAATTTTCTGGTTTGATTTTCCACATTTCCACTTATACTTTAGGTTTTCAATAGTTGTAACATTGATTGGTCTACAACATGTCCATACATTTATAATATTACACATATCAAAATGAGCTTCATGATTTTTCAAAGATTTTTCTATTACTGAGTTCTTGCATATTTTAAGATACTTCCATTTTCTTACAGTGAACTGAATTCCATTTGAACTAGTACATAAGTTATTTCGACTTCACATAGTCTGACTCTTCATATGTCAGCTTACTCCAGTCTGACTCTTCATATGTCAGCTTACTCCAGGATAATGTCATAATGTCCAAATGACCAAAACACCCTTCCATGTCTGAACAAAAACAAAAGCTTTTCCCATAACATTAACAACAAAAAAGCCTGCAATCTACTTTCCTTGCAAAAAGTAAAGGACTTTTAGTTTCCCGCCAAAAAAATTCCTCTTACCTCCCTTTTTTTACCCCTCATTTCTCCTACATATCCTTAACTGTAGAATCTGTGAAAGAAACTGTTGAGTTCACCAAACTTTCCAGAGAGAGAGAGGAGCAAGTGTGTGTGAGAGAGGACTGAGGAGATGAAGGGGTCAGCTAAGTTGGTAATGGGTGCAACATTGATACTGGTGGTGAGTTTAGCAATAGTATTAGCTCTAATTCTTGTATTATTAGCTGAACTTTACTGTTCTCTTCTCTTTCGCAAGCGTAGATATAGAACTAACACTGCTACTACTGCTACAACTACCCCTGCTGCAACTTCACCTCAAGCTTCATTACATTCATCAACAACATCAGTTCAGTTGAGTAATGTTTATGCTCATGGTGTCTTTTTAGCTCCAAGAAACATTCTTTACCCTTCCATCGTTCACAAACAAGAAGAAGAAATTTGTAAGAACCAACAAAAACATCAATTTTTCAAGCCATATGACCATCAAAGCCATCATCATCAGGTGTTGGAAATCTTGAATTTAGACCCAAACAACACCCCATCTCCATTTTCATCATTAACAGCTTCACCAGCTACTATGCAACAAATTCACCATCAAGAAGTAGCTGAATCAGAAATTACTGCTGTCCGGGTTAACATTGGTAGTAGTGTTTGTGGCTCTGCTGCTGACAAACATTTGGTTTATATCTCTAATCCGATATATGACAATGAATTAAGCTACAAACATAGTGGAGTAGCAGGAGGAGGAGGAGGAGGAGGAGGAGGAGAAAGTGGAATTTGTAGTAATGCAACTCCATTTGAAACCCCGGAATCATCACCATCTCATTTAGAAATGGATTGGGAGGAAGAAGATAGAAGAAATGAAAAAGGTTCATCAGAATTAAGTCCTAATTCATCATTGGAAACAATGACGCCACCATTAACACCAATGAAGAAACTACTACCAATGGAAGCTTGTTCTTCAGTTTCAGTCAGTTTAAGAGATGCTAGATCTATTGATACTTCTGGTAGTAGTCATGGTTTATCTTGTTCTTCATCACTTTCTACTTCTCCTTCATGGTGTGATTAACTACTAGTCAAAATCTATCATCAATCAATCAATCAAATTTGTCATTTTGCATTATGGGTTTTGTTTAGAATTCATTAATTTTCTTGTTCTTTTGTCCGATAATCTTTGTTTATGGCGCCTTAATGAAATCAAATTAAAGAATGAAAAAGAATAAACCTTAAAGTGAATGTTAGTTGTAGGCGTGAGTATATGGCACATAAAACTAAGCCCACGCTTCTTCATATATACCCTCTAGCTTTCTTGTTGTTTTCTCTATTCTCTAGCGCACAGATTATATCTTGTTTTTATTTAGTTGTGTTGCTTGTAATTTGGAAAAGCATTCAGAATTCTGATTCTAAACAATGAGTCATGCATGTCCTCCTGCCCATGTATCAAAAGGGGAAAAGCTTTTGCAAAACAGAACTGAGAATGCATGTGACTATGTGCTTTGAATTGCCGTTTGGTTTGGAAGATTGAAGGTTGAAGATTTTTAGTTGTTGGGGAAAAGGGATATTGGAAAGAGGGTTAAAGGTAGAGTAGGTCTTACGTTGTGTTTATACTTTAAGTTGTTTTGTCCACAATGTTGTGGACAGAATTTTAATGTTTCGATGACCACAAAGATTTTGATTTTTATGTTGCCATGAGCAGTACTCATTCAAAATTCTCGAGGGATTTTAGATTGAGGGTATGGAATCCGATGAAAAAATCATTTCCGTCATCAAGCTCTTAGATGACTAGGACTCCATGAGACTCCCATTACTTCATGAGTAAAGTGGCACTCGCGGAGATGATTGCCATGTATTATAAGTTCCATGGAGGCGCATTATCAGATTATAATTCGAGTATACAAAGTAAAGAAGGCTGTTATTGGGGCGTCACACTCCTTTAGAGTGGCGTCACCTAATAAGACAAAAACAGATCACCCATAAATAATATCAAACACCCCTTATCTTATACAATTTTGCGATGGCCAAACAATCCTTGTTTGACTAATTTTAATTCAATTTAATTAATTACGTCTAGGTTGGACATATAGCAAACCTAGGCGTAAAATTGGAATTACGCTTGGAAATCAACTAAACCTAGGCGTAAAATTGGAATTACGCCTGGAAATCAACTAAACCTAGGCGTAAAATTGGAATTACGCCTGGATATCAACTAAACCTAGGCGTAAATTGGAATTACGCCTGGAAATCAACTAAACCTAGACGTGAACGACATGCAAATTAAAGTTTACGCTTGAATTGAACTAAACCTAGGCGTAAGTTCTTCAAAAACTAAATTACGATTGGAAAATCTAGTACCTTACCCAGGCGTAACACTAATAGAAAGTAAATAAAATCCTAATTTTACTTTGATTTCATTCGATTTAAGCACAAAAACGAGTACAAAAAGATGGGTTTGTTCGATTATTACCTTACATACACCATGAGTTGTTGTTGAGGAGTTTGAAAAATTCATTCTTCAATTGATTGAATCGGTGGAATGAGTTGAGGATGAAGTTGAGGTTGATTGAGATGTTGATTACCATCACTAGGATCAGTTTGCTTCTTCCTCATCTGTTTTTATTAGTTTTAATTGAAGGGTCATTTTGGACAAATTGCTATTGAATCAAAAGTATCCCTTAATCAGACTTTTGGTCACCAGATATCCAAGTGACGCCCTTTTAAAGGAGTGTGACGCCCCAATAACAGCCTTCAAAGTAAAACGTTACCATCATTTTTTTTCTTTTGGAAAGGATATTATCATTTTAACTGCGACAAATAACAAGAGCACTTTATTATTATTAAGTTTTGTAAATACAACCAAACATTCTAAGTACAATAGAATCAACAATTACCCAGTACTTGAACCACCATTTCTCTTTGTTTAGAAGGAAAATCAAGAACAAGCCTAAAAATCCAACTCCAAACCCCAATGCAATAGTACCATAGAACAACAGTCTCTCATCTTCATCAATTTCATTTGTAGGGGTATGAGCGGTTGTATTTTGGCCGACTTTGCAATCTTTCTTTGTAGGGGACCCACATAATAAATTGTTCCTTAGAAATATTGAGCCATCCCAACTCAAAGTGAGATCCTCTTGGAATCTCGTAACTTAGTATATTGTGAGATAAGTTCAGAATGGCATGAGAGTCTATTGATGCCAAGGACTGTGGAATGATCCAGATCAAGGTTCTTAAATCGTGAATTGAAACGTAAATCGTTCTTGAAAATTTAAAAATCGAATCGTACATTAAATCGTTCGTAGATTCATGGTCAATTTTTGAATCGTATATTTACCTATAAAAAATAATGAACTAGGTGAAAAGCTCAATAAATATTATATAAATTTTCCAATTTTTTTATAAATGACAAGCAAATGCATTACCCATCACAAAATGAAAGACAACTCAATGGTTGGGAATCTTGGGATGCTGTCCTCTGAACCCAAGGTCCACCAACATCATTTCTGCAAAAATAAAAAATAGCAAGAGAATTGGTTTGACTGCACTTTGAAGCGTGGACCAACGTTGACTTGTCCGATTCATGGGCTAAATACTTCACACAAGCGCTTTAACTCGAAATCCAAATTTCTGACTCTACTCGTGTGAATTCGTACAAGTTTAAAAACCATGATCCAAACAATGTATCATGGCTTAAATCTAAGGATTCTAAACTAGAAATGTCTCCCATGCTCACTGGAATATTTTTGGAAAAATGATTGTTAGACAAATTAAGCATATAAAGCCCTTTTAATAAACCTATCTCTTCTGGAATGTTTCCATCAAGATTGTTGCACGACAGGTCGATCCCTGCGGTATAACTGTGTAACATTGCAAATCGGCTGATCGAAGTACCTTTTATCACCGTATTCAATGGCACAGGCCCAAAAGCAAAATAATTAGTCGACAGTGTATCATTAAGCCTGCTCATTAGCTTCTTAAGGTTCCCTATTTTGCTAGGAATTAAACCTGTGAGATTGTTTTGCGACAAGTCCAGAACACGAAGTTGATGCAAATGAGTAATCTCTTCGGGGATAGACCCATTGAACTTGTTTGACCTTATAGAAAAGATCTCAAGGTTACAGAGTGAACCAAGCATAGCGGGTATATTGCCTCCAATCTTGTTATTTGCTAGATTACTAATAGAAGTAGGTATTGGACCAGTTAGTTTGTTCACATGCAAAGCTAAGTAAACAAGAGATCTTAAATTTCCTATATCTCGAGGTATTGGACCAAATAAGTTATTTTCATACGTTGGTCAGATTGCTTAAAGACACAGGAAGTGAACCACTATTATTATTTATGGAGAAACTTAAGAATCTAAGAGATTTAAGATTTCCTATTTCCCGTGGAATGGTGCCGGAAAGGTAATTTGAACGGACGGTTAGTCTAACCAAGTTGGTTAGATTGCAAATAGAATTAGGGACAAAACCACTAAGATCATTATTGTTTAACCTAAGATGAGTCATAAAATATAAATTAGCAATTTCTCCAGTGATGCGTCCATTGAGTTGATTATAAGAAAGATCAAGGTGAGTGAGTTTTGAAAGGTTACCAATTTGGAAGGGAATGGATCCGAAGAGTCTGTTGCCGCTCAAATCAAGACTAACAAAGTTGGAGAACGATGAGAAGTTGAAACTTTGGAGTGTACCTTGTAAACCCAAATCTGTACAAGTGATTCCGTACCGTTTGCATGGACTCGTTGTACCAACAGTGGAATTGCTTTCCCAAGATGGAAGGAGAGAAGATGTTTGACTGATAAGGGTTGATTTCCATTTCAGAAGGGCTTCCATTTCTTCATTTCGGTGTACTTGTTTTGTATGATTAGTAGAAATAAATGAAGAAGTAGTTGAAGCAAAAATAACGACATTAGAAGAAAAAACCAGTACTCCCAACACCAAAGAACTAACAGTGGCAGTTATTTGTGATATTCTCACCATTTTGATCGTTTTTTTCTTTCTTTGTAGCTCTAAGTTAGAAGAATGATCATGTGCTTATATATACTTTAAAAAAAAAAAGTGTTGTCTCGAATACAAATGTGCAAACTAAAGTCTGGGAAACTATTATGAGTCTGTTTCACAGTAAATTAAAGCTGATTTTTCATGAAATTAATGGACCAAAACCTGCCCTCATTAACACTCCTACGAATGGGTCCTTGGAGACTAGTCCTGATGTATATTTATCTAAATAATGAAAAATTGTGGTTGAGCGTAGATAATATACGATTTTGCCTTTTGAAGTTGCATCTATAAACCGTTCATTTGGATAAAAAGTCTCATAGGATTACCAAAACAAAAATAAAATTGACCTAGAAATCACAACTGGTCTTAAAAGTAGTCATGGTTGCTTGAGTCATTTCCCCAATCATGTCGAAATCAGAGTCCTTTCAGTCGCTCATAAGGAAAAAGCCATGGTCGCTTGAGTCACTCATAGACAAGCGGTTTCCATCGTTGCCGAATCCACTTTCCACAAATCTTCGCGAAAGATTTCTGAACCATGTTCCTTCAATGCCATTTCCTCATTCTCTTTACTCTGAAAAGAAAAACTGTATCAACCATTCTATAGGGATTATGGAACACGACTTCAAACGTTCAATGTTTAGGCTATTTCATGCTTATAAAAGACAAGATACGCATTGTAGGTGTAAATAAATGACAAATCTAGGTGGAGCAATCTCGAGCCATGACACACTGAAGAAAGAACGATGCACATACCGAATCATCCTCTATGACCAAGCACAAAGAAAGAGATACCAACCAAGTGTTCGTGGAGCAAGCACGTGTAAAGAAGATACTCAGATGTGATGGAAAGATACTTATCGGGAACCAGGATGACAAGTACTGTGAATACCAATGTTCTGTGGAGCACGTGTCACGATCTTAGTGGCCGCATATATACCTAAATGTGTAGCCTTCGCTAAACAGAGAAGCCTGAGTAACAAGGGATATCTCCACAGATCTACTTTATCTCATCCCAAGAAAGAAGGCGTGAACGTTCAAGATAAGCATTGGTACGAAAGGTATATCAGCAGATGATGGACCCAGATGCAGCAAAGATATACCTGGAGCAAGAGGGGCTATAAATATCAAGCTTCACCAACAAACTAGAGGCATTCAATATCTGGGAGAGAAGATCTAGTCTTAAGCTTATACCTCTTTAATGTTTAGAACTTAAGTATTTACTTCCACTTGAGTTCTCTCTATTACTTTGGGAAGCATTTAATATCTTTGTAACCACCACAACTTAATACAAAAACAAGCACTCATTACCCCGTGGATGTAGACAAATGTCGAACCACGTAAATCTCTTGTGCCTCATGATAACTTAGAAGCTTTTACATTATACTTTTGTTCTTCGTTGTTATTGTGATCTTAGATATCATTTATTACTTGGCAATATCGGTTCAACGGAGGTATCAATACTACTTAGTATCAGATCCTCAGAGCTGTATACATTACGTAGACCACGGGAAAACGAGTAGTCAGAGTTTGGCGCTCACCGTGTTTTTCTCACGAACCTGAGTTTAGGCACAGTTTTACATTTTACATGTACATCTTCTGAAAGGAAGGGATCTGTGTTTCACCGATGAATCTCACTCTCTAGTGATTCGTTCATCCATTATTTGTGTATGTTTTTGAGTTCATAGCCTCTAAAAACGTGCCTCACTACACAAATAATCTTTTAAAAAACATACTCACAAAAGGCCAAAATGTTTGTTTTATACTAAAACAACCTTTCTTAAACAAAGCGCATCTTAGATCTGAGAACCTCTGACTGACAGAGGAATCTCAGTATAATTTTAAGGATAAAAGATCTTCCAATGCATTTAATAGCCTTGTTTTTCGCAAGATCTGACACCCCCCTTTTTCATTGGTTTTCGACAATTTAAGGTTGTATCTTCCAAGGATGTCATAAGCATTTAATACCCGTCTGTCAAAAACATTATTTCAGTCCTTTTTCTGAAAAAGCTGCTTAACAGTCTTCTGTGTCAGAGCACTAATAACTACTTTTAACGAAGGTACCCAAGTAGCAGACTTCTTCGATTTTTCTGTAACCGCAGGATAACCAAAGCCGAAGGCATGCAGAAACCAACTGATGTACCAAAAATCTCACGACCAGCTGTCACAAGAGCGAGATCCCAAAATCCGTCTCAAGCAAACCAAAGGAATGAAGCGGAGGACGGACAAAGCGAAATAGCAAGAAGAACAGCTGATAACAAATCGCCTATTCCTGCTGAAGGGATGGGGAAAACATCAGGATCTCAACCAATATACGACATGCCATTACCGGAGCATGCTACAACTACGAAGCCACCTGCGGCCAACGCAGGGTTACCCAGAACCTTATCTCCTACGGGGCGAGGGTTTGGAAACATAACTCCAATTCAGATAGATCCAGACGCGTCAATTATAGAGGAAGGAGTGGAAAACTCTCAAGATCCAGCAGACAACACTCCTCAGGGGGTGGAGCCCATAACGCAGACCAAATGGCGGCACAAATAGCAGCTTTGTTACTCCGTAACAAGAAAAACGAAGATGCAATGCACGAGATGGCCCAAGAGAACCAGAACCTCAAAGGTATGTTAGCCATACAAGTCGAAGGTTCCCAAACTCAGCCTCCACAACCGAGGCGTGAAAATGGGGCTATCTCAGGAAGACGAAGGGTGGATCTCAACCCACCAAAGGCGAATCAGCCTAAGGAAGCAAGGAGAGCGCACCATGATCCAGATGAAACAGATTCAACATACAAGCCGTCTCAAACCTACTACGACGAAGCATTTTTCAAAGATGCTCACAATGTGAACATGGTCATGGAGCAAATGGAGAAAATGCGGAAGGAGATCCAAGGCTTAAAAACCATCCATGCAGGCGCAAGACTAGAAGAAGTACTACAGGAGGCAACCACGTCACCACTATCCTTTCGCATTTTGAGGGAAACCATCCCTACGAAATGCCCGGTACCTACGTTCCAAGCATACAACGGTACCTCAGATCCCGCAGCCCACCTACGGTATTACACTCGTGTCCTTTCCCATTGGGAAAGAAATGAGGTGGTACTTTGTAGGTACTTCCCAGCAAGCTTGACTGGATCAGCGCTTGCCTGGTATGACAACTTACCAGCAAACTCAATTGACTCCTTCGAGCAATTATCTACGGTGTTTTTGGAGACATACATGTACAACAAATCAACAAAGGCGGGGCTAGATAGGCTATTTGCTTTAGCTATCGGTCCCCGAGAGACGCTGATGCAATACACAGACAGGTGGCAAAAGACATGCCAAGCAATTGGAAAAGTCAATCCAGAAATTAGCATAAATTGCTATAAGTACGGACTTGATAGAACCTCATCCATCTTCGTGGAGCTTCACAACAGAGCCCTCGATTCTGAAGGCGAGCTCAGGGTTGTCCAGGACCGTTACATCAGACTCGAAGAAATCCAGAAGGACAACCCCAGGGCACAAGCAAAGGCAACAACGTCTCCGCAACGAACTAACTCTCTGGAACCAATTCCGGAGGTATCTAAGCGACAAAACGAAGCCGGGGGAAGAACCAATTCTCGAGAAAAGAGATCCAAGCACGAAGATGGAAAACGAGGCAAAGGAAGAGAAAAATTTATGGATAAGGTCTATACAAAGTTAAACACAATTTTCTCTCATATCCTAAGCAAGGAGGGAGCAGAGCCAGGCTTTCCTTACCATAATACTAGGGGAAAATAGCCAGAAAAGACAAAGGAGTCTAAGGAGTACTGTGCGTACCACCAATACTACGGACATACTACTGATAAATGCTACCACCTGCGCAACGTGATCCAAAGATACATCGACGAAGGCAAATTCATGGAGTACGTACAACTGCAGCCAGCGGAGACTGAGGAGATCCCAAAGAAAAGGGTAGAACTACCTCGGGATGGCAAATACATCAACATGATCACCTTCTCCAGCGGAGGTCAAGAAGAAATGCTCGAAGATATCCTCGAGTTAGCTCGAAACAGAAAGAAGATTGAATCCCATGAAGTGTTCAAGCTAAGTGGACCACCCACTAGCACTTGGGAGGACTGGATGGCCACTCCATTAACCTTTTCAACAAAGGACGTCAACCAGGAGGTTGAAATGCACAACGATCCACTAGTGATCACTCTTACAATACATGGATGAAACGTTACGAAGGTCCTTTTGGATTGGGGCAGTTCGTTAAATGTGTTATTTTACGAACCCTACCTACGCATGGGCTTGACATCAGAATAAATGGATTCTTCCACTTGCATAATATATGGTTTTAATGGAGCAGTCTCAAGACCGAAGGGAGAAATCGTCTTGCAGGTACACGCAGGACCCTTAGTAACCAGTACACGCTTCTGTGTGGTAGACGCACCTTCGCCTTACAACGTAATCATGGGCAGACTATGGGTCCATCGACTGCGAGGAACAACTTCGACGTACCACCAGTACATACGCTTTCCTACACCTATGGGTGAAATGGAAATCAAAGGCGACCAGCAAGATGCAAGGCTATGCAAACTAGCAGAAATCGGACTCAACGAAGAAATAACTGCTACTCAACAACATGAAAGAAAGAGATGTAAGGCAAATACCAAGGAAATATAGGACGCAGCCGCCTCAGTACCCAAAGCCGTCTCAGACCCGGAGATAAGCACCTCCGCCACTCTAGGCGGAGATGTCTCCGCCAAATGACAATTACAGAAAAACACTCCTCAAATCTGCTCACCGGTAGAACCAACAAAGAAAATCAACATCGGGACGGAGGCAGAACCAAAGATTCTCAACATCAGAACTTTGCTTGATGAAGAAGAGGAGATGCAACTACAAAGGATACTAAAAGAATACTCAGATGTCTTCGCATGGTCAATGGAAGACATGCCGGTAATCGATCCGAATTTGGTCTCACACCACCTTCGGCTCAGACCGGAAATACCACCATTCAAACAACGCATACGTAAAGTGGCAGACATCTACCACGAAGGGGTGGAAAAAGAGTTGCAAAAGTTACTTGTAGCTGGATTCGTACGAGAAGTCAAATATCCCACTTGGATATCAAACATGGTCATTGTTCCTAAGAAGAACGGAGGTGTACGCATTTGCATCGACTTTAGCAATATCAACAAGGCGTGCCCCCAGGACAGCTACCCACTGCCAAATATTGACCAGCTGGTCAATGCAACCGAAGGCCACCAAAGGCTATCCTTCATGGATGGATACTCAGGCTATAACCAAATATCCCTTGCGGAAGAAGATCAGGAGCATACTGCGTTCTTTACCCCATGAGGCCTGTATTGCTATACAAGGATGCCTTTTGGACTAAAAAACGCGGGGGCAACATACCAATGATTAGTAGACAAAATCTTCAAGCCATGGATAGGCAAAATACTAGAGGTCTACGTAGACGACATGCTCGTCAAGAGCAAAGAAGCAAAAAACCATCTCTCGGAACTAAGGGAGATATTTGAAGCCATGAGGAGCTACCACATGAAGGTGAACCCGGACAAATGTACGTTCGGAGTTACCTCAGGAAATTATTGGGTTACTTGGTCACCAAGAGAGGAATCGAAGTAGACCCTGAAAGGGTCAAAGAAATAATGGAGATGCCATCTCCGCAAAACCTAAAATGAGTGCAAAAGCTAAATGTAATTTTAGCTTCCATGGGAAGATTCATATCAAGATCATCAGATAAATGCAAAGCATTTTTTGACACACTAAGGAAAGGAAGCAGGTTCACAGGGACCAAAGAGTGAGAACAAGCTTTTTGCAAGATCAAAGAGTACTTAGTATCAGTACCCATCTTGCAGAAACTGGAGCCAGGAGAAATAGTCACACTATACCTAGCAGCAACAAGCTACGTTGTGAGCGCAATGTTGGTACGAGACCAAAGGAAAGGAAAAAAACCCGTATACTACATTAGCAAGACACTCAGTGCAGCGGAGCGTAACTACACCAAGGTGGAACCACTCATATATGCCTTAGTAGTGGCAACACAAAATCTAAGAATATATTTCGATGCACACACCATCCGAGTTTTCACGAAGGCTCAAATAAGTCAAATCCTCGACAGCACGGAGAAGATTGGAAGAGTGGAAAAATGGAATGCCATGATTAAACAATTTCACATAATCTTCGAAACCAGGAAAGCGGAGAAATCACAAATCTTAGCAGACTTCTTGGAAGACCTACCTCTGAATGACGAAGCTGAGATAAACGACATCTCAGGAATGGAGGAAGACAATCCGGAACCATAGGATCTCTTGGAACCACGGAACTCACGAAGGTGGGAGATATTCGTAGATGGCTCCTCCAACGGAGAAGGCGTATGTATAGGGATCGTGATAAAAAACCCTACTGGAGACCGACTCATCTATGCATTCAGGTTAGAATTCGAACAATACACTAACAACATCACGGAGTATGGGGCAGTCATACACGGCCTATGCTTATCACAGGAGTTGGGCTTATCATATGTCTGTTTGACTAGTGATTCACAATTGGTCATTAGACAAATAGAGCTTAAATACCAAACTCTGGATCCGATACTATCTTCGTATCTAAAGCTAGCACAAGAGAATGCGTCAAAGATCAACAAGGTCACATTCAGACATGTCTGCCGAAAATATAACAAACACACAGATGCCTTGGCATTTATATCATCAATGTTGAGAGACAGAAACACTACCTCAGTCCAAATTGGGAGAATTTATGAACCTTCGATAGAAGGACTAACCTCCGACACTGAAGAAACCTTATCCGTCCAAACAAGGGCCATGAGGGAAGTAGAAAAAGAAAAAGAAGATGAAGCGATGTAAGAGACATATAACGAAGCTGGTGAGTCTGATAAAAATCAACCCACGTCAGATGAAAGCAACGAAGACGAAGATGAGGACGATTGGAGAATCCCAATATACCAGTACCTTGATAAAGGTACCCTACTCGCAAACGTCAAAGAAGCTCGAAAACTCGAATCAAAGGTATCAATGTACAACCTACGAGACGGGATACTGTATAGAAGGTCATTTCTTGGACCTTTGATGCGATGTCTCTCACAAATCGAAGGTAAAAGGATATTGCATGATATACATAGCGGAGAATCTGGCAATCATAGCGGAAGAAGGTCTTTGGAAATCAAAGCCAAAATGCAAGGATATTATTGTCTAAGCATGGACGAAGATGCGAATAATGTAGCAAGGCGTTGTGAAAGATTCCAACGCTATGCTAGGAAGATTAAAGCGCCAGCGACGGAGCTTAACTCGGTCATCAGCCCGTGGCCATTCGCCAAATGGGGAGTTGACATTGTTGGACCCTTGATATAGGGGACATCAAAAAGAAGATACCTTATCGTAGCTACGGATTATTTCACCAAATGGGTGGAATCAAGGGCTTTGGCAAGGATTAGGGACACAAATGTCTTTAAATTCTTGTTCGAGCAAATCATCTGCAGGTTCGAGATACCAGCCGCCATAGTCTCTGATAATGGCAAACAGTTGGAAGGAAAGAACATAAACATGCTCTTCAACACCTTCAATATTCATAAAAACAAGTCTACTCCGATATATCCTAATAGCAATGGACAAGCGGAGGCCACTAATAAGACGATAGCAATAAACTTAAAAAAGAAGTTGGGGGCATACAAGAAAATATGGTGCGAGCAGCTGCACAATGTCCTTTGGGCCTACCGTACTACTAGAAGGGTAGCCACGGGAGAAACTCCGTTCTTACTGGCCGAAGCAGTCATCCCAACGGAGATAATACTGCAAACAACGAAGACAGAGGCATGGGAAAAGAATCTGACAACAGATCTTATGTTGGAAAAGCTTGATGACCTTGAAGAAAGGCGGGAAGTAGCTCTGAAAAGGATGGTAAACTCGTGAATACAACAAACGGGTAATTCCTAGAAACTTTGTGGTCGAAGAATACGTACTATGTCAAATACCACCATATCAAAGGAAGAAAGAATGGGGGAAGCTAGCTCCAACATGGACGGACCCTACATTATACACGATACTGCGGGAAAGGGTCCATACTACTTAATAAATCTCAAAGGGGAAGTATTGCAACACCCTTGGAATGCAATGTACCTAAAGAAGTATTACCCGTAAAAGAATGGTTATCACTCAAGAGAAGAAGGGAAGGGGCATTATCCCTCCATGTTCTATCCCTGATCAAAGGTATTACAAACCAAATTAATTAATAAAAGAAACTTTTTGCTAAGAAAGAGTGCATGTTGATTAAATACAAATTGGGTTTGAAAAGACACCCTCCGTCAGAATTGACGATGAGGCAAGGCACGGCATAACTGCGCATATGTCAATCTCGGATCCTAAGGGAAAATGATTCCCACTGAAAGGCAAATAATAAGCAATATATCCCACAAAGAGAGATACCTTGTCGAAGTAAAGCATCAATCGCGCTGAACGCGTAGGGTTACAGGAAAATTATTTCCCACGTAGGATCCCTCGCCACCACGGTACCTTCTGGCCAAGGATACTTGGGTAGGATGATGAATGTTCCACCAAAGGTTAAAAACACCTTAGCACCTTGTGATGACTCGAATGTGCAAGCAATTAGACATAATACGTCTATATATAATAATAAAGGTACTAAAATAAGTACTACCAAAATAAAAATAACACATCTCAAAGTTGCAGATGACGAAGGTTCAGAAAATAACGAAGCATTGTTTCAAGAAAAGGAGACAACAAAGGCCCCTCAGCTGGGGGCAAAATACATCAAAGGAGTTCGGTTGAAAACAAGGTCAGCATAGCACAATCAAGGGTAAGGAAGGCGAAGGAAAAACAACACCCTCAGCTTGGAGCTCAGCCTCCACAAAAGCATTGTTAATATAGTCAATGACAGAACGCTTGAATTGCGCCTCCATTTGGGAAGCTTGCGCCGCTAGGTCCGAAGCCGATTTCTGAGGAAGCTCCCTAATCTGAGCGCTAAGCTGATCATTAGCTTGCTGAAGCGCCTCAGCTTTAAACTTAGCAGCAGCATCTAACTGGCGAGATATCTCCAGCTGAGATATCTGGCCCTAAAGGAGGTTAATCTTGGCGTCAGCATCCACCAACTGCTCTTGGAGGCTTGCAGACACAAAGGGTATCATCAACAAGAACAAGGAGCTAAAGATACAAAGGATGCTACGGAAAAAATAATTGTCCTAAGCTACCTTCGGCATGACTAAGGGACTCTTCTAAACTATGTTGAGCCTCAACAAGGTCTACCTCAGCCGCATCAAGGTCTTCCACAAGGGTATCCCTCTCCGTCCGAAGATCATCAACATCTATCCGGAGCGAAGCATTCGCAGAGGATAAAACTTGGTACACATTCTCTAACTCTTCAAACCTTTTTACTAAGGATACATGAGACATGGAAGAAGGCACAGAGCTGGGATCAATAAGTTTGTTCTTAAGAGAACAGGCCTCAGAAGTTAAAACATTACGCTCTGCAGTAACCTTAGCTAAAGAAGCACAAGCAACTTCAAAATCGGCATGATATTTCTTGCGAATAATTTCTTTGGCAGAGATACGCTTCTCGACTAAGGAAATATCCTCCTTTTGCTTTAAAATGAGACTCTCCTTCCAGCAAAGGGCTTCGTCACACTCCTCAAGAAGCGAAGCCATCTGCTTCACTAGGTCTGCATTATGAGCGGATTCAAGGGAAAGTTGGTCCTCATAATGAACAGTTACGTTCATTAGCCTATCAGACTTCTTTTGATAATACCAAACATCGGAGGTTAACTTGTCCACTTGATCTCGAAGACATCTAAGTTCAATAGAGCTGTCGGCTGGCAGACGAAGGTTGTCTTAGGACTATGCAACCAGAAAGTAAAGAAAAAAGCTAAGGAGAAGAAGAAACAAACCTATGGCTTTAGAAGACTCGACAGCTAAGAAAGCATCACCAGATTTGCGACCATCCTCGGCAACCTTAACAACATTATTAGCTCTCTCAAGAGCCAATAAACAAGCTTTCAGAGATCTCTGGGTTTTCCTCAAATCATCCTCCAACGAAGATATCTTAGCAGCAAAAGTAGAATCATTCGACGAATGATGCTGAGCAACGGCAAGAGCATACTCTTGACGCGCACGTTCCAGCAGGGCACTCAAATGAGTACATTTATCCTTATAAACCTTGAATAAGCGATCTACTTGCAAAGCTGCAAACAAAGGAGTATAAGGACGGACGAAGGATCAGATTAAGAAGAAAAACGATAAGGTAAGAATCACTTACTGAGAACGCTGAAAAACAGGGGAGGAAGTTAGCGTAGGCATCCATGAAAGCCTCCCTCTCTTGGTAGTAAAGCAGGAACAAAATTGAAGGAGAAGCTGGCTAGTGAAATCACAACCTTCTTCTTCTGTTGAGAATCTGAGCTACCAGCCCTCACCGTGGGGGTAACAACCTTAGCAAAAAAATCACTTGATTGAAGAGGGGTAGCAGGAGTCGAAGGGAGACTCTTAGAAGCCACAACAACAACTCCAGCAGCAGCAGGAATAGCGGTCAAAGCTTTGCTAGGAACAGAAAACGAAGACATCTTCAAGGATAACGTAGGTGCAGGGGCTTGAACGCTAACATGCTCTACTAGCTGAGCACCAGTACCAACAAGAAGGATCTCACCCTCAACTGAAGCAGCTCGGACGGCGCTAAGGTTATCTTTGTCAAAATCCTCCTCAATATCATCCAAATGAGGACTAAGGCCAGTATCCTCGATATCTTCCATGTCTTCGTCACCGGGTCCCTCACCAACAGCCTTGGGATCATCATCCAAAGCATCAAGATCAATCACGGTCTTCAACTTACCCTTCCTCTGGGAATACTGTAAAGAAACACATGCGTCAGCTAAGAACGAGGGAAAGGTATTAAGGAACTTACAAGCACAAAGGTATGATAATGATCCTTACCTCCGAAGGCATTTCAACCAAAGCCTTTCTCTTCCTAGTCCTTGTGGCCACAGAATTACCAGCAGAGCCTGGAGCAGTCCCAGCAGAAGAAGCAAGGGCAGACTGCAAAAAAAGACCATCAGAACAAAGATATCAAAGCAGGTAAAGATATCTAAGAAGACGAAGATATTAGCAAAAAAGGTACCTCGTGAGAAGCAACAAGATTAGAAATCCAAGGCTGATACCCATCATACTTCTCAGGCAAAGAACGAGTTGAACGAGGGACTGAGGGGTCCGCAGTGGTGAAACCATAAGCCCAAGGACAACCCACATGAAGAGGAGTACGAGCCCAACGATCATCATGATCAAGACGAATGCGGTCAGACTTTGGCAAAGGCAGCCTAGCAGAATAAGGGATGGTAGTCAAACCAGTCTTATCAATCTCCTCTAGCAAGCGAAGGCTATTACCTTCCCTAATCTGCCTAGCAGTAACATGAATACGACGAGGACCAACACTCCAAGGAAGAAGGTTGTTTTTTTGAATAGCATCAGCATAGTAGCATTGAAGTTGGCAGGGATATAGTCCTCCTGCAGTAACATGAATACGACGAGGACCAACACTCCAAGGAAGAAGGTTGTTTTTTTGAATAGCATCAGCATAGTAGCATTGAAGTTGGCAGGGATATAGTCCTCCTGCTTAGATCTCCCTTCAGCAAAGGGGTCATAAGACTTTAAAGCAGTCTTTCCCTTGCCACGATACCAGCTCTCGCGAAGGGCACGCCAGTAATTACCAGTATACTGGTAAATTCCTCGGACCTGAGTCTTGTTTGTCGGGTCATCCCTGGTGGACAAGACGTCATAATCGAAAGGATCTTTTCTACTATACAGAGGAAGAAGCATACCTGCGGCCAATTGGCCAACGCTAATCAAAAGATTATTCTCATCACAAGGGAAATCCCGAATGTGAGATTCAGTGAGAACATCAGGGCCATTGACGAAGAAAATATCGAATTTATGAAGGCGAAAAGACTTGGTAATCTCATCAATAGACAAATGAGCAAAGTTGTCCTTGTCACGCAGTTGGAGCCTCTGAAGCTCATAGTGAGGAGGAGGAGGTGAAAGATCCTCGATAACAAATTCCTCCTCAGCGACCGTAACCACCTCAGTACCAGCAGGCACCTCAGAATCCTCAAGAGGAGGAGATGGCGTAGCATCAGGATGATCCATTCACGGAGGAGGATCAGTCGACGAAGATATCTTTGGACCCTTACGCGTAGGTTTCTTTGGAAGCCTCATGATGCCTAACACCATCAGCAAGAACATCTCCATCAACAATGGCAGAAGAAGATTGCAATTCATTCAAATATGAATTGGGGGCAAAAAACCGACGAACTTTGGGCATGGGTTTCACTTAACCAACCAAAGGGGACAGTCTAAACATATCATGGGGTAAAAATCAAAAACCTTTGATCACATGATCAAAGTTGCAGGCGAAGAACTATCATACCGAAACCATCATCCAAAAGCAAAACGGAACAAAACCCAAGTTTCTATACAGCGTAAACAAGCAAAAGAAAGCAGGAATTCTCACATGCAAGCATAATAAGCAACATCAATAAATCTCTTAGTCCAACAACGATACAACAGGGGAAAGCATGGAGAAAATCAAGACCAAATACGGGTATCACTTACTTGTATGATCGACACAGTGGAGCCAAAGCACGCGGAGAATCGAAGAAAAAAGGGAAGCAGTTAGCAGCAAAAGAGTATCTCAATAAAAGGGATAGAGAGCGACAGTTCGAAGAAGAAGAGGAAAGGGAGTTAATAAAATTCCCTTCTCTTTGTTCCCTTCTTATAGGCGGCTGGAAAATCCAAAAAAAATGGATGTCCCGAAATTCAAGGGGAAGTTATTGCATGAAAGGACATGTAAGGACCACCCACTCGGTACGTGCAAAATTTGTTGTGTAATGGAAGTTTTCTTCCACTTATACCAAACGGTAGAAGATGAAATAAAAGGGGAAAACTGTGAATACCAATATTCTGCAAAGCACGTGTCACGATCTTAGTGACCGCATATATACCTAACTGTGTAGCCTTCGCTAAATAAAGAAGCCCGAGTAACAAGGGATACCTCCGCAGATCTACTTTATCTCATCCCAAGAAAGAAGGCGTAACAGACAAGATAAGGAAGGAAAAATCCTAGTCTATATAGACTCAGCTGGCGAGGGGACAGAGGTAGATGACGCATCCAATCAGCATTAAATGCTCAAATCTCTTATCTACACGCATGAATCTAGGCACGTGGAGAGAGAAAGCGTGACATAACCCGATTGGTGGAAGCTGGCGGTGAACGAAGGTACAACCTGTACTAAGGTTGGTTAGTTCCCGAAGGAACGTGGGCCAGCTGAGTTGGCGAAAAATAACTGAAGAAAGTACGCGGTGGACGAAGGTACCATTGGTACGAAAGGTATATCAGCAGATGATGGACCCAGAGGCAGCAAAGATATACCTGGAGAAAGAGGGGCTATAAATATCAAGCTTCACCAACAAACTAGAGGCATTCAATATCTAGGAGAGAAGATCTAGTCTTAAGCTTATACCTCTTTAATGTTTAGAACTTAAGTATTTACTTCCACTTGAGTTCTCTCTATTACTTTGGGAAGCATTTGAGATCTTTGTAACCACCACAACTTAATACAAAAACAAGCACTCATTACCCCGTGGATGTAGACAAATGTCGAACCACGTAAATCTCTTGTGTCTCATGATAACTTAGAAGCTTTTACATTATACTTGTGTTCTTCGTTGTTATTGTGATCTTAGATATCATTTATTACTTGGCAATATCGGTTCAAGGAGGTATCAATACTACTTAGTATCAGATCCTCAGAGCTGTATACATTACGTAGACTACGGGAAAACGAGTAGTCACAAGTACACTGGCAAAGCACGTGGGCAGAAAAGAAAAACTCAGTCAAAGTGGGGGCCAGCGAATAAAAGTATCATCTCGGATTGGGAAAGAAGGTGACGTCGGGTCAAGGAGTACCAGGGCACCAATATCGGGAAGATGCATATTGAGAACAACATTCACCGGGATCATATTAGGATCGGGTAATAAATATCGGAAGGAACGTTACTCATCACCCGATAAGGCCATCAAGTAGGATGAGTTGTGTCTTACATTGTAACTTCGTTGTACGAGCGTGTTAGCCTATAAATAGAGAACTTTGTCAAGAAAGAAGGCAAGAAATATATGAGTGAGTGAGAACATATCGAGAGAGTATTATAGAGAGAATTAGAGCTTGTATCCTTGTGTGAAGTAACAAGATCAATGTTTCACCCCCGTGGACGTAGGTAATCATGCCGAACCACGTATATCTTGTGTTATTATGAGTTTTTTACTTATCTATGTTTGCTTCGAGTTGATGTGGATTGTTGGATGTGGTTGTAGGATTTTCTATATCTACATTATGGCGCCGACTAAGGGGATATAGTAACATCTTTTAGATACCTTGAATGAAAAAGCCACTAAAAGAGAGATTCAAAATCTCATATACCATCTAATGATGTTAGTCGAAGCTAAGAGAAAAACTATTGTGGTTAGATGTATAAGTTGGTAGATATATCGAGTGTCTCTAACAATGGGTTTGCAAAACTTAAGAGCTTATTTTCTTGCTTTCCATGTACGATGGTTTCTTTTCTTTTTTAAGAACTTTGATTTTGGAATTAGGGTTTACAAATTTTGTTCACAGTTTCTATCGCACATGATTCTTTTGTTAGCTGAGTCGTTAGAAATATTCAAAGCTCACAAGATAATATCCTAGATGTTTGGTTGAAGCTATATGAAACTTCATCTCACTAACTGATAAAGATTTGAAGTTTTGAGTTATATCACGACCAGTAGATCGACCCAAAATCATTGAGCTGGGTCACTGAAACAGTTGCTCAAGGTGATCCCTGAAGTGTTTTAGCGTAGATATTTTCTTCCTCTTCCTATCAACTTCTCAAAATTGTAAAGTCAAAATGGGAAACCGAAAGAATCCCAAGGTAGAATTATCCTTGAGGAAGTATGAGGAAAAACCATAAAGAATGACAGATCATGTCATGATTCGTGTCTTAGACTGATTTGCGATCCGTGACACCTTCAGTTTCAGTGAGGGAAGTCACCATGATGGCATACGACCAAAGAATTGCTTTTCCGACCATCCGTACGGTTGAGTAATGACTTCTGATAGGGAGAATATATGACAAACAATGATTAATGCATAGGGAGAGTACTGAAAACGACTTAACAGTCATCTTTTTCACAAAAATATCTTAATAGTCAAGCAAACTAATTTGCTGAGTCCAGCGTGACCAAAATAGAGGAATCGTACTTATATATGCGCACTGATAAACATGAGAATCTTTTTATTGTACTTGTAAAACTTTTTCGAAAACGGTTCAAAGTAAGGTGTTGTATATTTTGCTAACGTAGCTAAAGCTCTCGGAGGAGAAAGTGAACCCGATACGATGGCTAAAACTTCGGGATCGGGTAGGATGCTGAGGAACCGAACAGTAGCAGGAACCAGCATGCAAGAGGCAGTGACGGACTCGCGACAAGGAACTGATCGCCGACACCCACCCGAGGAGAATCTGGTACCTGCAGGAGGAATGGCTACTGTCAATGAGGAGATCAACCTGGGTCAGGATGGTGACCCCACCTTCTTAGAACATGTCGAACCGAGCCATAGAAGATCCGAGAATATGATAGACGGAATCACAACATCGGACATTGAAGATGATGAGGAAGTACTGATGATGCAAGAGGACCACTGAAGAGCTAGGCAACATGCTGAATCTCGGAACGCTTTAAACAGAGAGGAGGAAAGACTCAGACAGATTCGGTTGGGAAAAAGGAATGGGACTCGAAATCTACCATCTGTTGTACCACATGTTGCACCACCTATTGTGCCACCAGTGGCATCCCCAGCCGCACCAGGAAACCACCTAAATGGTCATTCTAGTCATGAGAGCACGGACCCAACATTGATGGTGATTCTGGAGAACATGAGAAGGCAAATAGATTTTATGAGAGGGATACATAGAAGGAACTTGGCACTTGAGCACGAGAATTATCAACTCCGAAACCAAGGGTCCAGGTCGCGAGGATCTTCAAGTAGAGGAGCCTCGAGCAATCGAACCAGATCAAACTATACCCGAACACCTCCTCCACACCGAGGACGTATACCCGACCCTAACCGGGCAAGAGGAGGGTATGGTCCTCCCGAGAATTCATCAACCGAATAATAAGTACCCGAACAAAGTGAGAGATCTGACAACGCGACTAAATCTAAGCTCAAACAACTTGAAGAGATCGTCAAGAAGCTTTCTGGAGACGACGAAGATGAAAACTGGCAGAAGTAATCAGTGAATCAGAGAAGACTCCTTTCACCCGAGAACTGGAAAAACACCGTTCCCACCAAAGTGTACGCTTCCAACATTCCCATCCAGGTTCGATGGCACCGGGGATGCAGTGGAACATGTCAAAATGTATATGATGTCATTACTATAGTGGAAGAGCAATCACGTAGTTATGTGTAAGTTCTTCCCTGCTAGTTTAGAAGGGGAAGCAAGGAACTGGTTTTATGCCCTACCAGTAGGATCTATCGGGAACTATGGAGTCTTGATAGAAACTTTTCTTGAAACCTATGATGAGTGCTAAATATTGCATATTTCTACATCCTTTTATTGGCATTTAATCATCTTTTGTGCTCTAACTCTCGATTTTATCCCATATTATGTATTTTCATAGTATTCAAGAATAAATACTTTTACTACTTAATTTTGTGTTATTAGGTAATAAATAAATCTTGGATGAATTGAGAAGCCAAAAGAATAGAAGAATGGTGGACAACGACTACGGAAGAGAGAAAACGCAAAGTCCTCGCGAGAAAGCCTCGAAGCGCGAATATCATGTGAAGACCAGCCGCAATCCGCTTGCAACTCTCCCGCAAGCCGCTTGCAAATCCTAAACCGAGACATGGGCTTGGTAGAGAACCCAAGAACCAAGATCCAAAACCCAAACCCGTTTCCTCGCCCAAGCCGTCAGATTTGTTAAAGTTGCTTCATCCGACAGCTCATCCTTCAGGACATCAACATCTGATAGTCTCGCCTAACACTCGAGTTGCCTCTCTTATTTTCCCTGTAGAACAGAAACCCAATCTTTTCCCCTTCATTTCTCATTACTCCGCCTGCAAAACCACCAGTACCACCTCCTTCATCCCAATTACTCCATCTCCCCGACCATTTTTGCTCTCAACTTCCATCATAAACACCAATTAAGCCTCTAACCTCTGTCTCTCTCTATCTTATCTCCTCCCTTATCAAGAAAAATAAACCTAGAAGATAAGATTGATAAATCTAGGGTTAGGGTCTATCTTATACAGTTGAGGAACCTCAAGTAAATGGCTTGCAGAAAAGAGAAGAATTGAAGAGGGGGGCAACGAATTGAAACACGTTTTGATGAGTGGGTTGTTATTAATTATCAAATTGAATTCGAATTGGGTGAAAATTATGTATAAATAGAGAAGGCAGTGTGATGAAAAACTCATGCCCGGAGTAGCCGGTGCACCAAGCTGTAATTTATGTTTTTTTCGGTATTATCATCATGTTCTAATTTCATAACTAGGGTTTAGATGAAACCCTGACTCTCTGTTATGTTACTCATGTTGTTTATGTTACTCTTGAATGTTTGAATTGTTCTAGGGTAGATTTAATATTAGTGCTCAATACTTTGTTCTCACAGTGTATGTCAGGCATCCATTGTAGTTAGAATAAAAACTATGTTGATTGTGCTGCAACTCATGCTTGATAGATTATTGTGAATCCCTTGACTAGTTGTGCTTAATTAACAGTTAGTGCTCCGAATTTATACTTTAGTTGTGATTGAACTATCCATTGGTGAAACACCTTAGGTAAGTGGTAGACTTGACACTTCTCCCTTATCTGTTACAAGGACAAGAGTAGTATAATTAGTTGAATACATAATGTGAGTTAGTGGTGGATTTGACAATCCTTGTGCCTTCATTTTTAGTGTTAACATATTTGTTATTGCTTCTTTATTTTGTTGTTGTAATCTCCATTATCATCTTGTCGTATCGACACAACAAAAAAACTCTTGTGTACTTTATATTTGAATCAATATTGTAAAACTTCGAAATCGACTCTACACCCACCTTGTCTTCGAGGTATCGACCTTGTAGATGGTGTATTTTTGACAAGGGATAAAATCGTAAACCCATAATTGTACGAACCTCTGATCCAGCAATCAGACGTGAGTATTGAGACACGGGTCTCTCATCGAATTATCAACGGAGAGTACTTTCTCTCAGAGTACATGTAGATATGTAGTCTCACGAATGGACAACGACATATCTCATGAATACTGAATACTTTCAGTGATTATTTCTATTTATCATCACGAGATGGACGACTCCTGGACAGCTTTCTCTGCTAGTATAGATCGATAACGTCTTCAGGAACAAACAACGAGTTTACCCTGACTATACAAAGGATATGACTTACCGACAAGCTCATATCGGGATAATTAATGCTCCTAGACAGCTTGCTCTGCTAGTATAGAGCCACAAAGTTAATTATTCCTAATTAAGATTAATTCTGCCATGATATTCACTATTGAATTCCCAAAATAATCTATTATTGCTCATATTCCATGGTCGAATCCACGACTGGTCCCATGGAATAGCAATAAACAATTGTTCTGATTCTATGATCGAATCCACGGCTTGATCTCATGGAATAGCAATAACTATATTATCTCATTACTCCGATTTCATGATCAAATCCACAACTGGTCTCATAAATGGTAATAGATAAATCTTAATTACTCTGATTCTATGGTCGAATCTACGATCCCATGGAATGATAATGGTCGCTTTATTATTCTGAATTCGTAGTCGAATCCTCAGCAGATCCTATGAATTAATAATAAACATCTTATTACTCAGTTTTGTGAATTATTCTCCACTGAATTCCACAATTAGTAATACATAATCAACAACCGGGCGTCTGAGCTACCTCTAAGTAAGTCCCGATTCAAATGGTGAAAGTGTATTCAACGACGATACACTAACAGTCAATGCACGAACGAGTATTTCAAAATACAACGAAACGATGAACCTATGCAAAATAGGGAAGAAAATAATAAATAATTAAAAATATTGACCAAGGTGCTGGGAACACGGACACACGACCAACCGACCGTGTCATGGTCAGTCCTACGCCAGTTTTTATATTTTTAATACATTATTTTCCATGATTTGATGAAAATTCTCTCATTTGATCAAATCTCCTTCGTCTCGAGGAAACTCCTCGGTTTCATGGTATTGTCATAAATCCATAAAAATAATATAAAATTAAGGAAAGGAGTGTGGGGCGTGACCATGGGCTAACCGGCCGTGCCTTGGTCCCAGCCGGCCCCACACCTCACGGTTCCTCATTATTTTATTATTATTATTTCTCTAATTTCATGATAAAACTCCTTGATTTCATGGTATTTTGCACAAATCACCAAATAATAATAAAATAAAATAAATCATGAAAACTTGTGGGACCGGGCCCTGGCCCTGGCCGGCCGGCCATGCCCTAGCCGGTCCCACACGTCCCTTTGTTTTATTATTATTTTTTTTATTTTCCTTGAATTCATCAAATTCCTTGATTTCATGGTATTTCTCTCAAATTAGGAAAAATTCCCTCAAATCATGAAAAAATATTAAAAATTATGAAAACTCGTGAGACCGGGCCCTAGTCGGCCGGCCGCGCCTCCACGATCCCACACGCCCTTGTTTTTATTATTTTAATATTTTTTGCTTCCCTGAACTCATGAAAACTCCTTCAATTCATGGAAACTCCCTAAATTCATCAAATTTCTCAAAATTCATGAATTTTTCATAAAATCATCAAATATTATAAAATTAAGTAAAAGGCACCACGGGACCGTGGCCACGACCGGCCGACCATGCCTTGGCCTCGGCGGTCCCACGCCTCCTTATTCCTTATTTTATAATTATTTTCCATCATCTCATGGTGTTTTCCTCAGTTTCGTCGAAACCCTAATTTTGGCATATTTTCTCGAATGGATGCTCAATTGCACGCTAGAAAATATCAAAATTCTCAGGAATGAGAAGCGGACGCCTTGGGGACATGAGCGCGCTATCTTGACCGACCAAAATTGGATCTTCGGCTTACAGAAGCCGGTCCCATCAAGTTTCACACTTTTGACCTAATTTGCACAATTGCACGTATTAGGTCCAAGACTCTTCCAAACACTTTGGATTTTCATGAAGTGATCATCAGGCGGTCACATGACTACCCAGGGCCGGTTTCATGACCCCATGGTCGGTTCCTCACTCCATCATAATTAATTAGGTTTTCTCACTTAAGGCTCAGATGAGCATTGTCGAATAAATGATTAAACCAGCATTTAATCATTCTTTCACCAAAAAATCGTCAACTCTTCAGGAGTTATTCGTATTTTGCTCACGTGAGCATATGGACACTACATGGTTGATCCATGGTCCCATGTAGTCATTCCCTCCTTCGTCCCATGGTTAAACTTCTAACGAACCATGAATTGATCATCAATTGATCAAATTAGGGTTTCTGAATCCAAGGTTCATCATTCCAGATTCCAACCTTAATAATTTTACGACGACCTCATGGTAATTAATTTTATTAATTATGCTCGGTTCAACGACCAATATTCTAATTAATATTTTTGGTATGCTGCCAATAATCCATCAGATGAGCAACACATGCTCAGACGATCAAATATTCAACAATTCATCACATGAGCAACACTTGCTCAGATGATAAATATTTGCTCAAACCAAGGAATATCAATACTTGCTCAATTCATCGTAAGAACTGTACCTCTGTCTCATGACATGTTCAATTCATGAGTTTCAGAACATCGTGTTCAACTCAGCAACTACACGGACTCATCGTCCCATCAAACCACGAAGTCATCAATTGACTAACAAACCACGAGACGTCAATCATGTCACTTTGGGGGGATATCACTTAGGGTTTTGGTCTGGCGGTCTACGACACGTGTGTTCAAACATACGATGAAATGTGAGCAAGTCGTGCAATCAGTTGAAGGAATTCACGAGGTAGTGGGTGGAAAATCAACCAAGTCTCCACACGTTGAGAAACTGGTTTCAAACACGACCTCCACTTCCCCACTCCTTGATTCCATCAACTGTCACACTTCATGGGGTCATGGTGTCTAAAATTCCAGCAATATTAATAAGTCTCTGAATCATGATTGAAGGATGAGCATCAACAATATCATCAACTCACGTCTCATCGACAACACGAGATCATCAACTCATCAATTGAGCAACTACTCTCAATTGAGCAATTTCAATCATTCAGAGCTTATCATATTCAGAATTCACACACCGACAATCTTTGATTACCATTGATTCCACACATTTCCCAGCTTCCCTCCTACATATCAACCCATCCTCTCTTGTGACCAAATTTACTCTGGAACGTCCATTGTCTTGATTTAGGCCGGAGTACTACAGATTGATCTCTCGAATCTAAAGCACCCCCTTTGCAGCGGTGCATCTGTGTGAGGTTTAAAATTTCGCTCGGTTCGAGGAGTCTCCTCCGTACGGTCGTCTCCTCAATTCCTTAAAAACCAGCAAATCGTTTTTCCCCATCTACAGATTAGCGACCACAGTGGGAGATCATTCTCTCGGTTGCAATCTCAATTCGGCAGGATGGTCGGTCTTAGGTATGGTTCAGTTACCAGTCCGGGTTCAACACCCAACTCTAACATTGCAAGTCCTAGTGGTACTCCCAGCAAGTACTACTCCTATTAACGTTGCAGGCTCTAGTGGCAACGCTAACACCACTCCTCCGGCCAGCAATATCGCGTCACATATTACTATCACTCTTCCAATCACTGGTGCTCCAGAGATCGCCCCTGCAAGTGACGAAACTTGCACCATCAACAATCCACTCTTCGGTTGGTCTCCTGAAGAAACCAGAGGAAATCAGCTTGATCTCATGAAGTTTCAGACTGACGTGGCTGCAACACATAAAGAGTTGTATGCTTATCTCAAAACTCTCACAGACAAGTTTGCGTCTGAACGAACTCAGCCTCAGCGCGAAAAAGGGGAAGCTAAAGAAACATCTTCAACTGCTGATCCTGAAATCTCTCCAATCCATGTTGTACAAGATGAAGAATTCCGCAAAGATGCAGATGACTCTCCAGCAAAGGAACTTGCAGGCTTTATCGCTCGTGAGGACCTGGAACGCTTCATGGAGGATCGAGGAAAAGACAAAGCATCATTTGTTCATCGTTATCAACATTCATACCCTGTTGCTACGCAAATAATTTCTTTCCCGAAGGGCTACACTTCCCCAACGTTCGCACTATATAGCGGAACACGGAGCGCTCGAGAACACGTCTCTCGATCCCTGGAGGCACTAGGAGATCATGAACAAAATGAAATGATCCCAATCTACAGAGCCTTTCTCTGCGACTCCAGACTCTCTCAGAACTTCATGAAGCAACCAAACGATCAACGACTATTACATCTGCTTTGCTGAGCAAAGTCTACAAGGTCGAGGAACCTCGGAGCAGCCGATGCCTGATCAACAAACAATACAATGTCCAACCTTCCATGAACGTTATTTCTCAAGCAAAAGGAAAGATCCTGCTCAAACATGAGACATCCAACACCTCATCCTAAGAAAGCATCAAGAAAGGATAACCAATCTTACACAAACCTCGATCCGGCATTAACGAACGGGGAGATGATCGGACATACTCAAACTTATCATGAAGCAGTGATCGAGTTACTAGAAGTCTGGGTTCAAGATGGTGCAATCAAATCGCTGCTCATCATAGAGAGCCAACTGAAGAAAAATGAAGAAACCCAGGTACTGTCACCTTCATAGATTCATCAAATCATCCAACAAGTAACTGCAATATTTTGAAGCAAATTTTCAAAGAGAAGGTTGATCCACAATAACTTCAACGAGTGACTGAAAGAGTACACAAGAGTCCTCTCCCAATCAGAAGCTTTACACTCTCTCTGAACAACCTATCAAAGAGGCAGTTCAATCCTGGTCGAACGTGAATTGCTCTATCTGTCGGAGGCACGAAGGAGAGACATGTTCACAGCACTGAACACATCATGTCAAGAAGTCCATTCCGAAAATACTTCTTGAGCCTCCATCCACGGACCAAGAGGTGTACGACTGGGGACTGCTTACCACAGTCAATCTCAGAATAAACGAATTGGAAGAACATTGATCGATGCTGACATCACCATCAACAACATTCCACTGAAAACCATCGGATCCACGTGCATCACTCGACAAGAATATACTCATGCTCCATATCAATCACTGACCTTGAAGGAGCGCTCGGAAATACTTATGGCTACATCATTCTCAAAGTGAACATAAGTTCAACCTGGACAGAAACCAAGTTTCACATAATCAGGAAGATCTAGGATATACACGTCCTTCAGAAGAGCGTGGATCCACGCTGAAAAGATGGGTACTTACAAAGCTCCTTTGGTTACATATCTCTCCAACAAAGAAAATTCTGATCCAGAAGATTCGACGGACATTCCATCATCAGAGCACTTGGAGGAATTTCGAACTTTGACGAGATTGAAGCAAGAACCTGCAAAAGATGCATAAACATTCATCAAGAGTTCCACACTCAGGCAAGTCTCATTCCTCTCGTGTCTACGTCATTTATTTCCTCACATGATATGTAGTATGGGGACTTAATTCTGCTAGCAACTCTGCAAGACGTTATGAATGGTAACTTCACCGCGTTAGTATTTTACCAAGTGGTTGAATCTGACATTTCTCTGAATCGATCACTGAGACGTTCATTGCTGAGATGATGCCCAAACATGGAAAAGAACACTTTCAGAGTTTCTATATAGCCTTGCAGGAGCGTCCATGTGTGCCACAAAATTAGAAAGCTCTGACTTCTGCACAAGTGTTGAATCCCACTGCTGCAACGAAAGGAATGCTGAATCAACAGAAGAAAGTCGGGGACCAGACGATCAAACCTAAGACATGCTCAAGGGGTATGACGCTTCAACGCTCAATCATCTTGTAGATGGGGAAAAACGATTTGCTGGTTTATAAGGAATTGAGGAGACGACCGTACGGAGGAGACTCCTCGAACCGAGCGAAATGTTAAACCTCACACAGATGCACCGCTGCAAAGGGGGTGCTTTAGATTCGAGAGCTCAATCTGTAGTACTTCGGACTAAATCAAGACAATGACCGTTCTAGAGTAAATTCGGTCACAAGAGAGGATGGGTTGATCTGTAGGAGGGAAGTTGAGAAATGTGTGGAATCAATGGTAATCAAAGATTGTGGGTGTGTGAATTCTGAATATGATAAGCTCTGAATGATTGAAATTGCTCAATTGAGAGTAGTTGCTCAATTGATGAGTTGATGATCTCGTGTTGTCGATGAGACGTGAGATTGGTGATATCGATGATGATGATTCAATCATGATTCAGAGACTTATTTATATTGCTGGAATTGTAGACACCATGATTCCATGAAGTGTGACAGTTGATGGAATCAAGGAGTGGGGAAGTGGAGATCGTGTTTGAAACCAGTTGCTCAAGGTGTGGAGACTTGGTCGATTTTCCACCCACTACCTCATGAATTCCTTCAACTGATTGCACGACTTGCTCACATTCCATCGTGTGTTTGAACACATGTGCCGTAGACCGCCAGACCAAAACCCTAAGTGATATCCCCCAAGTGACACGATTGACGTCTCGTGGTTTGTTAGTTAATTGATGACTTCGTGGTTTGATAGGACGATGAGTCCATGTAGTTGTTGAGTTGAACATGATGTTTTGAAACTCATGAATTGAACATGTCATGAGACAGAGGTATAGTTCATACGATGAAGTGAGCAAGTATTGCTCATTCGATGGATCGTTGAATATTGATTGTTGAACCAATATTTAGCAAATATTCCTCATCTGAGCAAGTGTTTCTCATGTGATGAATTGTTGAATATTTGATCGTCTGAGCATGTGTTGCTCATCTGATGGATTATTGGCAGCGTACCAAAAAATATTAATTAGAATATTGGTCGTTGAACCAAGCATAATTAATAAAATTAATGACCATGAGGTTGTCGTAAAATTATTAAGGTTGGAATCTGGAATGATGATCCTTGGATTTAGAAACCCTAATTTGATCAATTGATGATCAATTCATGGGTGTCAGAATTTCAACCATGGGACGAAGGAGGGAGCGACTACACGGGACCGTGGATCAACCATGTAGTTTCCATATGCTCCCGTGAGCAAATACGAAGAACTCCTGAAGAGTTGACGATTTGTTGGTGGAAGAATGATTAAATGCTGGTTTAATCATTTATTCAAAAATGCTCGTCTGAGCCTAAGGTGAGAAAACCTAATTAATTATGACGAGGCGAGGAAACGACCATGGAATCATGAAACCGGCCCTGGGTTGTCCCATGACCGCCTGACGATCACTTCATGAAAATCCAAAGTCTTTGGGAGAGTTTTGGACCTAATACGAGCAATTGTGCAAACTAGGTCAAAACTGTGAAAATTGATGGGACCGGCTTCCGTGAGCCAAAGATACAATCTTGGTCGATAAAGATAGTGTGCTCGTGTCCCCAAGGAGTCCGCGTCTCAGTCCTCAGAATTTTGATATTTTCTGACGTGCAATTGAGCATCCATTCAACAAAATATGTCAAAATTAGGGTTTCGACGAAACTGAGGAAAACACCATGAGATGATGAAAAATAATTATAAAATAAGGAATGAGGAGGCGTGGGACCGCCGTGGTCAAGGCATGGTCGGCCGGTCATGACCACGGTCAAGTGGTGCCTTTTCCTTAATTTTATAATATTTTGATGATTTTATGAAAAATTCATGAATTTTGAGAAATTTGATGAATTTTGGGAGTTTCCATGAATTGAAGGAGTTTTCATGAGTTCAAGGAAGCAAAAGATATTAAAATAATAAAACAAGGGCGTGTGAGACCGTGGAAGGCATGGTCGGTCGGCTAGGGACCGGTCCCACAAGTTTTCCTAATTTTATAATGATTTTATGAAAAATTCATGAATTTTGAGAAATTTGATGAATTTAGGGAGTTTCCATGAATTGAAGGAGTTTTCATGAGTTCAGAGAAGCAAAAATATTAAAATAATAAAAACAAGGGCGTGTGGGACCGTGGAGGCATGACCGGCCGGCTTGGGCCCGGTCCCACGAGTTTTCATAATTTATTTGATGATTTGTGCAAAATTACCATGAAATCAAGGAGTTTTTCATGAAATTAGAGAAATAATAATAATAATAATAAAATAATAAGAAACCGTGGGTGTAGGGCCGGTTGGGACCAAGGCATGTCCGGTTGGCCAATGGTCACGCCCCACATTCCTTTCCTTAATTTTATATTATTTTTATAGATTTATGGAAGTACCATGAAACCGAGGAGTTTCCTCGAGACGAAGGAGATTTGATAAAATGAGAGGATTTCCATCAAATCATGGAAAATGATAAAATGCATTGGCATGGGATTGACCACGACACGGTCGGTCGGTCGTGTGTCCGTGCTCCCAGCACCCTGGTCAAGATTTTTAATTATTTATTATTTTCTTCTCTATTTTGCATAGGTTCATCGTTTCGTTGTATTTTTGAAATACTTGTTCGTGCGGTGACTGTTAGTGTATCATTGTTGAATACACCTTCACCATTTGAATCGGGGCTTACTTAGAGGTACCTCAGACGCCCTGTTGTTCATTATTTATTACTAATTGTGGAATTCAGTGGAGAATAATTCACAAAACTGAGTAATTAATTCATAGGATCAGCTGAGGATTCGACTACGAATTCAGAATAATAGAGTGAGCATTACCATTCCATGGGATCGGAGATTCGACCATAGAATCAGAGTAATTAAGGTTTATCTATTACCATTTATGAGACCAGTTGTGGATTCGATCATGAAATCGGATTAATAAGATAATATAGTTATTGCTATTCTATGAGATCAAGTTGTGGATTCGATTATAGAATCAGAACAATTGTTATTGTCATTCCATGGGACAAGTCGTGGATTCGACCATGGAATAGAAGCGATTGTAATTAGGAATAATTAACTTTGTGGCTCTATACTAGAAGAGCAAGTTGTCTAGGAGCATTAATTATCCTGATACGAGTTTGCCGGTAAGTCATATCCTTTATATAGTCAGGGTAAACTTGTTGTTTGTTCCTGAAGACGTTATCGCTCTATACTAGCAGAGCAAGCTGTCCAGGAGCCGTCCATCTCGTGATGCTAAATAGAAATAATCACTGAAAGTATTCAGTATTCATGAGATATGTCGTTGTCCAGTCGTGAGACTACATATCTACATGTACTCTGAGAGAAAGTACTCTCCGTTGAGAATTCGATGAGACACTCGTGTCTCGATACTCACGTCTGATTGCTGAATCAGAGCTTCGTATAATTATGAGTTTACGAATTTAGCCTTTGTAGAAAATCAGCATTAAATGGTGATTTTCCGGCCATAAATAATAATACCAGTAATTGAACTTAGTCGTAAGTTGATACGTTACCGGATTTAGAGAGCATGAGAAAACCACGACTTGATGAAGGCTTCAATGTCATGATTGGAGCGTCTTTTGATGACATAAATTGGTGTTGAACCGCTGGTTTGGACGACGAGTACGTGGTCGGTTAGGATTCGCGGGTCGGGCCCAATAAGGAAATCCTTAGAAAATTAGGTTTTGGAAATAAAATTGATATAAATGGGATTAATCCTTTCTTATTTTTTTTTTATTTCATGCCCAGAGATCCATCACGCCTTCATCTTCATCACGTCCGAGCATCAGGAGTTTTTGCCGGAGCTCCGATCGCCGCCGACCGTCGCCGCCACCGTCCGGCCAGTTTCCGGCCGGCGCCGACCAGGTGAGCGATTTTTTTTTTTGCTGTTGTTTACATGAAATTCATTAAGTGATCATGTTGAGATCATATACATGTGTATACAATTGGTGTGAGTTTTATGAAAAACCCTATTTTTTGTAAATGTATGTTCGTTAGTTTTGTAAACTAACTATAATCCCTGATTTATGAGAGATTTTTTTTATTTTAGTATATGAACCTAGGTTCAGTGATAAAACTTAGTTTACGAGCTTTCATGTGTACCAAGGATCTATCATAAAAGAAGTGAATTTTCATGAAATCGGAATAATCCTTCGTTTCAAAGACAAATAACGATGACACGAAGGAAGATATGTATGATGAACTTGTGTCCAGTGATAAAATTTTGCTTATAAGGTTTCATGTAAATACAAAACTTTATCATATGTATGAGATGTGAGATTTCACAATAATTTTGAAATAAACCTTCGTTTTAAAGACAAATAACGACGATACAAAGGAAAAATAATTTATTTATTTTTTATATATGCAGCCGTGACACATATTGTGCAAAATATGATGATATATTTTTGTTTGCATGAATTTGTTTTCATTAGATAAAATTCTTGAGAATTCATGTAAGCAATGTTGCATTAATTGCTGTTTTTTCGAAAAATAAGAAACGTGGGTTTTGAGGAACCTTCGAAAATAGACAATATATTTATGATGAAATATTTTATTGTTGTAAACTTCATAGGTCAGTTGTGTGAATGTTCACATTATGAAAATTGTGTCCGTGATTTTATGAAAAATCAGTTTTGAAATTAACAAAGTTTCGTTCGTTTTTTGCAGTTTTCGAAGAGACGAACGATTTTGAGGTGTTAACTCTACCGTTACTATCACTATTATTAGTGTAAGTACAAAAGTTAAGAGTTAAGAGTTACCATTTTTTGCCGTATTTCCTTGATTCGTGTCTGGACAGCATACTGAAGTAGAATGTAATGTGGACTTTGCAGTTGTTTTAGCAAAATGACCAATTCCTCAGCCGACGATACTTCAAGGGACGAATCGCATTCTGATGATGACATCTCCAGGGATGATGCACGCATGGACGAGAACTCCATTGGTGAAGAAGAGGAGGATGCCACTGGCGTGAATAACATTCAGAATATAGACGACGCATTCTTTGAAGAGTATCCAAAAGGAGCTGAAGCATATCTCAAGTCCCCAATATATCGTCTTCTGATCAACCCTAGGACTGTTACTCAGAAGAAATTGGTGACCCCGAAGATGGTAATACGGCTTTGTCTCGAACGAGGGCTTTTCCTTGCATCGACCATAGAATTTAAGCTTTCTCGACGCCCTTTGGAAAAAAATTCTGGATGGGCAAGGCATATGTTGGGTTTCCCTCACGTCAGGGCTATGCTCAACCAGGCGCAAGTGACGAGAGCTATTCAAGCTTCTGGAGACTTTTCTATTAATAATGATGTGAAAAGTATCGTGGCTTTGCTGGCCCGTTGGTGTGTTCCCACTCATACCTTCATATGTAGATGGGGCGAATTTACTGTTACCTTAGAAGATGTGGCTGCTTTGATGCATCTCCCGATTACAGGTAATTTCTCTGGAGGTCTTTCGGATGAGGAAAAAGTGGTTACACTCTGACAGCTGCGATGGAAGAAGTGAACAAGGCGTCTGGTAGTAAAGGTTGTTATGCCCATTGGTTGACACGTTGGTGGCCAAGAGATGAAGTTTCTGATAGTCCTATCACCGGTATGTTACCTATTGCCGCTTTCTTATGCTTATGGTTATCCAGAGACATATTTGAAGACAGTGGACATTTGTTGAAGCCTTTCGTAATCCCTTTTGCTATTAAGATGACTCAAGGTGAGCAACTCCCAATAGGTAGCTTATTCCTGGGTTCCTTGTATTCTAACTTAGGCTCCTTGGTGTTAGATTCCAGCGTGTCGAATGGCTTCATGAAGATTAAGTGTTATGTTAACATGATGTTTCTTCAAGCTTTGATGTGGGAGTACTTCAACAATTATGCGCATATCCCTCGCAACATCCTGCAAGGAACAAATACTGATGCCCGTCACATCTTCACTGAGAAAGATAATGCCCGAATCATGTGTTGGTCTACAAAGCAGCCTCGGTATAAAGCACGCCTCATTGATGTGTTGGATGAAGAATCGGAGTTCGACTTTCGTCCGTGGGTGTCGGTTCCTGATTATGTTTCTCAACCAACGACTTTCAATACTTGAGAAAGAACGACTATGAAATCTTGTGCTAACCCGAATGATGGTGAGAGATCCTTCATGTTGAGCTGTACTCTTGGTCACTTGTTATCCGTTATGTATGGAGAGTGGGCAGTAGAAGAATACAACATTGATAGGGCGGCTCGAAAAATGGGTATGGATCAATGTGTTCCAACTACTCGGAGAAGGAAACCATCAGTTGATCAGCTTGCGTCTCGTTTAGATCACACTCACGTGGAAGGGAGTAGTTACTGGTTTCCTGGTTATGATAGACTTGCATATGTAATCCCAGTTTATATAGAATTCTGGCATCAAAAATTTGAGAGGTTGCATGAATTCGTGACAGTTAGTCAGCTTCCAGTGAAAATTCCCCCGTCTGCTGAGATGATCTCTGGTCGACCAAGACTGAAGTACCTTTCCGGTGATAAACGAAAATTATCTCCAGGATGTTCTCAAGTAAGATTCTCCACATGTCTTTTATGAAACCATGGTAACTGTATTCTGATCATGTTATTGAATTCTTTACAGGACGGTCGTAGCGTAAGACCTCGAATCCATGCAGATTTTTCAGATATTGGAGAAGTTGTTTACGGCGGAGAAGGACGGAACAAAAGTTATAAGTTGTTACCTAATACCATGAAGTCCCGAGTTCGTTCTTTGGTGAGTTCCCAATATTTATCACCGTGACTTTCATTGCTATTAACATTAGAATCATGAAGCCAATGTTATTAATTTTATTGCAGAATTTAACTCCTTCAAGTCTTAAAGGTCTTCAATTTTCTGTTACTGAACAAGCAATCGCTGATTTGAGTGACGAAGAAACTGTAAGTATCTATTCGCATGTTCGAATGTGGTGCTTCATAGATGAAAATATTGATTGTAGAGGACGTGTACAGGAGGATGTCGTCATGGAGATAGAGCATTCTGGAACTCAATCATCCTCTGGGAATGGGAATAGAGGTAATTCCCAAGATTCGGAGCCGGATGGAAGTGATGTTCCTCTTGTCGTTGATGTGGACAACTCCAACCCCTTGGACACTTTGGAGACTCCTCAAGTAAGTATATATCCTGTATATTTTTCATAGAAGTATAAAAGTGCTGAATTTTGAATGAATAGATGAGAACCCATGTGAATATATGAAAACTTAGTCGAACTTCGTCGTCAGAAAATTCAGAACCCAGCTTTTTAGTAAAAACGCTGTAGAATCTTCGTCCGGAGTCGGATTTTGATGATCTGCATGTGCAAATTCAAGCCCGAAAAATTTCCAAGCTTTATATCAGAAGCTTTTTAAGTTTTGAGCACGTTCAGAGCTTGAAAAAGGAGAAATAGTAAACTTCCAGGAGACTTCCAGCACTTTTTCAGATTGCGCATCACTTGATATTTTGGCCACATCTTCCCGCTCGTTCATCGCATTGTCATGAAATTTTGACACATAATAGAGTACATCCATACGAAGAGAATGGAATATGACCCATCCTAAGATTCCTTGTAGATTACTCCCAGTCCGTCTCTTAGTACAGGGAAGAGTTTAGTTTCTTTAGACAAACTCATCGTAAAACATGTTTTCATGACTTTCATGTTATTTGCTCGTGTCTTGAATGTAGTATGATGAAATTTGATGATATTGACTTTCGGGTATACTGTGTTTCATAATCTTCTTTGGCTTTGTGACTCTAACCTCATGTAATCTTCGTATTAGGTGCTAAATACCGAAGTTGAGGATACTGGAGCCAATGATGATAACTCTAACCCTTCCGAAATTATTGATGAAGAGACGGCCATCCCTGCACTTCGAGGCTATGAGAAGGTCGCTGCTGATGTTATGGAAAACCAGATGGTTGTTGCCTCAGTGATAGAAGAAACCGAGATAGCAGCGGAGAATACCGAAGGAACTGTTGCTTTGGTCGTGGAAGCCGCTCCAGTGATTGAGAACCGTATAATAGTGTATGAATATCCAACTGCAGGGGTTGCTTTCGATCCTCCCTTTAACACTTCACTCCCGTATCATGAACTGGTCGGTGGATTCAGCGTTCCCATTGGATATGCACGCTTGTACGAGACGATATGGAAGAAGTTCGGCCACATGATCGTTGACAGGAACCCTGGGCGTGCTTATGCTTTAACCATGCAAGTAGGCGTTATCTTGCGTGTGAGTGATATGCATACGAGACCCAGGAATACCGTGACTCCAGATATACTCTTTGATTGGGAGTTTAACTTGGAGAATTCAGAAAGACTTGGCCTCAACGTGAAATGGCTTCGTAAGCAAATAAACGTTATCAAGGATTCATGTGAGAAGAACATACCCTTTCCAAACGATGTTGTGAAGGAGAAGGAGGACAAGATTGCCAAGCTGACCGAGGAGTTGAACAAGGAGAGGGCGGCTTTGCAAATCTTGAAGGATGCTGATGAGCGAAAGCCTTTTCTTGCTGATCTCTTGAACTTCTGAACTTCTGAGAGATGTGAGGTTTATACTTGGGTTTTGATATTTAGATGGTTTTGGATTGACTGATGGTTAAGGATTTTCTTGTAGATTTGATAGAGATTTTCTTTTACGAAATATGAACTGAATTTTGATAAATTGCTGAATTCAAATACTGATTGCAAGTATTGCAAATGTTTTGGAGGAATTGAAATACAAATGAAAGAAAATCCTAAATGTTAAATCCCAACGCCATGAGTGCTTCAAACGCCCAATACCTTAAATGTCCAATAATTTCAGATAAACGCCTTGAGCCAATTTTCGTGAATTACTGGTAGGGTTCTGCCATCTGTGTTGGTCAATTTGTAGTATCCTCCGGCCACGGATTCAGCGACCATGAATGGTCCTTCCCAATTGGAGTTCCTTGTAGAATGAAGACCGCGCTGAACTGCTTTGAGAACCAGGTCCCCTTCATGAAACTTGTTAGGCTTGGTCGATCGTGCCTTGAATATCTTCCGCTGATTCGGAATTCCCTGTTTGATGGAATTCCACGATTGTGGCCCGTATGGACACTCGCGCGGAAGAGAGTATCCAGCATAGTGTTGATCATGCTTAGCCAAGTCTTCAGCAATAAACCTCTCGATGGAGTGACCGATTTGAAGAAGTTCTGAACCCAACCATTGAGTGTAATATTGCTGAGGTGAAGTTACCCACTCGTAGCTTTTGATGACTGCTAAATTATTCATGGGGAGAAGTCCCTGGACCATAGTAGCGTATTTGAACATTGGTAATATTGGAGCAAGAGGAGGAATAAGACTTGCCTGAGCTCGAAACCTTCTGACAAAGGTGTGCGGATTATCTCCAAGTTCCTGCGTAAGTCCCATCAGAGTTTTTACTTCTTCCAGATGCTCAAACGGTGGTGCGTCCTCTGCTTCGTCTTCCGACTCGGAATCCTTGTCGATGACAGGATGTGTTGAAGGCATCGTTGTCCTTTCAGCATGAATCCAAGTTCTCCCAAGGACCATGTCGTATCCAGGGTCTTCCCGGATTATGAAAAACTTGGCCTCAGTGCAGATCGATCTTTCCGTAACTTTGAGAGTGATGAAGCCGTTTCTGGAGATTCCTTCGTGGTCCCTGATTGCTATGGGAGCGTGGGTGGCTTCCCGTCGAGTAATACCAGCACTCTGAGAGTTTTCAAAGGGATGATGTTGACGGGGTACCAACATCGATGAACGCCCTCTTGAACTCATTTCCTTTAATGTGCACTGTGGTGAGCAGTCCCCAGTCATACATTTCTGTGTCGGTGGCTGAAGGTCCGGTGGTAGTCTCTTGGATCAGCGGACGTCTTCCGGACACGATGTGGTTCAGTGCAGCAAACATGTCTTTCCTTTGAGCTTTCGAAAGATACAACAGCTCGCAGACATGTTCGATCAGAGATTGGACCGTTTCCTTGACAGGAGGTTCGGAGATGGTAAAAGTTCTGACTGGGAGGGGGTTTTTGTGCACCCCTCAGTCCCCAGGTTGAGCTCTCCTGATTCGACCTTTTCTTTGAATATGCGCTTCAAAATTTTGCAATCACTCGTGGGATGGCTGACGTATCTATGGAAGCGACAATACCGAGGATTTTCCATGGCCTCTTCAGTTGGTTCCTTCTTGACATAAGGCAATTTGATTGCGCCGTCTTGAATCCAGGCATCGAGTAGTTCATTAACTTCTTCCATTGAACAGGGAAAATCAGGTGCTTCTGGATCTTCCGTATGCTGAGGAGGGATTTTCGAATTCTCCTTCTTGTGTGTCTTTGAAGGGGTGGAGGAAGTCTGCTTGTGTTGTGGTTCTGCTTTTCGCTTACTCCCTTCCGCGACAGCATTTGTTGAAGGTTGCAGGTTATACTGCTTGTTGATCAGACGCCTGCTTCCTCGAGTGTCTTTTGAATCTTCAGTCTTTGTAGACTTTGCTCTTTCCAAAAGAGGGGTGCAGTGGTTGCCGACCTCTTCGCAGCTTCGTGAAGCTCTGAGAAAGTCTGGAATCGAAGGTTTTCTAGCAAGGCCCTGTAGACCGGGAGCATGCCATTGATGCACAAGTCCACCAGTTGTTGCTCCGTGACGTTTGGGTCATGACAATCCAGGGCTTGGACTCTGAACCTTTTCACATAATCATTGGGATTTTCACTGACCTCTGAAACATTCTTCCAAGGTCGGAGAGGGTGACTTGTTCTGACACGAAGAAGTATTTCCTGTAAAATGCGTTAACCATTTCTCCCCAATTGTTGATGGTCCCTGGTGTGATGTTGTTATACCAGGTGTATGCCCTGCCTTTCAGAGATTTTGAGAATTCCTTGAGACGGACGACATGATTATGTTCATGTTCTCCCAAGGCTTCGAGAAAACGAGAGACATGTTCCCGAGCATTGCCAGTTCCATCATACAAGGTGAAAGTTGGAGAAACGTAACCTTTGGGGAGTGGAATCCTCTGCGTAGCGGCAGGATAAGGAGGTTGATGACGATGGTCATGCGATTGTCCTTTTCCATGGTTCTCTAAGAGGTGCTCCAGATCCTCGCGAGTGATGAAATTCGTGATCCCTTCGCTGATGAGTTGTCTGCAGCAGTTTTGTGGACTTCGTCGTCTTCTACTGTATGGATTGGAATTACTTCAGGACCGTCGTGAGGATTTCTCCTTCTCCTTTCCCTTCTCTTGAGTCTTCTCTGACATCTTGTCAGTAAGAGTTTTGAGATAATTACACAGCTCCTTCTGTGTAGCAGCCATGTCAGTCTGGTTCTTTGCAAGAGTCTCCTGCGCTTTGATAAGATCAGCAATGGTAGGTGGATCCTCTGACTTCTTCAGGGTGTCGTCCGGACAGTGGATGACCTTCGGCGTGAGGAGGAGTAGTGTCACCACCATCAGTGTTGGAGGTCGGAATTGTCTCCGGGATATTCTGATTGTTGTTGTTGCTAGTGCTAGCACGGTTTGTGTTAGGATTCGTAACTGAACCTGACCTGAGATCAACCATCTTGTGAAATTGTGAGATTGCAACCGAGAGAATGATCTCCCACTGTGGTCGCCAATCTGTAGATGGGGAAAAACGATTTGCTGGTTTTTAAGGAATTGAGGAGACGACCGTACGGAGGAGACTCTCGAACCGAGCGAAATGTTAAACCTCACACAGATGCACCGCTGCAAAGGGGGTGCTTTAGATTCGAGAGATCAATCTGTAGTACTCCGGCCTAAATCAAGACAATGACCGTTCCAGAGTAAATTCGGTCACAAGAGAGGATGGGTTGATCTGTAGGAGGGAAGCTGAGAAATGTGTGGAATCAATGGTAATCAAAGATTGTGGGTGTGTGAATTCTGAATACGATAAGCTCTGAGTGATTGAAATTGCTCAATTGAGAGTAGTTGCTCAATTGATGAGTTGATGATCTCGTGTTGTCGATGAGACGTGAGTGAGATGATGATGATACTGATGATGATTCAATCATGATTCAGAGACTTATTTATATTGCTGGAATTGTAGACACCATGATTCCATGAAGTGTGACAGTTGATGGAATCAAGGAGTGGGGAAGTGGAGATCGTGTTTGAAACCAGTTGCTCAACGTGTGGAGACTTGGTCGATTTTCCACCCACTACCTCGTGAATTCCTTCAACTGATTGCACGACTTGCTCACATTCCATCGTGTGTTTGAACACACGTGCCGTAGACCGCCAGACCAAAACCCTAAGTGATATCCCCCAAGTGACACGATTGACGTCTCGTGGTTTGTTAGTCAATTGATGACTTCGTGGTTTGATGGGACGATGAGTCCATGTAGTCGTTGAGTTGAACATGATGTTCTGAAACTCATGAATTGAACATGTCATGAGACAGAGGTATAGTTCTTACGATGAAGTGAGCAAGTATTGCTCATTCGATGGATCGTTGAATATTGATTGTTGAACCAATATTGAGCAAATATTATCATCTGAGCAAGTGCTGCTCATGTGATGAATTGTTGAATATTTGATCGTCTGAGCATGTGTTGCTCATCTGATGGATTATTGGCAGCGTACCAAAAATATTAATTAGAATACTGGTCGTTGAACCGAGCATAATTAATAAAATTAATGACCATGAGGGTCGTAAAATTATTAAGGTTGGAATCTGGAATGATGATCCTTGGATTCAGAAACCCTAATTTGATCAATTGATGATCAATTCATGGTTCGTCAGAATTTCAACCATGGGACGAAGGAGGGAGCGACTACATGGGACCGTGGATCAACCATGTAGTGTCCATATGCTCACGTGAGCAAATACGAAGAACTCCTGAAGAGTTGACGATTTGTTGGTGGAAGAATGATTAAATGGTTTAATCATTTATTCAAAATGCTCGTCTGAGCCTTAGGTGAGAAAACCTAATTAATTATGACGAGGCGAGGGACCGACCATGGAGTCATGAAACCGGCCCTGGGTGTCCCGTGACCGCCTGACGATCACTTCATGAAAATCCAAAGTGTTTGGGAGAGTTTTGGACCTAATACGAGCAATTGTGCAAATTAGGTCAAAACTGTGAAAATTGATGGGACCGGCTTCCGTGAGCCAAAGAGCCAATCTTGGTCGGTCAAGATAGCGTGCTCGTGTCCCCAAGGCGTCCGCGTCTCAGTCCTGAGAATTTTGATATTTTCTGGCGTGCAATTGAGCATCCATTCGAGAAAATATGCCAAAATTAGGGTTTCGACGAAACTGAGGAAAACACCATGAGATGATGAAAAATAATTATAAAATAAGGAATGAGAAGGCGTGGGACCTCCGTGGTCAAGGCATGGTCGTCCGGTCGTGACCACGGTCCCGTGGTGCCTTTTCCTTAATTTTATAATATTTTGATGATTTTATGAAAAATTCATGAATTTTGAGAAATTTGATGAATTTTGGGAGTTTCCATGAATTGAAGGAGTTTTCATGAGTTCAAGGAAGCAAAATATATTAAAATAATAAAACAAGGGCGTGTGGGACCGTGGAAGGCATGGCCGGTCGGCTAGGGCCCGATCCCCTACTCACCTGGTCTATGCACATCGCTCTCCCCAGGAGGTTGGCCGCCTATCCTAGACAAGTTTCCCTAATTTATAATGATTTTATGAATAATTCATGAATTTTGAGAATTTTGACAAATTTAGGGAGTTTCCATGAATTGAAGGAGTTTTCATGAGTTCAGAGAAGCAAAAAATATTAAAATAATAAAAACAAGGGCGTGTGGGACCGTGGAGGCATGACCGGCCGGCTTGGGCCCGGTCCCACGAGTTTTCATAATTTATTTTATTTTATTATTATATGATGATTTGTGCAAAAATACCATGAAATCAAGGAGTTTTTTCATGAAATTAGAGAAATAATAATAATAATAAAATAATAAGAAACCGTGGGCGTGGGGCCGGTTGGGACCAAGGCATGGCCGGTTGGCCAATGGTCACGCCCCACACTCCTTTCCTTAATTTTATTTTATTTTTTATGGATTTCTGGAAGTACCATGAAACCGAGGAGTTTCCTCGAGACGAAGGAGATTTGATAAAATGAGAGGATTTTCATCAAATCATGGAAAATAATAAAATGCATTAAAAATATAAAACTGGCGTGGGATTGACCACGATACGGTTTGTCGGTCGTGTGTCCGTGCTTCCAGCACCGTGGTCAATATTTTTAATTATTTATTATTTTCTTCTCTATTTTGCATAGGTTCATCGTTTCGTTGTATTTTTGAAATACTCGTTCGTGCGGTGACTGTTAGTGTATCATCATTGAATACACCTTCACCATTTGAATCGGGGCTTACTTAGAGGTAGATCAGACGCCCAGTTGTTGATTATTTATTACTAATTGTGGAATTCAGTGGAGAATAATTCACAAAACTGAGTAATTAATTTATAGGATCAGCTGAGGATTCGACTACGAATTCAGAATAATAGAGTGAGCATTACCATTCCATGGGATCGGAGATTCGACCATAGAATCAGAGTAATTAAGGTTTATCTATTACCATTTATGAGACCAGTTGTGGATTCGATCATGAAATCGGAGTAATAAAATAATATAGTTATTGCTAATCCATGAGATCAAGCTGTGGATTCGATCATAGAATCAGAAAAATTGTTATTGTCATTCCATGGGACCAGTCGTGGATTCGACCATGGAATATGAGCGATTGTAATTAGGAATAATTAACTTTGTGGCTCTATACTAGCAGAGCAAGCTGTCTAGGAGCATTAATTATCCTGATACGAGCTTGCCGGTAAGTCATATCCTTTATATAGTCAGGGTAAACTTGTTGTTTGTTCCTGAAGACGTTATCGCTCTATTATTTGGTGATTTGTGCAAAATACCATGAAATAAAGGAGTTTTTTCATGAAATTAGAGAAATAATAATAATAATAAAATAATGAGGAACCGTGAGGTGTGGGGCCGGCTGGGACCAAGGCACGGCCGGTTGGCCCATGGTCACGCCCCACACTCCTTTCCTTAATTTTATATTATTTTTTATGGATTTATGACAATACCATGAAACCGAGGAGTTTCCTTGAGACGAAGGAGATTTGATCAAATGAGAGAATTTTCATCAAATCATGGAAAATAATGTATTAAAAATATAAAAACTGGCGTAGGACTGACCACGACACGGTCCTGTGGCCGTGTTCCCAGCACCTTGGTCAATATTTTTAATTATTTATTATTTTATTCCCTATTTTGCGTAGGTTCATCGTTTCGTTGTATTTTGAAATACTCGTTCGTGCGGTGACTGTTAGTGTATCGTCGTTGAATACACTTTCACCATTTGAATCGGGACTTACTTAGAGGTAGCTCAGACGCCCGGTTGTTGATTATTTATTACGAATTGTGGAATTCAGTGGAGAATAATTCACAAAACTGAGTAATAAGATGTTTATTATTAATTCATAGGATCAGCTGAGGATTTGACTACGAGTTCAGAATAATAAAGTGAGCATTACCATTCCATGGGATCGTAGATTCGACCATAGAATCGGAGTAATTAAGATTATCTATTACCATTTATGAGACCAATTGTGGATTCGATCATGAAATCGGAGTAATGAGATAATATAGTTATTGCTATTCCATGAGATCAAGCCGTGGATTCGATCATAGAATCAGAACAATTGTTTATTGCCATTCCATGGGATCAGTTGTGGATTCGACCATGGAATAGGAGCAATAATAGATTATTCTGGGAATTCAGTAGTGAATGTCATGGCAGAATTAATCTTAATTAGGAATAATTAACTTTTTGGCTCTATACTAGCAGAGCAAGCTGTCTAGGAGCATTAATTATCCCGATATGAGCTTGTCGGTAAGTCATCTCCTTTTTATAATCATGGTAAACTCGTTGTTTGTTCCTGAAGACGTTATCGCTCTATACTAGCAGAGCAAGCTGTCTAGGAGCCGTCCATCTCGTGATGTTATATAGAAATAATCACTGAAAGTATTCAGTATTCATGAGATATGCCGTTTTCCAGTCGTGAGACTACATATATACATGTACTCTGAGAGAAAGTACTCTCCGTTGAGAATTCGATGAGAGACCCGTGTCTCGATACTCACGTCTGATTGCTGAATCAGAGCTTCGTATAATTATGAGTTTACGAATTTATCTTTTGTCGAAAATACACCATCTACACATCTAAAAAGCCTTCAAAATTGTACTCCCAATCAAAGAGTACACCTTCGATAATGGCGCCTCTAGCTTCAACACAAATATCTCGACACTGATTCAACACCAGCACGGCACTACATTCGATAAGTCTTCATTATCTCATTATAAGACTTCTGAAGCAGATGCAACATCATTCACACATGAATGTTACCAACTCCTTCAACATACACTGGGCAACCTGAGGTGATTCCGTGAAACTTCATCGACGGGACTTATCTACATCCCAAAACCCTACATGACTGAGGAACTTGTTCCCTTCACCGATCTAGAACGAAGATTTCTGCTGCTATCTTCCACAACAACGTGGATTTTCACTTACAAAGCCGCTTCACGATACAGTCATGCTTTCAAGAGCACTCAAGTTGAACTCCCAGTATACCGGATTCTCAACTCACTAACTAGTTCGTGAACGTAAAAGGCTCATTGGATGAAGGAACAAAAATTATATCTATAATCATAGTTCTAGCCTTTTTGGTCTTTAGAGCAACTTCAACCATGGTATCAACATCAACAGTAATCTCTAGAGGAACACCATCCATGATCTTAGCATCGACAAGGATATCTGGAGCATAATTATTCATGGTCTCGGCACCAACAACGGTCTCAGGAGCAACATCCTCATGACAAGGCTCCATCAACTAACCATTCTCTGAAGTATTGCTCGAGGAAACGGATTTCTCGAAGCACTAATGATTCATATCAAGGCGTGTAGACATGAAATATGCTCACATGAAAGTCTTTCTGAAGATTGCACGATGGGCGGGCACAACACCAAAGTCTTCTACAAGATGTTCTCATCACCTCTACAAATGAGATACAACATACTTCAGCAAATGGGTTTACAAAAACGTACCAACGAGTGAGGAATGAGACGATACTTCCTCAACAAAATATGTTCTTCTATGTCTCTTATACAACCTACCAAAAGGGCGCATCAACCGGACGTACGAGCTGAAAGATATGGCCTTTACCGTCAGATCTACGAAATCTGAAAATTTGTACGGGATTAAAAATTACAAATGTGCACGCTTCGTTGGATGACCTCTACAACTCCAAATTGAGTGATTCTTGTCTCATGGGATAACTCAGTCTCTTAGCTTCAAAAGTTGGTGTCAAGCATCAAATTCCGACATCGTATTAGGTTCCTACATCTTCCAGAGCGTACAATATGCAAGCAGCAATTCTTAGACGGTATTCATGACTTCCACAGTCGATCGGTGTCCACCAGGTCTTTCCACTAAGTACTTCATCAAGGTACCTCCAACTTTGACCATCTAGGTCTTTACATCAATTTTTCTACCTGGGTCCTCTACCCAAGTCTTGCCAAAAGAAGAGAAAACGAAGAGGAGCGATCTAACCAAAATACTGGGGACTGACGATCCACTGATCATGACGACCAGTTTCACAGTCCAAGGCTCGTGGCACCAGACTCTCATGTGCTAATCATTCATCATAAAATTAATGCTACCATCGGGACATGAAATCGTGGTCATTACATCATCCCCTCTCAAGAGCAACCTCAGCTATGGTCCCATGACCAGGGTTTCAGAAGCGATGTTTCTACGACAGACAGAAGCAAGATGGCGCTGCAAGCACCATGATCATGTATCAATCAAGGGGTCCTGATCTCAAACGAATAAACGACATTAAAATCCTTCACCAACCGTTAAAGACACAAGCGAATGGTCTAAGAACACAACATGAGTGTTTTACAGAAAGCTCGGCTGAGATGATTTTACACTGTCTTGTACAAACCGACGAGCTGGGAGCAATTGGTGAAGAATCGATGGATGGGTCATATACCATTATCTTCATATGAAGGTCCGCTACAACATATCTAAAATTCAAAACAATTGGAGAAAAGAGCAAAGAGTTGTGGCCAAAACATTGGACCACATGCCAGTTGAAAATTTTCTGAAGGTCTCCTGGAAGTTTACTGTTTCATCGATTTCACATCCTAAACATGCTCGGAACTCAAAAGGATTCTTTGAGAAAGTTTGGAAATTTCCTGTGAATGATGATACATGGGTCGACCGGGAAAAACCGACATCGGACGAAGATTCTACAACAATTTCAACGAAGACCTAACTTCTGAATTTTTTGATGACGAAATTCTTCATTCATCCAATCAGGAGCTACACCATCAACACAAAGCCGAACTTCATCTTCAGCCGATAGTCTCACTTGCTGAATTCGGCGGTGCTTATGCTAATGGGGGACGACTCTCGGATGATCGAGATACATACAATATGTCAGCTTCCAGTGTCTCCGAAAGGTTGATTTTCCTCAGTATGAGCATCCGCAGAAGTCTTCATCTTTGACTTGATATTTTTGGAGCGCTCCACGGAAGATCCCGAAGAGTGGATGTAACCAGAAGTCACCACTATCTGAGGCGCAAGGCATGGAGTCATGGATATACCAATAACAAACACGCAACAAAAATGGTAATCCTCAACTCTTACTTATTTACGGTTTCAAGAACCTAGTGATAATAACGTAAAAACCTCGAAAAACTTGCTCGCTTCTTCAAACTTGCCAAGACGAGCAAAATTCATTATTTAAAGTCAACACCTGACTTTGCGTGAAACTATGAATAATTCACCTAACCTTTCATGTGAACATTCACTGATTTTCTACATGTGTGCATACACTATAAAATCGCAAGACTCATACATACATTATTTCATCACGTATACAATTGCTTACTTTCAGCAATTGCTCAAAAATCATGACTTGATTTTCATAAAGCCGTAAACAACCCACGTAAATATTTACTATGTGAACACTCACTGATCTTCAAAAATTGTACAGACGTCCATTCCACAATTGTGAAAACTCACATATAGACATTATTTCACCATGTATAATTGTCTACTTTCAACAGTTGTTCAAAATCAAAACATTGATTTTACAAAATATATATATTCAACGTGAAACTCACGTAAATTTGAAAAATATATCTATATATTTTTGCTCCTCCTCGCACTAGCATCTGTCTTTGAAGCGAGAGTATATTTTCAAAGATTTCCGAAAGCTCGAAGATAAAAAATTTCATGAAGGCTCATAAACAAAATTTTATTACTAACAGACACACGTCTATCAAAAAAAAAAAAAAACTTTTCTCTCGTACGAGCATCCACCTTTGAAACGAGAGTTTATTCCATTTTGTGAAATCTCACATATTTAAAATATAAAATTCCGGTTTTCGTGAAAGCTCATAGACGAATTTTATATCATTAGACTCAAGTCTATTTGTTTTTTCCTTAAACTAACGAACGAACGAGCGTCTATTCATAAAACAAGGATTTGTTTTCATGGGCCCATCCAGCGAATCCTAAAATGATCAAGGTCCAGTCGTCCAAATCAGCGGTTCAACGCCAATCTATGCTCATCAGACGATGATGCTCTATCATGCCACTGGGATCTTCATACAAGTCATGGTATGCTCATACTATCGAAATCCGGTAACGTCTTAACTTACGACTAAGTTCAATTACTTATATTGTTTATGATCGAAAAATCACCATTCAATGCTGACTGAGGAACACGGCTTTCCTCACTAAGCAGGGGACTTAATGTAGATGGTGGATTTTCGACAAAAGATAAATTCGTAAACTCATAATTATACGAAGCTCTGATTCAGCAATCAGACGTGAGTATCGAGACACGGGTCTCTCATCGAATTCTCAACGGAGAGTACTTTCTCTCAGAGTACATGTAGATATGTAGTCTCACGACTGGAAAACGGCATATCTCATGAATACTGAATACTTTCAGTGATTATTTCTATATAACATCACGAGATGGACGGCTCCTAGACAGCTTACTCTGCTAGTATAGAGCGATAACGTCTTCAGGAACAAACAACGAGTTTACCATGATTATAAAAAGGAGATGACTTACCGACAAGCTCATATCGGGATAATTAATGCTCCTAGACGGCTTGCTCTGCTAGTATAGAGCCAAAAATTTAATTATTCCTAATTAAGATTAATTCTGCCATGACATTCACTACTGAATTCCCAGAATAATCTATTATTGCTCCTATTCCATGGTCGAATCCACCACTGGTCCCATGGAATGGAAATAAACAATTGTTCTGATTCTATGATCGAATCCACGGCTTGATCTCATGGAATAACAATAACTATATTATCTCATTACTCCGATTTCATGATCGAATCCACAATTGGTCTCATAAATGGTAATAGATAAATCTTAATTACTCCGATTCTATGGTCGAATCTACGATCCCATGGAATGGTAATGCTTACTTTATTATTCTGAACTCGTAGTCGAATCCTCAGCTGATCCTATGAATTAATAATAAACATCTTATTACTCAGTTTTGTGAATTATTCTCCACTGAATTCCACAATTAGTAATAAATAATCAACAACCGGGCGTCTGAGCTACCTCTAAGTAAGTCCCGATTCAAATGGTGAAAGTGTATTCAACGACTATACACTAACAGTCACCGCACGAACGAGTATTTCAAAATACAACGAAACGATGAACCTATGCAAAATAGGGAAGAAAATAATAAATAATTAAAAATATTGACCAAGGTGCTGGGAACACGGCCACATGACCGTGTCGTGGTCAGTCCTACGCCAGTTTTTATATTTTTAATACATTATTTTCCATGATTTGATGAAAATTCTCTCATTTGATCAAATCTCCTTCGTCTCAAGGAAACTCCTCGGTTTCATGGTATTGTCATAAATCCATAAAAAATAATATAAAATTAAGGAAAGGAGTGTGGGGCGTGACCATGGGCCAATCGGCCGTGCCTTGGTCCCAGCCGACCCCACACCTCACGGTTCCTCATTATTTTATTATTATTATTATTTCTCTAATTTCATGAAAAAACTCCTTGATTTCATGGTATTTTGCACAAATCACCAAATAATAATAAAATAAAATAAATTATGAAAACTTGTGGGACCGGTCCCTAGCCGGTCCCACACGCCCCTTTGATTTTTTTTTTATTTTCCTTGAATTCATCAAATTCCTTGATTTCATGGTATTTCTCTCAAATTAGGATAAATTCCCTCAAATCATGAAAAAATACCTAAAAAAAATATTAAAAATTATGAAAACTCGTGGGACCGGGCACTAGCCGGTCGGTCGCGCCTCCACGGTCCCACGCGCCCTTGTTTTTATTATTTTAATATTTGTTGCTTCCCTGAACTCATGAAAACTCCTTCAATTCATGGAAACTTCCTAAATTCATCAAATTTCTCAAAATTCATGAATTTTTCATAAAATCATCAAAATATTATAAAATTAAGGAAAAGGCACCACAGGACCGTGGACACGACCGGCCGTCCATGCCTTGGCCTCGGCGGTCCTATACCTCCATATTCCTTATTTTATAATTATTTTCCATCATCTCATGGTGTTTTCCTCAGTTTCGTCGAAACCCTAAGTTTGGCATATTTTCTCGAATGGATGCTCAATTGCACGCCAAAAAATATCAAAATTCTCAGGACTGAGACGCGGACGCCTTGGGGACACGAGCGCGCTATCTTGACCGACCAATATTGGCTCTTTGGCTTACAAAAGCCGGTCCCATCAAGTTTCACAGTTTTGACCTAATTTGCACAATTGCACGTATTAGGTCCAAGATTCTTCCAAATATTTTGGATTTTCATGAAGTGATCATCAGGCGGTCACTTGACTACCTAGGGCTGGTTTCATGACCCCATGGTCGGTCCTCACTCCGTCATAATTAATTAGGTTTTCTCACCTAAGGCTCAGACGAGCATTTTCGAATAAATGATTAAACCATCATTCTTTCACCAAAAAATCGTCAACTCTTCAGGAGTTCTTCGTATTTTGCTCACCTGAGCATATGGACACTACATGGTTGATCCATGGTCCCATGTAGTCGTTCCCTCCTTCGTCCCATGGTTAAACTTCTGACGAACCATGAATTGATCATCAATTGATCAAATTAGGGTTTCTGAATCCAAGGATCATCATTCCAGATTCCAACCTTAATAATTTTACGACGACCTCATGGTCATTAATTTTATTAATTATGCTTGGTTCAACGACCAATATTCTAATTAATATTTTTGGTACGCTGCCAGTAATCCATCAGATGAGCAACACATGCTCAGACGATCAAATATTCAACAATTCATCACATGAGCAACACTTGCTCAGATAATAAATATTTGCTAAAACCAAGGAATATTGGTTCAACAATCAATATTCAACGGTCCATCGAATGAGCAATACTTGCTCACTTCATCGTAAGAACTGTACCTCTGTCTCATGACATGTTCAATTCATGAGTTTCAGAACATCATGTTCAACTCAGCAACTACATGGACTCATCGTCCCATCAAACCACGAAGTCATCAATTGACTAACAAACCACGAGACGTCAATCGTGTCACTTTGGGGGGATATCACTTAGGGATTTGGTATGGCGGTCTGCGGCACGTGTGTTCAAACACACGATGAAATGTGAGCAAGTCGTGCAATCAGTTGAAGGAATTCACGAGGTAGTGGGTGGAAAATCGACCAAGTCTCCACACGTTGAGCAACTGGTTTCAAACACGATCTCCACTTCCCCACTCCTTGATTCCATCAACTGTCACACTTCATGGGGTCATGGTGTCTAAAATTCCAGCAATATAAATAAGTCTCTGAATCATGATTGAAGGATGAGCATCAACAATATCATCAATCTCACGTCTCATCGACAACACGAGATCATCAACTCATCAATTGAGCAACTAATCTCAATTGAGTAATTTCAATCATTCAGAGCTTATCATATTCAGAATTCACACACCCACAATCTTTGATTACCATTGATCCCACACATTTCCTAGCTTCCCTCCTACAGATCAACCCGTCCTCTCTTGTGACCGAATTTACTCTGGAACGGTCATTGTCTTGATTTAGGCCGGAGTACTATAGATTGATCTCTCGAATCTAAAGCACCCCCTTTGCAGCGGTGCATCTGTGTGAGGTTTAATATTTCGCTCGGTTCGAGGAGTCTCCTCCGTACGGTCGTCTCCTCAATTTCTTAAAAACCAGCAAATCGTTTTACCCCATCTAAAAACCTGTATTTGCCCTATCTACCATAGACATTGTGCACTTGCAGTTTGACATAGTCGTAGGACTGTTTATAGACCTACCAAGTTTTTGGCGCCGCTGCCGGGGACTCGGTAGAGGTGTAGCTGATCTAAGGTTTAGCTTTACTGATTCTTAGTTAGTCTTGTACATATTTGTTTCTGTTTTAGTTATAGTTTGTTTGCCATTAGTTTAATTTAGTTATTTCCATCATATGTGTATATACTTGTCTAGAATTTACGTTTCCTGTTATAGTATAACTTAGCTATAATTTTTTTTATTTTCAGTTTCATTGCATATCTCCATATTGGTTTAGCTCCAACTGCATCTCATGTTGTAGTTAATAGCATCTTAGCATTTGTAGTTGTAACTTAGTAATCATTTCAGCCTTGTAAATATTAGTTGTTCTGCATCTTTATTTTCGTATTTTAAATTCAGTTAGTTTACCTGCATCTAGGTTCTTAGTTGCATCTTTATTGCATACTCATGTAGTACCAGTCATTGTATTTCAGTCACTTGCCTGCATTCTTTCAGTCATTTTTGTTAGTTCATCAAGTTTTCATCACTGTCCTGCAGCACACCAGTTCTGCAAAGCTATTGTCCATGTTTGAGAATCCCATGTAATACCATGTCAGCATAACTTAGCTTTTGCTTATGAGGGTCTGTTATCTGTGTGCATAACTTTGTTAGTTCACTACTGCCGAAGAGTTGTCGTCACCTTGAATTCTAAATTGTGACTCTGACAAGCATCTTTATAAGCAGGTTCATAGCACTGTCACCATGCACTGTCAAGTTTGAAAACACCATACCAGTCCCCACACTTCATATTGCAGAATCTCTTTTCTGAATTTTTTCAGTATTAGTGACTTTGTATCCTTGCTTCATTTGTACCATTCTAGGATCTGAAACTGGTTTTTGAGTTAACCAGGTACCTTTGAAACTGAAGCAGCAAACCAAAAAGGAAAGGAGGAAACGGAGCCACAGAACCAGTTTGTTGGTTTTCTCCCTGTGTCGTGTTGGAAGTGCCTGCGAAACTGAAACACAAGCTTAGGAAGAGCAAAAAGTGGAGCAACAGAACGTGGTTTTCGTGCCTAAATTCGATTTATATCGGCGGTATCGTTCTCTAACCTTGCTGTGTTTGATGAATGTTTGTATGATATACCATGAATGCTTGCTGAACCAGTACTTCACATAGCCTTATACGACCCTGCAACATCTGATATTTTAGTCCATGACCCTGTGGTAGTTGAGTAAAGTCATTGCTTGCTGAAATCGTTATCACAACCCATCAATCTCTGCAGGAAATTGTAGTTTTGTGCATGTAAAGTTTGTTTGGTGTGTATAATCTAGATACTCATTTAATTAAATCCTCCTTTCCAGAATTATGCACTAAATCTTTCTTGGTCAGTATAACATTTTGGCCTACCTGAGCACTGTTTGACTGCGAGTCTCTCGATATCTGCATGATACTGTGTCTGTTTATGTGTATCTTTGATTCTGTAGCCATTCTTTAAAAGCATCATCTCGACCCTGAATCTGATTGTCACTCTAAATATGTCTGGATTTTGGTTTGCAACTGGGGATGAGCACAAATCCATTAGAGAACTTGCTTACGGGCATGCTTCACATTATGAGGCTCCCACAAACCATGTTGTCAATAGTTATAGGGATTGTTATGGACATTCTCCTAGTCCTGAGCCTCAATACTTAGACCCTAATGACCATTCACACATGTATCATTCACCATAGTGGGAAATTGAACAATTTCGCACTCCCCTGCCCCCTTGTATGCAATCTGTGGAGGAAAATCACAAACTCATTGAAAAAGACAACGCTAAATTTGAATTGGCATTTCATAATAAACCATATAGCATTGCTTCTGAATTTTCTTTCTGTACTAACCCCTATGCTCAACCATGTACTGAATACCCATATGCTATGAGGATACCTATTGTTGAAGACTCTCCTTCCATGGGACAAATTAATGCATACTTATATATGATTTTGCTTCATGTACAACAGGAGGGAATGGAGGAATTTCATGATGAGATGTTTGTTATTCCTAATGAGGTAAATATTAAAAATAATGTTTATAGTCTTACTCATGCAACTAATATTGAAACCAAACCTAATATAGAGGTAAACGAAGGGACTAGAAATACTATAATTTTGAATAAGGAAATGCATTTCTGTTATGATGATGATGATGATGTTATGTTAGAAGAACATGTTTATGCTGAAAATACTGTGGAACCTTTGGGTTCAGAGACATTAGGCTTCTCTGCCTCGACCTTCATGAATGATGTTTCTTCTAGTATTCCATATGCATATACATGTGATGTTGATGTTGATTTGGGTCTTGTGCAACTGTTTTATGAACGAAAGCATGACAGACAACTTGTGTCTGACTTAGTTAATGTTGAATCTTCTGTTGACACTAATGATCTTCTACATGAAAATATAATTGATGTGTCTGATTCTCTACTTAGGTCACAGTATGATGTCTCTTTTGATTTGCCTATGCATGAGAATAAAGTTTTGAATGATGCTGATGATACTGAATTGGGGTTTGTTAATTTTTTCAATGATTGTGAGCATGATGGAGCACTACTTGCTTTTGACTGGGGAAAAACTAGACTGCATAGTGATATTTTTGAGCCTACAAATGAATGTAATTTAAATGCATCTGATTATCTTCCTAGAATACAGTATGTTGCTCAATCTGATTTTCTTATGCATGACACATAGGCTTTGGATAATGATGATTCTGAAGTGGGATTTGATGATTTGTTCTATGAAAGTGAGCATGATTTACCTATTTCTGACTTAGGGAAAGTTTGTGATGGTGCTAATGATCATGTATATGAATATAACTTAGATGAGTCTAGCTCTCTTCCCATGTCACAAACTGGTAATCTTGCACCCAACCTAGATTTGTTTGTAAAGATATTGTTAAACCTACTTTTCTAAGAATACCTAATCTAGGGTTGGAACTGTGTGCTTCCCAAGTCCTCTTGGACTATTTTTCGGCTAAATATGATACATTTGAAGATCCACTGTTGGAGTTTACTCATGTCTCTCCATCCATCCATGACAAAGTTCACTTTGAACTAGATCTTGTGCATGATGCACCCCTGAAATTGTTAGATTTCATGCCCAAAAGTATCTGTTGAAAAATCTAGGTTTGGGGGTAACACATTTTGTTTTGCAGCCTCACTTACATTTCTGTCCTATTATAATTGTGTGAAGCTATTAAAATTTCTGCATTCCGTCTTTTGGGTTGATCCTCAACTCTTTAGGCTGTTGGTTTATGGTGAAATCTACTTGTATATAATCCAGTAGGTAATGTCATTTTTTCTATCTTGAGTCAGTTGAGTCTTATTTTATCTTGTATATATTGTGCTAATCCAATATGATCTCAGCTGAAAATGTTGGATTCTAGCCTTAAATAATGAAGCTGTAATCTTGCTTTTGCCGACATACCGGTAATCTCTTCCCTTTTCTTTACTCAGCATAGTTTCTCATGGTATGTTTCTGTTTAAATTCTTATCATCTTTTGAAACATTGAGGACAATGTTATATTTAGGTATGGGGGAGTGTTTTGCATATAGAGTTTTTAGTCTTTTGCATCTTACAAAAAAAAAAAAATCTTTTTAAATATTTCATAAAACCTCCAACTTCTAGAGATTTTAGAGTCACTAGCATGCTTCTAGCTATGTTTACATAGAGAGTCTGACAGAAATAACTGAACTTGGAAAAACTGGAAAACACAATCGGGTTTTTTAGTTGTTAGAGCGTTAAAGTTGGATTTAACCTTGTCGGTGGGAAAAATTTGGTGTTGCAAAGATATTTGGTAGTAGAGTTGTGATAACCCTTAGTGGAGACTACCTATTTTTACATCAAGCGAGGCACCGACCTTCAATTTTTCTGACTATCTAAAAAGTCCTTTTAGAGTGTGTGTCACCGTACGTAAATTCCGGGTAGGAATGGTGAGCTACCCAACTTCGCACCACTTTCAACACTATTTTTGATCTCTTGAGTGCTAATTTTGTCAATCACGAGGGTGACATCTAAAGATGAAAACTCCTTCTTGTAGTTTGATTTGCAGTTAGCACCATTCTCTCTCACTCGACAACATCAATAGATCCATAGAAACACATCATCATCAACAAGCAAAGCAATGTCAGATTCTATGAAGAAACTTGAAATAGTCCGAGGTTTACATGCAACAATTCAAGGAAAAGTAAAAAAGTTCCTATTCAAAATGAAGATACGGTACAAAGAGCAGAATTCTATACACATTTGAAGAGGTATTTTACAAGAGCAAAGAAAAGAAAATAAGATGAGAATTAATGAAGTTTATGAAATCAAGACAATACAGGTTGTGAAGACTTCAGTGATAAAGTCCTCCATCCATGGCTTTAGTAGTTTCATTATTTATTTTCAGTTTGTCACTATGTTTTATGTTTAACTCAATAAAAAAAAATCAAAAATAAATAAATAAGTACTATAGTTTGCTTTTAGTTTTGTTTAATAAGCACCATAGTAAAGAAGAAATTTAAGAGGAAAATTCAAGCAACAGGAAATTGAAGAGAAAAAACAGAAATTGTCAAGGTTCTAAGAAGTTCAGAAGTTCATCATCAACAGTTGAAGACCGAAGACCAAAGAGTGAAGACGTTTCTATGGATGTTGTGAAAGCGGTGTTGATTGCCGATCAGATGTGAAGGTAAGTGAGTAGTCCCATCCTTGATAATGGTTGATTTCTTTCTTAGAGATCATCAGAAAAGATTTTTCTTGTCCACAATTTTGTGGAGTCTCCAGAAATTATTTCGGAAGGTTTTCCTTCCCACCATTCAATGTGTGGATTTCTCTCTTTATTCCTGTCTGCACACATGAGAGACTAAAAAAGCGGTCTTTTTGAGTGAAATTATCATAAAACCTTATTGGTGAGGCAGAATTCGAGGCTTGTGGTCACTCTTGAACCCAAATTCTTTCATATGGTATGGTTATTTCTCGCTCAACTCTTAAGGATGAGAATGTGTTCTTTGGTAGTTCTAACTTCTTATTACTAGCATGCGGAAACTCTATGTCCTCATAGCTCCTTGGATGCTTGGGACTCTATTACGCTTTGAAGTTGGAGAAGGTTTTGCGGGTACACCTCTGGTAAACCCTCACGAGACTACAACTTGTCCACTAGGGACACCTAGGGGTTAAAAGGCTTAGTGCATACGCTAAATGCATTCGATAGACCAGCGATAGTGGTGTAGTTAGGATTTCTTAATTTCTGTTTCACTTGAGGACAAGTAAAATTCAGGTTTGGGGGTATTTGATGAGTGCCAAATATTGCATTTTTCTACATCCTTTTATTGGCATTTAACTCATCTTTTGTGATCTAACTCTCCATTTTATCCCATATTCTGTATTTTCATATTTTTCAAGAATAAATACTTTTACTAATTAATTTTGTGGTATTAGGTACCAAATAAAGCTTGGATGAATTGAGAATCCAAAAGAATAGAAGAATGGTGGCCAGCGACTACGGAAGAGAGACAGCGCAAAGTCCTCGTGAGAAAGCCTCGAAGCACGAATATCATGTGAAGAGCAGCCGCAATCCGCTTGCAACTCTCCCCGCAAGACGCTTGCAAAGCCTAAACCGAGACATGAGCTTCTTAGAGAACCCAAGAACCAAGATCCAAAACCCAAACCCGTTTCCTTGCCCAAGCCGTCAGATTTGTCAAAGCTGCTTCATCCGACAGCTCATCCTTCATGACATCAACATCTGATGTTCTCGCCCAATACTCGAGTCGCCTCTCTTCTTTTCCCTGTCGAACAGAAACCCAATCTTTTCCCCTTCATTCCTCATTACTCCGCCTGCAAAACCACCAGTACCACCTCCTTCATCTCAATTACTCCATCTCCCCGACCATTTCTGCTCTCAACTTCCATCATAAACACCAATTAAGCCTCTAACCTATGTCTCTATCTATCTTATCTCCTCCCTTATCAAGAATAGTAAACCTAAAAGATAAGATTGGGAAAGCTAGGGTTAGGGTCTATCTTCTACAGTTGAGGAACCTCAAGTAAATGGCTTGCAGAGAAGAGAAGAATTGAAGAGGGGGAAACGAATTCAAACACGGTTTGGTGAGTGGGTTGTTATTAATTATCAAATTGAATTCGAATTGGGTGAAAATTATGTATAAATAGAGAAGGCAGTGTGATGAAAAACTCATGCCCGGAGTAGCCGGTGCACCAAGCTGTAGTTTATGTTTGTTTTCAGTATTATCATCATGTTCTAATTTCATAACTAGGGTTTAGATGAAACCCTGACTCTCTGTTATGTTCTTCATGTTGTTTATGTTACTCTTGAATGTTTAAATTGTTCTAGGATAGATTTAATCTTAGTGCTCAATACTTTTCTCTCACAATGTACGTCAGGCATCCATTATAGTTAGAATAAAAACTGTGTTGATTGTGCTGGAACTCATGCTTGATAGACTATTGTTAATCCCTTGACTAGTTGTGCTTAATTAGCCAATTAGTGCTCCCGGATTAATACTTTGTGATTGAACTATCCATTGGTGAAACACCTTAGGTAAGTGGTAGACTTGACACTTCTCCCTTATCTGTTATAAGGACAAGAGTAGTATAATTAGTTGAATATATAATGTGAGTTAGTGGTGGATTTGACAATCCTAGTGCCTTCATTTTCAGTGTTAATATCTTTGTTATTGCTTCTTTATTTTACTGTTGTAATCTTCATTATCATCTTGTTGTATCGACACAACAAAACAACTCTTGTGTACTTTATATTTGAATCAGTATTGTAAAACTTCGAAATCGACTCTACACCCACCTTGTCTTTGAGGGATCGACCTGTATTTTCCCTGTCTACCATAGACGTTGTGCACTTGCAGTTTGATATAGTCGTAGACTGTTTATAGACCTACCAACCTACATGCACAACAGTATTGCTCGACCTAGGGTAAACAAGTTGTTCACCTTAGAAAGAAGGTTCAGGGAGCCTCTGAGGTCTCTGACAGACAGATGGAGAAAATCATGTACTGATATCGGGAAAGTACCGGTTGAACAACAAATATTCGGGTTTGAAAATTATCTCAGGAAATCTGACCCTATTTGGATATCTATGTTTACTGAGAATCCACAAACATTGAAAGAAATGCGGAAGATGCAAGAAAACTACATAGCTTTGGAATAAATACAAGAAGGAGCCAAGGATAAGGGAATACAAGAGGCAAGTGCAGCAGCAGAAGCAGCCCCCAAGAGGTTTCGAAGCGACCCAAGAAGAGATTGGGTCCACATCACAAGCCCTCGGGAAAGAAAGAGTGGGTTGAAAAGGGAAAGAATCCCCGACACGAACCAAGAGCGTACACTCCCTTAAATGCACCACTGGAGGAAATTTTCAAGGAAGTAGAAAAGAGAAACGATATCAGATACCCGAAGACTAGAGGAGTACAATTTGACGAGACAAAGAACCACCCTGAATTCTGTCATTACCATCAGTTCCGAGGACACTCCACTAATGACTGTCGGGAGGTAAAAGACATTGTTCAACATTTGATTCGTGACGGATACTTGAGGCAGTTTGTCAAGCATGTAGACCCAGCACCCGATGCGCCAGTACACCAAGTCAGAATCGATCGGGGAACCCAATTCGTGTGCAACACAATCTCACATTTCGCAACTCAGGGGTTATACTTAGGGGCGGGGATCACATCAATAATCCACAAGAGAGATCGGGCGGGGAAGGATATCTTTAGCGTGGCGAGAACCTTACCTATGGAAGCATGGATGATGCAACCCATCACATTCTCAGATAAAGATATCCTGATGAACGGTCAAGCACATGGTGAGCCACTGGTCATTACCCTACTGATTGAGGAATGGGGTGTGAAGAGGATACTAGTGGATAGCGGGAGCTTTGTTGAAGTCCTCTTATACGACACATCCAAGCGAATGGAACTATCCGATGATATTTTAATTCCCTCGACTTATAGAATTTACAGTTTTAATGGGACAGTAACAATACCAAAAGGAAAAGTCACACTCACGGTCTTGGATGGAGAAGGGTACCTAGATACGCTCACCACCTTCTACGTAGTCGATGTTGTGTCACCATATGAAGCGATCATTGGGAGACCTTGGATAGCAGGCATCAAAGGAGTAGCTTTAGCCTACCACCAAAGACTGAGGTTCCCCACCTATAGAGGTGTGGTATAAGTTTTAGGGTACCACAATCCTCAAGACAATGCATACAGGTGGATATTCAGCAAAACGAAGACAAGCGAGCACGATTGCGCCGAGAAAAAACCAAGGCTAAAAAGATCAAGGCCGGGCTAGAATTGGAGAAGGTGATTTCACAAGCAGTCATGTCCTACGAAGCCGGGGAGGACAAAATCTTATAGCAATCGAAGACCGCGACACCGATCAAAGAACCAAAGCCGAACTTCACAGCTCTAGAGTCCACTCGGGAGGTCAACCTCGAGACTGAAGAAGAACCGAAAATAGTAAAGACCAGGTCGTTGTTATCAGAAAAAGAATCGGGTTAGCTGATAGCCTTGTTGTGAGAACATATAGACGCTTTCACTTGGAAGATGCATGATATGGAAGGGATTGATCCAGAAGTATGTTGTCATCACTTGACAATAGACCCTGAGTTCAAGCCTGTTCGACAGAAGATGCGGAGGATTGCTCCCGAACTACAAGCGGCGGTGGAGGTAGAACTGAAGAAGCTACAGGTGTCGGGAATCATTCGCAAGGCACGATATCCATAGTGGATCTCATATATGGTAATAGTGCCGAAGAAGAACAGAGGAGTTAGGATCTGTATCGACTTCAGTGACCTGAACAAAGCTTGCCCAAAGGATAGCTCCCCCCCCCCCCCCCCCCCAAATATTGATCAGCTGGTGGAATCGATAGTGGGACATAAGGCGATAACATTAATGGACGGGTATTCAGGATATAACCAAATCCCTCTGGCTCCTGAGGACCAATAAAACACATCCTTCTTTACACCTAGGGGTCTGTACTGTTATACCAAGATGTCATTCGGCTTAAAGAACGCGGGTGCCACATACCAAAGACTGGTCGAGTACATGTTCAAGGACAAAATCCACAACACCATTGAGGTGTACGTGGATGACTTGTTGGTCAAAAATAGAACGACAACTAACCACATCAGTGACCTTCGGGATATTTTTCAAACCATGAAGAAATACAAAATGAGAGTTAACCCGGCCAAATGCACCTTTTGGGTGACATCGGGTAAATTTCTAGGATACATCATCACAGATAAGGGTATAGAGGCATACCCCGATAAAATCAGAGCCATTTTAGAGATGCCATCTCCGGTAAAAGTAAAATACGTGCAAAAATTAACCAAGGAGTCTGGCAGCATTGGGGCGATTCGTCTCACGGTCATCAGACAAGTGCAAGGACTTCTTTGGAACGTTAAGAAATATAGAAAAGTTCAAATGGAGCGAGGAGTGCGAGGAGGCCTTCTAACAGATCAAGCTATATCTCGCGATTTTACCTGTGTTACAAAGACCCGATCCAGATGAGGTGCTTACTCTGTACCTTGGATCCACAACCTGTGCCATTAGTGCAGTGTTGGTTAAGAAAGACGGAGCAGAATAAAAACCAATATACTTCATCAGTAAGACCATGAATCCAGCAGAGAAGAACTACACCAGAATTGAACAATTAATTCTCATGCTGGTATTTGCAACACAAAAATTACGAACATATTTTCAAACCCACAGGATCAGGGTGCTCACGAAATCCTCTATTTAATCGGTACTTTATAGCGCAGCGAGATCGGGACGAATATCCAAATGGAGTGCTCATATTAAGTAGTTTAACATCTTTTATGAAATGAGAACGGCCGTGAAAGTACATGCGGTAGCGAATTTCCTTGATGACTTTCCCCTTGGAGAGGAAGAAGAAGTGGAGGATATCTCAGGCATGGAAGAAGATAGGGACGATCCATCTGACCTTCTTGAGACTTGTATCCCGACACGATGAGAAGTATTCACTGATGAGTCATCAAACAAGGACGGTGCGGGAATAGGATTGGTCTTCACAACGTCGAAAGGAAAGAAAATAGTCTATTCTTTTAGGCTCAAGTTCAAAGCAACAAACAATATCACTGAGTATGAAGCGGTAATTAATACACGCTCTACGCCTCCTCGTGGAACTAGAGCTTCAATAGGTGAGACTAACCAGCGACTCACAACTGGTGGTTCGATAAATAAAAGGAGAATATGCTATTCACGACCCCGATACTTCAAAGATATTTGGGGTTAGCAAAATTCTACATTGATTAGATCCCCAACATCAAGTTCCGGCACATATGCAGAAAGGACAACCGATATGCGGATGCGGCAGCTTACATAGCCTCCACAACAACAGATCCAGGTGTAGAAGGCTTAAAATTTTTTTGGGGGGGGGGGGGTATTGATGGCATCTATACCCGAAAAAGGGTATGTGGAAGTACAAATGGTAGTTGCCACAACCAAAAGATACGAAGTAGGAGATTGGAGAAAACCAATCCACCAATATTTGGAGTCGGGTGAGTTACCAAAAGGGCGAGCCGAGGCTCACAAGATCAAAAGCAAGGCAGAGGGGTACGAGCTACGGGAGGGCATCCTATACAGGAGATCATACCTGGGACCATTGTTAAGATGTTTGAGCAAAGAAAAAGGACACTCAATCTTAGACGAACTGCTGTTAGAGCACTGCTCGGTCAAACTCACATGTGTTGCTATCTCAAGCATGTTTGTCAATGTTAGTGATCAAAACTATAAGTCTTGATTTCTAGCCTATTTATAGATGTCTCGGACTAGGACATAGATTGTGTAGTTGAGCTTAGACTTCACGGCGTTCATCATTTGAAGACGAAGAACTACCAAGGGGAGCTTGTGGAACTTCATCGACAAAATCTATGTGGAGACTTAAACTCATCTATCACTTGGAAAGTCTATTTCTACTCTATCTTCTATATTGAGACATAAGTCGTATTACGATATAGTTTTCTATATAGACATTTGAGATTTCGAGCTGAGTTTATCTCGCTTACATATTTCTCGAAATATGTGTTGGCAAGCTTTCACTTCGACCAAGTTCATCTTATATCATGTGAAAATTGTCGAGTAACATTTTACATGGTTTGTGTGATACAATCATTTGGTGTTGTCTTGGAATGTTTCATTATGATTATTTCAATAACTTAAAAATCGCTTTGATGCTAATAGTATGTGAAAACGACTATTGTCATCCTCTAAGAAAGTTTCAATGATTGAAATAAGAGTTTAAAACACTTAACCATTATTGGATATGTCATGTTGTGCACTCTTGCACATATGTAATCCATGTCCGGGAACCATAGTGTATACACAACTGTTTGCGTACCTGTTGGTTTGAGAAATCCGGGAACCTAAGTATGCACACCCGTTTGCGTATTGGCGTACAGGTTCATGTCCGAGAATTTCTATTGGGATTGAAAGTTCGTGTACCCGTTTGCGTACTGGCGAAACCCAATCTTAGTCCAGGTATTTCAAGTATGCGTACCCGTTTGCATACTTGAAGGTTAAAGTTCTAAAACCGGTTATGAACATGAACATAAACATTTATATAATAATTAAAGAATGCAATCTTTGCAAACCGTGGCTATAATGTTCATGATTGATTCGAGTGAATCAAATCGATTTTGCTTCAATTGTGTTCTTGTATAATTCTATGAGAATATAGCAATTGAACAACTCTTTAACTAGTTTCATTTGAGTCATTTGAACTAGTTCTGGTTAAGATGAATAAGGTTGATATGAGAGTAATCATATGGCTAACCTCGGTTAACTATTTGTGAACCAACATGGTGTACACGTTTGGGTACGGTTACACAAACCTAAATGAGGGTACATTTCATTTGTGTGTAACAAGCTAAGTTCGATCTAACAGTTGAAAGATATTAGCTTGGTTGAATCAGGTTTTTCACCTAACAGTGAATATTGAATGCTTTGTTACCAAGGTAACTTGGATTGCAAACCCTGATTTGAAAACTATATAAAGGAGAACTCTAGCAACTGGGAAACCTAATCCCGACACCTCATGTGTGTTACTAGTTGCATAAACTAGAGTCGATTCTCCTTTAACCTTAGGTTTATATCGAGACCCTGTAGGTTAACGACTTCAAAGACTTCATTGGGATTGTGAAGCCAGACCCAACTATTTTCTTTGTAGTTGCTTGTTCTGATCCTGCCCGATTCTATCGTATTGAGTTCAATTGAAATAATTGACTCGATATTAATTTCTCGGATAGGCAAGATAAAAGTAATCACAAACATGTTCGTCTCATCGTTTGTGATTCCAAAATATCTTGTTTCGCTAGTCGATTAAGATTATTGTGAGGTGATTGATAATACTAGGCTGTTCTTCGGGAATATAAGTCCAGTTTATCAATTAGTTCTTGTTGACCTTGATTTATCAAAAGACGGAACAAAAAATCTTGGGTATTTCTGTGGGGACAAATTTATTCAATCTATAGACTTTTCTGTGTGAGACAGATTTGTTTATCAAGTTTTTCGACTTTGGGTCGTAGCAACTCTTGGTTGTGGGTGGGATTAACTAAGGGAATCAAGTGCGTAGTATCCTGTTAGTATCAGAGACGTAAGGAACGCAACTGTACCTTGAATCAGTGTGAGATTAATTAGGGTTCAACTACAGTCCAGTCCGAAGTTAATTGGTAGTAGGTTAGAGTCTGTAGCGCGCTTAATACAGTGTGGTGTTCAAACTGGACTAGGTCCCAGGGTTTTTCTGCATTTTCGGTTTTCCTCGTTAACAAAATTCTGGTGTCTGTGTTATTTCTTTTCCACATTATATTTTGTTATATAATTAAAATATCACAGGTTGCGCGTTAAGTTCAATCAATTAGAATATCCGACTTTGGGTTGTTTATTTAAATTGATTGACACTTGAACATTGGTCTTTGGTACCGTTCAAGTTACTCCTCTTATATTCGACCGGGATCGCTGATTTCTATTTGCTGATTGCGGATTGAATTAAGAGTTAGAGATATTAAACTCTTTGATATACTTTACTCTAGATTGAGTCTGATTGTCTAGTTGATTCTCTAGAAAGTATATTGGAGTAAGTCCTCTCAGATTGCCAAATGAATTGTTGGGTGTGGTTGTTAGACCCCCGCATTTTCAACTGCATTATGGGGGTGCGGGAATTCATAGATCGGGTCGAAGTTTATCGTCCAGAGCCAAGACAATGGGATACTTTTGGCCTTATATGAATGAGGATACAAAACACATGGCATTAGTTTGTGACGAATACCAGAAGTTTGGGAATAAGATACATGCACCATCAGTTTCTCTAAACTCAGTAGTATGGCCGTTGCCTTTCGCCAAGTGGGGCATCGATATTATCAGACCACTATATGTCGGGTCAGGACAAAGAAAGTACTTAATAGTCGCGACAGATTATTTCACCAAATGGGTCGAAGCTACACCCTTGAGACATATTCGGGACAAGGACATATTCAGGTTCATCTTTGAGCATATTATTTATCGCTTCAGCATTCCATCAGCTATTGTTTCAGATAACGGGAAACAACTGCAAGGTAAGAATATCGATCTGTTGTTTAATACCTATAACATCAGAAAAATCAAAGCTACACCCATCTACGCACAAAGTAATGGGCAGTCCGAGATCGCTAACAAGACAATAAAGGATAATATAAAAAAGAAGTTGGATGGGGAATATGACGAATGGTGTGAAGAGTTATACAATGTATTATGGGCCTATCCAACTACCCGAAGGGACGCCACAGGTATTTCACCCTTCATGCTTACCTACGGGACTGATACAATTCTTCCAACCGAGGCGATGATACCTACCACGAGAACGGAAGCATGAAGACGAAATCTATCGTCAGATTTGATCTTGACCAAGCTTGATGATTTATAGGAAACCAGAGAAATGGCTCTGCAAAATATGGAAAATTATCAGAGGCGGTTACAACGAGAGTACAACAAAAGGGTCCACCCGAGAGAATTCTACCCGGGAAAATTGGTGATGAAGGAACTACCCAGCTATGAACGTGATAAGAAGGATGGAAAATTAGCGGCAAGATGCGGTGGACCATATACCATCGTGTCGAAAGTAGGAGAGGGAGCGTACAAGATACTAAAGCCTGATGGGACGCTGGAACCAAGGCCATGGAATGCACACCACTTGAAACTATACCACCCGTGAGAGGTGTATCGGCAGGTTTGATACTCTGTCATTCGAATCCTTCAAATATCCGTGAGAGATAGCAAGGATTATGACATATGTGACTAATGGTCATTCGAACTCGGGGCGACGGCAGTGTGCAAGTGCCGAGGTGACTTGCACTCTAATGGTCGTTTCGAACTTGGGGCGATGGCAATGTGTAAGTTCCGAGGTGACTTACACTCGACGGGCTATTCGAACTCGGGGCGATGGCAGTGTGCAAGTGCCGAGGTAGTCTAAGGGTTTTGGTGGTCGTAAGCCAGTAACCTGTTACCAAGGCATGAGTAGTTGGTAGCCGAGCATACAACATTGCTCTCATCGCAAGTGACTAGTTTCACTTGCCCGGGATAGTTGGTTGATAACTAACCGGGGTAATCGAGACATAGAATCTAGGAATGACCTAATACACTTCCATTGGGTCACAACATCAATGATGAGATACCTTAGTCGGGACATGGCATTGGGCCTGATGACCTTCCCTGTTGAGTGTGTTCGACATAATTTGAATTTCTACTAACTTATGAATGATTGATATGAAATACAGAAAATAGGAAGGCTACCGGTTATGAACTACCAAGCATGTTATGAATAGATGAAAGACATTGTCAAAGAGTAATAAACATTGAAATAAAAAAACTGGTTGGTAAGCAGCACCCCATGAAAAAAGTTATCTAAAAACTATAGGTGTTCAAGCGGGAGAGAATTACAGCCCGATATAGGGGACAAAATAGCGGTGCAACACTACAAAAGGCATAAGTTATTCATTCGGAGGAATCGATCCCGAGCCAGACTTCTTGGCCGCAACTTGAGCCCTTTTTTTCTCGATGAACTCCTTCACCCCTTCCTTGATCTTTGCGGCGAGCTCAGCTTCATACTTCTGCTTCGCTTCAGCAAGTTGACGAGTTAACTCCGCAGCAGCAGCATCGGTGGTGGTGATCTCTTCATTTAGTTGCACCTCACTGCTCTTCAGCTGAATGACCTCTTCCTCCAGGGATTTGACCTTTCCTTGCTCGGCTGCAGGAACATAGATAACCACAGAATTAGCACGTAAGTACACAGATACAAAAAAAGCAAGGAGATATATCGGGAAACAAAAGGCATGCACAAAGACCTGAGAGCACGAGAAAAACTAATTTTAAAGTCTCTTCGGATTTAGAAAGGCTGATTTCAAGAGCAGACATCTTTAATACCAACTCGTTATGCTGCTGCTCATTGAACTCATTAGTGGGGCAATATTGTTTATGTTTACCCCAAGCTGTCTTCTGCCGATCATGAGATGACTGGAGACCCGATAATTGGGCTCGAGTCCATTACAAATCCTGCGATATTTGGTCAAACCTGAGAAGCCTTTCTTCTAAACTCTGAACAGATCTCTCGGCATCATCCTTTAATTGAGACATGCGGTTACGATCGGCATGAAAATCCCTGTTCTGACGCCTCAAAGTACTACACTGACTTTCTAAGGAGTCATTCAACAATTTCCTATCGGCTGCAACCCTCTGCATCCGAGATAGTTCGGTTGGAGATTGTCCACTTTTTCGGGTACATACTCAAATCTCTGATAACGAAGTAGCTCGGCTTGGAGCCGCTCGATCTCTGTAGTCTGGCGGTATATCTTATCATCCTTGTTAAATATCTTCTGCTGAAGGGTGGCGACATGCACTTTTTCAATGTTCAACTTCTTGGACATAGTGCGGTACTCAGAAACGGAATCCCGATCTATACTAGATATCTCGGCTAAGAAGACAATACTAGACTCAGGATATTGGCACTACATTATCAATCAAAAATGGTAAGGTTTCACGAAAATACCTTGGGCATCGGCTAGCTACCACTCGAGCCCTCGGACGCGTTCCTTCTCCCCTTGGAGTTGAACCCGAAGATCAACCATATCTGCCAACTCCTTCTCACGAATAACAGCTTCAAGAAGCCTCTGGTTCGCGACCTAATGGGAGCAGTTTCAGTTAAGACAATAACAGAAAGAGACGTACCAAAGCTAGCTGCACACTCAAAGCAAAACAACTCACCATATCATTAAGGGAATCTCTCATAGAGGAACCATAAAGTGCACGACCTTCAGCATCTCGGCAGCAGAAAGAGAACTGAAACTAGGAGACGTAAGAGCACCCAAAGAATCACACACGGGACCCGAGAAAGTAAAGACATAACTCCCGATTGTTCCCTCCTGGAGAGGATTCTTGTTCACCAGCTCGTTTCGAGTGGAGGTATTATCCTCGGGGACGATAATCTCGGGTTCCTTCAATTCCTCACCTCCACCCGACAAATCGTTTTCATCCTCAGAACCAAAGAACTCATCGTCGTCATCATCATCAGACATCACCACACCTACATTGGTACCAGAAAGAACAACTCCTTTGCCAGTAAGGGAGGCTTTAGAGGACGGGGGCACATTCTTCTTATTCGGAGTGGTCTTCTCCCCTACAACTCCTTTACCACCAGATTGATCACCTACAACGGTAGACGAGACGTCATAATTCTTCTTATTCACCAACTTTTTAGGTAAAAATTGGGATAAAGGCAAGCGATCCTCAAGATCGTCACTATATTTCCCAGACGAGATCTCCACACCTTCCTCACCAGTCTTCGACTTCTAGAAAAGCAACTTCGTTAGATCCATTCAAGGCAACAAATAGGGGCAAGTACATGTACTGAGAACAAGAGAAGTGAATTTGTTACCTTCACTGGCTCCTCCTCAGTCCTGGTGCTAGAGCCTCTCTTTCGAGTGTTTGGAGCCTTCGATTGATTACCTTGAGCCTTAGGCTGATTACTCTGAGTTTGGGCCACAAAGGAACGAAATAATTTAAACCTTTTACCCGATATCGTTAAGATAATAAACCCGAGCCGAGAAAGAGGACAAAAACCTTACCTGATCAGCATTAACCACCCAAAGAGGATAGGGCTAGGGAGGAAATTCAGGAGGAGGAAACTTTCCACTCAAAATAGGACCACGGATAACAAGTGGAACCCGATCCCAGACAGAATCATTGGTATGTTGGGCATGCTTATTAGTATTGGTGCTACCCTCGGGATCTTCATCTAGCATTAATTTATCGAACCCGCCGGTAGGAACCTTGAGGCGATGCAGACTGGCAGCGAAACCAACCAAAGAGATGAAAGAAGAAGTCCCGCTCCGATAATTCCCAACAAGGATATCCGAAGTATATTTTCTCGCGTCAGAAGGATCATAGGTCGACCAAAAAGTCGGGGAACACTCGCCCTTTCCTCGCCTCTCCCATTCAGCCATAAGACGAAAGGTGTTCCCATTCCACTGAGCCAAGGCATGAGAAGGATGGAGCTGGGACAGAACCTCATAGGAAAAAAGACAGATCGGATCATACAAAGGGAATCATAACCCAAGCTCAAGTTGTCCTTTGGTGATGATGGTCGCCTTAGGAGAATTAACAAAACCATCAACCAACTCTCTTCTCAGTTGACCCTTCTGACCAGCCAACAGTTCCAAATCATATTCATGGAGGTTGTATTCATCCATCAGTTGATCAATAAATTGGGCATCAATAAAATTGGTGTACTTATAGGTCTTATTCTCAGTCCTACACGTAAAAAGAGAAGAATCATCAGAAAAGAGCGAATCAAGAGCACGACGATCATGATGGGAAGGGATATGAACGATAAACAACGCATCTAAAGGAACATTATCTTCATGAGAAAAAGTATAACTTACACACCTTTTTTCAGTCATGGATGGAGTTGAGGAAGCCATTAGAAAATAACCAGGGTTCGAAAAACGGAGACAGGAAAGGCGGTGAAGAACAACGGAGGACAAGGACGACAACAACAAAAAAAGCTAAGAAAAAAAGAGGAGGGAATAATGAAGAGTTGCAGAGGCGGAGAAGTAGAGAGTGTATATTCTTAAGAGAAGAGAATAAGTGAAGAAAGAAACCAAAGACTTATTACTGGCATGTATAGTCCAGACGGTTACAACTGGAAGAAAAGGTAACGGGTCATAAACGTCGAAGTAATGGGGGGGGGGGGAGCAAACCGGAAAACGCGGCATGACCAGAGTCGTGGGAGACGAGGCAGTTTCTTCCCCTCGTGTCGGGCACACGAGAGAAAGAAGGGGCATAAATGTAGGTGTAAATAAATGACAGATCTAGGTGGAGCAATCTCGATCCATGACACACTGAAGAAAGAACGATGCACAATACCGAATCACCCTCTATGACCCAAGCACAAAGAAAGAGATACCAACCAAGTGTTCATGGAGCAAGAACGTGTCAAGAAGATACTCAGATGTGATGGAAAGATACTTATCGGGAACCAGGATGACAAGTACACTGGCAAAGCACGTGAGCAGAATAGAAGAACTCAGTCAAATTGGGGGTCAGGAAATAAAAGTATCATCTCGGATCGGGATAGAAGGTGACGTCGGGTCAAGGAGTACCAGGGCACCAATATCGGGAAGATGCATATTGAGAATAACATTCACCGGGATCATATTAGGATCGGATAATAAATATCGGAAGGAACGTTACTCATCACCCGATAAGGCCATCAAGTAGGATGAGTTGTGCTTACATTGTAACTTCGTTGCATGAGCGTGTTAGCCAATAAATAGAGAACTTTGTCGAGAAAGAAGGCAAACAATCTATGATTGAGTGAGAACATATTGAGAGAGTATTGTAGAGAGAATTAGAGCTTGTATCCTTGTGTAAAGTAATAAGATCAATCTTTCACCCCCGTGGACGTAGATAATCATGCCGAAACACGTATATCTTGTGTTCTTATGAGTCTTTTACTTATCTATGTTTGCTTCGAGTTCATGTGGATTGTTGGATGTGGTTGTAAGATTTTCTACATCCAGACACATTGAAAATAAATATGAGAAAATGATTCTTACCAAATCTGTTTGATTATCTACCAATTGTGCACATCACCGAACAATGAATAGTAGTGGGTGAAATCCTAGTACTTCTAAGTTTTCAAAAAATTATTTGTCGCACCAATTTTTGTGCCCATGGGAGGCTAGTATTTCTAAGTTTTCTATGTTTGTCGCACCAACCATTCTAGTAGGAGGCTAGTATTTCTAAGCTTTCAAAAAACCATTTGTCGCACCAATTTTCGTGCCCATGGTGAATCCAAACTGAGGTGGTGCTGTGCACACCGTTAAAATAGGCTCAGATTAAGATGTGGTCGGGCCACATACATCTTGTATGTGGCCCCTCTTAATATTTTGACACATATTCATATTAAAAACCTGCCCCCTCTAAATCCACGTAACTGCTTTTCCTTTTTGAGAAAAAGTAGATAGGTAAGACAAAAAGATAGGTAATAAAACTGTTTTGGAGAAAAAAAATCTAGGTGTCATTACATAAAGATGGGCCACATACTTGAAGTATGTGGCCCGATCACATCGTAGCCGCACCGGTTAAAATAGCAGACAGTCACTTTAATGGGCCGTCCATCACGCTGCAGCATCTGGGTTTGGTGTTCGGCCCGGGTTCAACAGAAAAATCGAGTGCCCCAAACCCAAATCACGTCTGCTAAAGTTTTCCCGGCGCCCTAGCTGCTCTAAGCCCCGGGGCATAGAGGGAAAAGAGAGGAAGTTTTTCTCAAGAACTGGGGTTCCCGTATCTCAGGGTTTAAGGGTCTTCAGACAAGAAATCTGTGTGTGTTCAACTTCATCTGTCCATGGAAGACGAAAGATTATCATCAACATCATCAACAGATGATGAAAACCCATCATCAAAACCATCTAATAGAGGAGATCACAATGATCATGAATTGGTAATGAGTGAAGTTCATCTTGGTTGCCCTCCTAATTTCTCTGGTCCTTACGTTTCTCACTTCACCTTCCCTTTCCCACCACCAGGTATCTACTTCTATCAGTGATGGCTTATATTTAGAAAATACTAATATTTGTTGTTAGGGGTGTTTTCTATTATTTGGGTTTCAATTGAATTGCAAATTGTGCTTAATTAGGATGTATTTATTTAGTGTTCTAAAAAATGGGTTTCAGTTGAATTGCAAGTTATTCACTCACTCATTATCAATGGCTATGGTGCAGTCATTGATTGCAATTAAATTTAATTAGGATAACCATCTTTATCTAAATTGTAATTAAATTCAATTGTTTTAAGTAGTGTTGTTTGCAAATTAAGTACTTCGGGATATTTAATTGTATGCGAACTGTGTTGTGGAAATAGTATTGTGTTACTGGGAATTTACTTTGTAGTTTATTTCATGATGTATATTTGATGCAGAGGTGAAAAAACAAAGTGTTGTCATGAATGTTGAAGAAAAATTGTCATGTCAAATGATGAATTTAGATGAAGATGGTGATCTCGTTCTACCTAGACGTTCCAGTAAGTCCTTTTAAGGTTTGCCATGAATTCTCATATGTGTATGTATCTCCTACATTGTTTGATTCATTCGCCCACACTGAAACGGCATATTGCTAAAGCACTAGTTTTTGTGTAGGACTGTCAAATTACTTGGAATGAATAGCTGGTATTCTTCTTTTCTTTAAAACGAATTTCTTATACTGTTTGTGCAGAACAGTGGAATAATGTTGGAATGACTATCCAGCATAGTATCACATCATCAATTCCAAGTGTTGGATTGCAGGTAATGCATGAGTTACCCTGATTCTTTGTAGTTGATTAATGTCTTAGTTCTCTCACATGTTTCCTCCTCTTAGGTGTGGAAAGCAGAACTTGTATTGGCTGATTTTTTGTTGAATAGTATGTTCTCTTCATCCGACTTTGACGGAGTTGTTGCTGTAGAACTTGGTGCTGGAACAGGTAACTTACTCACTGATCCGTCATAATTGAACTTGACATATAGATAGATACAGATGCTGAGTGTATTATCTAAATTATTGAGTTCTTAAATTTTCTTTTGTGGTTGGTCTTCTTTTCTTGCATAATTTTTTATATGATATGAATTATTGTATAATCAGGGTGTATGATATCCGCACCAGAGACTAGTTGCTCTCATACTGCTAAACTAGTAGTATGTCTTTGGCCTCTTGTCCGAAGTTCATATATTAGAAAACATAGTGTGAAAGGTTTTGAACTTCGGGGGTTCATTAATAACAATAATAAGTTGAATTGGGAGCTGCATTCAGTGATCCAAAAATTTAAGTTAATAAACTCATGTTTTTCACCAAATGATTCGTGGAGTCAAAAAGACATTCTGGCAGAATATCTCGAAATATTCCCAGGCAATATGTATTTTACATCAATACCAACAGAAGTAGTTTTATTGGAGAACCAACCAAACCAAAATGACACTCACGTTTGAGATTATGAACTGTAGAAGCCCAATCATAATAAATGATATCTACTGAATTTTCTGCCGATGTTTTTTTTCTTCCGAATGAATGTAGACTAGTCACTTGACAATATTGAACTTTGCTAAGTTTGTGTAGGATATGCTTACCAATGAGGCAATAACTTAGCCAACATGTCTTGCTGTTACATAGTTTTATCTGACTTAATATCCATATCATTGAACATAGAGTATTCATCTTGTGACAGGATTCTGTCTCGCTGTCTTTACCAGGGTTGCTTGGTATACTACTGGCACGTGTTGCTAAGACTGTTTTCTTAACAGGTATGTGATGCGGGGAATTTATATGCCTTCATTGCCTAGATTTCTTTTCTTACACTACGGTAATGTGGTATACGTACTAAATTAGTTCGGAGGAAACGGATTCTGAATGTTTCGTGGAAAATGAAGACTAGTGAAACTGAATTTCGATAAAGAAGAATGCTGGCATTTCGTTTCTGAGAGTTTTCTTTTAAAATTTCACTTATAACCATTGCCTTCCTATGCATTTTCCAACTAGACCATGGTGAAGAAGTACTCAAGAACTGTGCGCTGAATGTTCACCGGAACTTGGAAGCTTTTAAAGATCATGCAACTTCAGTATTTGTACGTGAAGTTGATTGCTTTAATTCGTGGCCACCAGAAGTTGAACAATGTCATTCATCTGATGAAAGGTAAAGTCCTTTTGTCTTTGTTGAACAATGTCGTTCATTTGGTTCGTGCAGTTGTATCGTACATGGTTTTGCTCATTACTGACATTTTTGTTTTGATTTGTTCCTTAGGATGACATGTCTGTTACTTCAATTATTTATATTGCAGATTTTCATGGACCCCATCAGAAGTTGAGGAAGCTGAGGGAGCTTCATTGCTCTTAGCTGCTGATGTAATTTATAATGATGATCTGACTGATGCGTTGTTCGGCACGTTGCAGAAACTGATGTCACGAGGATCCACCAAGGTACTAATTACTGTAGTAGACACATAATTATATCGAATCTTAGTGGAAGAGAAATACAAATAAATCAGGACGAATGCTGTCCTATTCAATGGTCCCAGCTGGAAAGGATCCCAAGACTGCAAAAATTATGTCCTCACCATTGATACAGCTAAATGATATAGCTGCTCAGACACTTGTAAAAATGCATCAAAAGTTAGCTAAATTTTAGTGATATTCGAGAAAGCTAAACTTTCCACTAACATCTTTTAGGGTCAGAAGTTAAATATCACCATGTCTTCTTCTTTTTCTTGTTCTAGGTGTTATATTTAGCTCTGGAAAAACGGTACAACTTCAGTCTCAATGACCTTGACGTCGTTGCAAACGGGTATTCGCGTTTTAAAAGTTATCTGAAGGATGACACAGGTAAGCCTCCTAGAGCAGCTCGTTTTACAATTTTGTTAACTTTATGCATTAAAATTCGGAATCATTGATTGCAGAATGCAGTTCACTCGAGAACAGTAAATCGCTCTGTTTTGTTGGTAAACTTATCGATCTCACAGATATTCCGCAGTATGTGAGGGAATACGATAGAGGAAATGATGTAGAAATTTGGCAGATCAGATACGTCTCACCTAGCAATTCAACTAGTTAAACCTTTTATTTGCACTGACAGTGATATCTCTTTTCCCTTTTGCTTTTCATTGTCTACCCCCATAGAAATGCTTCTTTTGTCTGTTTTAAGATACAAGGCAAGTGAAAAAAACAACAAACAGGTATCCTATATACAACACCTAGTACTGACATTAACTTAAATCCAAATGTCTGTGACTTATGGTGAGCTGAAATAGTAGTTGGGACTTGGGAGTTAATTTGCTGAGCCTTTGTTGCACCTAAGTTTGAAACTTGTTCACTAAATTTTGTTGCAACTAACAGTATGACTCTCATGCATCTTAATTCTAGCAAAAAGGAAGCAAGGCCAGCAGTAAAACCTAAACAGTCGCGGTTGCCCAAGTGTAGAAATCTCCACTGCTCTTGGACTGTGAATTACCGGCTCCAATATGCCCATGTCGACTGCAAAATCCACAAGTACAGTGCTTGTCTGATTAGGAACTTGTTTGTTTGCAGCTGACTCGGCGTCTGAATCTGAGTCAACCCCTGACTCGGACCGTTTGTTTTCCATTTTGAGTCAGATCTGACTCGACCTATGACTCAGACATAACCTCTGACTCGGACTCATTTGAGTCAGGTAACAAAATACCCCTGACTCATGGGACCAAACCACTGACTCACTTATTTCCGAGTCAGATGAGTCAGATCTGACTCAAAACAAACATATCGACTCAGATCCAGATGAGTCAGTCAGTTAGGTGATTTCACTCAGATCCAGATGATCCAGACGATTCAGATGAGTCAGGAGTAAACAAACATGATGTAACCCCGGGATGCATAAAGTAAACTTAAATGTTGTGATGGAAATTCACCACCAACTTGGTGGATAACTCTCTATCCACATATTGGAAATTTGGAACTGCTCATAGGTCAGATGAAGTTGAATTTAGTTGTAAAGTTACAGTATAACTTCAGACAAACTCAAAAGTTACGATGATACGATGTCGACCCATATCCACCACCAAGGTCCAAGCATATTTAGTCAAACACCATTATTATTCTTATAAAATCTCAAACATAACGAAAAAATAATCAAATTGATAAAAAGTTTTGTACAACTGATTATGTTTTGCAAACCATTATTTTTCCAATACTGTATAGTGTATGTTGCCATGACCTATCATTTTCATACGTATCTACTGATGTGTTCTTTAAAATTATATTCTTGCTTTCTTTTGACATCACGGCCACACCATTAAATCTAGTCGGTTCAAAAGATTTATTCTTACTGACCCCAGCCTATAAGCTGCTTAGTAGATCAGAAAGAGACACATCGGTGATTACTATAATATTTATACAAAGAGAGAATCAAGAATTTCTCAAAATTATATTTTTTATAAGGAACAGGGGCTCCATTATTGCATCATGTATAGAGGTGGTGACATTCCCTTTCCAACCATGGAGAATGTTTTTTTTGACAAACAAATGGCTGTATGTATACGTTATACTGTAAAGGGGTTTGTCCATATATATTCTATAATTTCCTTCACAGGTGTGTAGCGAGATCGTGTCTTTTGTGGTCGAGATCTTTTAGGATCTATACGAGTGCATTAACAAACAATTAACAGTGAATAAGTCACTGCCGGGACAGCAAATATGCATCCATGGCCATGCATATGCGTTCGAGATTATCATATTGCCACTTCCTCATGCTCTCCGCCCGGATTTGCATGCCTTAGAAAATCTCCAATAGTGCATTTAAAAATTCATAATTTCTGCTCACGATGCGAAAAACGGCCGTGAAACATGTTTTTACGGTCGGTCGCACTATCAACCCATTTATTATTATAATCATAATTTTTGCCATTGAACCGATCTTTTTTCTCTTTGCAAGATTGTTTTTTCCATGCACGTCAAAGCGTATTAACGGACGATTCAACATGAGATCTTGGTTAACAAACGACATTTCATCGGCCGTCACATGCCAACAAAGGGTGCACCTTGGCATGTGAAATCCCCAATTAGCTCTTCCCGGAGCCTCCTTTGCGCTTCCCGGAGGCTCCATGTATCTCTTGGCCGTTCTTGTAACCATCCCCAAACGGTCACAAGAAAAGAACGCACGGTCCCACAATTCACCATCCGTAAGATCTAATGATATTTCTCAAACAGGCCCCACATATCCTAATCAACGGTCAAAATCAACGTAATCTATTCTCTAGATCACATCGTAAAAAAGTGGGTCCCACCCTCGCATAAAGTACTGCACAATTTGTTCGTTTTCTAAAGAAATTGGCCCCACCTTTTTAACAGCATCTCACTTACAGTATGCTGTACTCATACTTAGTCATTACACACAGAGGCAGCCAACACCTCTTTCCAAAAATTGTTAGGTTTCCAAGTTCCAATCTTGGGAAAAAAAAAAGAAACAAAAAAATACCCAAAATCTCAATGTTTAGCTAGAACAAACCCTAGATTTCAAAATCAGATCTTTTTTTTTCAGTGATGGGGTGTACACAATCGAAGATAGAGAATGAAGAAGCAGTATCAAGATGTAAAGATCGGAAGCAATTCATGCGTGAAGCAGTAACAAAAAGGAATGAATTTGCAGCAGCACATTCATCCTATTCAGTAGCTTTAAAGAACACAGGAGCAGCATTAAGTGATTATTCACATGGTGAAGTTAATCTATCAAACCATCAAGATCTATTAATTAATCATAACCTTAATAATCTTAGCAACCCATTACCACCACCACCACCACTACCACCTAATGCTACACAACAACCATCTTATGAAGCTAATTTACCACCACCACCACCCCCATTACCCAATTTCTCACCTCAACCTCTTAAACGTGCTAATACTATGCCTGAGTTTAATTTATCTAAACCTGATCTGAAACAGCAGCAGGAGGATACCATACAGGAGGAAGATGAAGATGATGAGGATGGGGGTGAGAGTGTGGGGCATGATTTAAATCATCATAGAAGAAGTAGAGGTGGGAGAAGTGTGAGTAATGGTGGTAAACGTGATGTTGGTAGTAGTGGTAGTGGTAGTGGTGGTGGAGGAGGAACTCAACAGCCTTCATCACCACCTCATACTCCTGTACCACCACCACCACCAGAATCTAAAGGTATGACTTGGGATTATTTCTTTTCAATGGATATGCCACATGTTTTGAATGAGAATGATGAGATTAGACCTGATAATGATGAAACTGAGTATCATATTCATAAAAGTACTACTAGTGGGTTTAGATCAGAGCATGTTGTTCATGAAGCTGGTGGAGGTAGTCGCAGTAATGGTCATGTTCATGTTATTGATGATGATGAGGTTGAACCTCAAACACCTGAGAATGTGGCTGCTGAGCCTCAAGTGCAGAAACCTAAAATGGTTCATTCGAATACTGCTCCTACTGAGAGGACTCAACCAGGAGGAAAAGGTGGAAAGACTGTGAGTTTGTTGCAGGTTTTGGCTGCGTTAGATGATCATTTTCTTAAAGCTTCTGAAAGTGCTCATGATGTTTCTAGGATGCTCGAGGCTACTCGTTTGCATTATCATTCCAATTTTGCTGATAATTCAGGTATACCCTTTTGTTTGTTGATTTCATTATCCAGTTTTTTGGTTCTTTTTGTTTTGTTTTGGGGACTTTGGTGCAAAATTTGGAAGGGAAAGAGTAAAAAGACTGAAACTTTATGGGGAAAGGCAAAGGCTTAGTGTGATTTCTGTATCTTGATTAATTTGCGTGTTTAATTGGATTGATGATTACTGGTGGGTTTGTGTGTTGTTTAATCGAGAGCTTGGAGGAAAGATGCCCCACTGTGCTAGATAAACAGAACAAATGCCGATTTTGATATGCATCTGTACTTGTGGAGAGACCGATGTTAGGGAAATGGAAGATATAATAAACTACAGGAGTATATACTGGGAAATCAAGTAAAATGGTTTTGTAATAACTTGAAATCTGAAATTTGTTTTGGGCTAGAACCTGAAGTTACAAGATCACCAATTTGAATCATTAACCTTAAATGTTAATTTCCCTGACCCAGTAATGACAAGATGCGGAAGCTTTTCTCATTTCCAAATTTTCTTATGGTCATTTTTCATTAGTTTAGATATTTACTCCTTCAGCTGTCTTGTGAGAAGCATGCCGCAAGCTTTCATTTGGCTTATGCAGTTATTAATAGTTCTGTACTTCTGTTGTTTGCAGCTAATATTAATCACTCAGAAAGGGTTATGCGTGTTATTACGTGGAATAGGTCTTTCAGAAATATGGGCAACGGTGACGATGGGAAGGATGATTTTGATTTAGAAGATAAGGACGAGACTCATGCCACTGTTTTGGATAAGTTGCTAGCATGGGAGAAAAAACTTTATGATGAAGTGAAGGTATTGATTTTACTGTCTTTTGATTTATTTTTAGCAATCTTTTGAGTGTTCGACGTGTTACATTCCTGGTCTTAAATTTATTTGTTTCGTGTACCAGGCAGGTGAGCTAATGAAGCTTGAATATCAGAGAAAGGTTGCTTTGTTGAATAAGCAAAAAAAACGTGGTGCTGGCTCTGAAGCATTGGAGAAAACAAAGGCAGCTGTAAGTCACTTGCATACGAGGTACATTGTCGACATGCAGTCCATGGACTCAACCGTTTCAGAGATCAACCGTCTGCGTGACAAACAGTTGTATCCAAAGCTTACTAAGTTGGTCGAAGGGTAGGTTTCTTGTACAAGAATATTACTTTGAATTGGATATTTTTTGTAGGGTACAAGGTCGTTCCAAATAATTACTCATGCTAGTTAGCGCTTCATGAGTATCTGATATGCATTATGCACCCATGTTGGATCATTTTGTACCTCGTATTCTTAACGGTGTAGCTCCTTCTGCCATACAATTTGAATTTTGTACTTGTGAATATGGCAAGTGTTGGTGTTAAGTGCTTCTTTCAAGATTATGATCATGTTTGTTCCTTTATTTGCAGCACAATTAACATTGTTCTACTATTTGAAACTTGTATGGCATCTCCTTTGAGAGGCTCTGTTTTGATGACTGCATGCTTTGAAAGTGACCATACAGATTTCTTAGTTCCTCCTTTAGAGGGATGTTGAATCTGTTAGGGACATAACATTACCCTGCTATATACGTGTTATTATTAAAAAATTTAAATCCAGTTCTCTTCCTAATCCATTATCTCTGCTTCTAGTTATAGAGTGTATGGATTAATAGTTTAATACTTCGGTGTTGAAATACAGGATGGCTGCAATGTGGGAGGCAATGCAGCAACATCATGTCAACCAGCTGAAAATTTCTGCGAGTCTTAAGTTCGTTGATATAAACCAGACCACAAATGAAACAAGTGAACAACACCATGAGCGAACTATTCAGCTTTGGGGAGTGGTCCAAGAATGGCATGCAAGTTTTTCTAGACTTGTGAGTCATCAAAAAGAGTACATACAAGCCCTTAATAGTTGGTTGAAGCTGAACCTCATCCCGATCGAGAGCAGCCTAAAGGAGAAAGTCTCATCTCCACCAAGAGTGACTCACCCTGCGATCCAACCCCTATTGCAAGCCTGGCACGAACATCTGGAGAAGCTTCCAAATGAGTTGGCAGGAAACGCCATTTTCAGTTTTGCAGGAGTCATCAACAACATCAAAATTCATCAGGAGCAAGAGATGAAACTGAAAGAGAAGTGTGAGGACACCAGGAGAGAGTTCTCGAGAAAGAGCCGTGCTTTCGAGGACTGGCACCACAAGTATACACAACGGAGAACGCCACCAGATGAGATGGACCCAGATAGAAGTGAAGATCCAAACCACAAGGATCCAGTTGCAGAGAGGCAGTTTGTTGTGGAGAGTTTGAAAAAGAGACTTGAGGAAGAGTTGGAAGAATATCACACTCATTGCAGACAGGTGAGAGAGAAGTCGGTGATGAGTTTGAGGAATCACTTGCCCGAGCTATTCCGTGCCATGAGCGATTTCTCTTCTGCATGTTCAGACATGTACAAAAGGTTGGAGTCCATCTCGAATTCACAGAAGTCATCTGGAAACCCGGCTTAAAAATTTCCTGTGCCATGTATAGTTGGTAGCTGTTGTATTTTAATGTTTAAACTAACTTGCTCGTTTTGCAGTCTTTCTGGTGACAGCACTAGAAGTAATGTATCTCCCTCCCTAACTTAATTTTTCTTCTTTCCTGCACATAAGGTTTGGTAGTCCTTTATAATTATAAGCTTTATTTAATATGAAGTTTTTATCTTTCAGTTTCTCGTTCTCAAATCTTTACTTAGACCTAGACTTTAGTGTAGACAATGTTTCAAAATTCGAATAGTCTGTTGTTAGCTACAGATTAGTATCACTCTTCATAGGAAAATTCTTTGTTAAGACTGTTGTCTAGGCCAATATGTCCAAGCTTTGTTTTATATAGTAGATATATTGATCTTGCGTAGTTTATATCAGACCGTAAGGATCGTAAACGAAAAGAACAACTTAGTAACAACATTGCAGAGTTGAAGCTCAAAGGAGGAACCATGAAACTTGGTGGGAAGCAAAGAATTAAGCTGAAGTATGCCAATCTTAATTTGTTAGCTTATTCCTTGTAGCTTTCATAGTTCAGTAATAAACAGACTTGTTTCATACAAAGATTAAATGGTTCATTAACTTTTTACAAGTAGACGATACAGGGATTCACTTGCCACAGTTCACTCCATCGCGACTTGTCTATAAACTGATGTGCAAATACTAGCTGTTAGACAGAAATCAGTAAACATGATGTTAGTTACAGAAAACAGTGGTACATCTTTTTAATAAAATCACAAGAGAGACAGCAGCATTACGTGGTGCCACAAGGGAAATTCTTGAACAAGGATGTCAACCGGAGCAGCAAAATAAGCTCCTTCCTTCTTGTGTTCCACCATGTAGTTTCATGCCAGAAGCGCGGACAGTGTTCAATTTTGCTAATCTTTTTGCTGCAAAAACTAATCATAGTTACTATTGTTGTGGAAAGTAATTGTTCTTGCGATTGAAACTAAAGAAATCGAACTTTCTTTCTGAAAACTAAAGCGTATTACCAACTTCGTAGAAAAGTTCATTAACATTTTGCCCAGTTTTTGCAGATGTTTCCATGAAAAACATCCCGTTTTCTTTCGCATATTGTTCACCTTCCTGTGACAATTGAGGAATCAAATGGTGGCCAGTATGGTGTCAGGGGTTATAACTTAATAACATGATTAAAGGAAATGCTTTAGGAACGAATTTCTGCACGCACCTCAGTCGCCACCTTTCTGCTTGATTCCAAATCAGCCTTGTTTCCGACCAACAACATTACCATGTTCGGATTACCTACAACGGCGAAATGTAGAAGTCAAGTTCTGTGAACTAACATGTTGCATTACCTGCTGCCAACTTTTTTTTCTATCTGAAATAGCCTCATCAGTTAAACAAGACTTCTTTTAATTGAGAAACAAGTAAGAAGTTTTTGAATCCAAACTGTACAGGGTTCGCAGGGCTCTACGAAAATGAACTGAAGCATGTTTTTTGGATGTTAATTAGACAGCAATAAAACTCTGAAAGCCAAAATATAAGATCAGAACTGTTACCTCGTGTTTCAAGTTCTTCAACCCATTTTTTGGCTCGACGAAAAGAATCCTGCAGCAAAATTGAATTACTAATTCTACAATTGTATAAAGATATATACCAAGTGTTATTAGCACAGTGTAATATAGCTCACCTTGCTTGTTATGTCATATACTATAGCCGCTGCAGATGCACCACGATAATACATGGGAGCCAAACTGTGATATCGTTCTTGTCCTGCCGTGTCCCATATATCAAATTTTACAGTAGCTTCATTTAATGATAATACCTGCGTGAAAAACGCTGCTCCTATGGTTGATTCCTGCTGTAATTTCAAGTATTATCTGTGTTAAATCAAACAAAATATGAACAACAATCGAAAGTACATTCAAAAAAAGAAAAAAAAATCAAACCTGGAAATCGAAAAACTGGCCCTTGACAAATCTTAATACCAAACTCGTCTTCCCGGTACCCATATCCCCAAGTAGCACCTGGGTGCACAAATTGTTTAAGCCACCAGAAGTTAACTACTATTGTGCTTTCTCAAACATTGGCAACCATACATTCTAACCAAGAACTCCATCTTATAAGTACAGGCATATATCCATGTTTGATTTCATTCATATTAAGCGATATTTAGAAGATTTTCAAACATGAAACTAGCTAAGAAATATGCATATAAAATTTTGACATGCACAAAAGCTTAATAAGAAGTACTAATCTATTCATGCACATACCCACCAGCTTTGCTTGTATGCTTTTGTTCCCTGATTTTGCCATTACAACATGCAACAAATTGTTATGCAGAGATTCCAAAGTTAGATAGAAAGGGAAGAAATGATGAACAGAACGTGTAGTTGTATACAAAATATGAAGAATGTTAGGTTTAAGAGTTTGACTTGCTGGTAAGACTGTTTTAGGTTGATATACTAGTCCTTGTTTCATCCACCATTGATATACTAGTCCTTGTTTTAATCTAGCAATTTTTTTTAGTTTGAATCAATACCAAAACTAGTCATATTTCCACGTGCTCAATTAACCATAATATTAACCATTGTTTTCGTGTGTAGGATAAAAATACCGTATCCAAATCCAATGCTTTAATTTTCTAAACTAAGTTACAATTGGAGCCAAAGTCGATAAACAGAACATTACAAACTAAAATACATCTTGTGTACTGTAATAAAATTTCATTTAGTGGTAAAAAGAGGATGAAAATGTGGACATGTTGGGCTGATGGGTTTTCCAGGCCACCTTTTCAAAGCTTACTGGGCTGAAGTGGTGATGAATTTGTAGCGATCATTCAGAATTTTTTCAACAAGCCAAGGATGCTTATTAGGGGTGTGCAACGGACGGATGCGGATTAGGGGTCACCAGCGTTCAAACCGTCAAAGTTGCGGATTTTTGGAAAATCCAACCGTGTCCGGCTCAATTACCCGCAGATTTGATATCCGCGGATCAACGGGTGATGCAGACCGGATGCGGATTAACCGTAGATTTAGCCAAAAGAAATAATACTGTAATAAAATAAAACAAAATCACTCAAGTTGGAGTTGCCATTCCATTGTGTTTTTGTTAGCCTCAAGAAACTCATGTTGCAACATGGAAAAGAAGGTTCTTGAGTTGCATGGTGTATTTCATCTATTTTTCTTATTTTATTTTAGTTCTGGTCTTATAATCGTCGTTTATTCGCTGATATCAAATTGACATTCAAGGTAACGTTAAACCAGGTAAATAAAATTTCAAGCAAATGGGTGGTCAGTCCTTAAATGAAATATTGGTTAAATTAACAAAAATGTGTCGAAGCTGCTCTGTATCGGGTCTTCAGGTACCCTTTGATGCAATAGTTTAGCGAATAAGAAAAAAACTAAGAGAAAACCTAATGGTGCTCTTCTGGTTATTATACTTGTCATTGACTGCATCTTTTGTAATCTCTCCCTCCGTACTATAACTTTGAAAAAACAAGTCAATTCTATCCATCCTCTTGAAGTTTATCGTCAAATTCATTCCAATTCGTCGTGGTCATCGTTGACTCATCTTATTACCCTATGGTGCGGGTGAATCCGCGGATATCAAAGTCCAACCGCAACCAAACCGCTAAATATGCGGATTTGAGAATCCCACCCGTGTCCGGCCCATAGAACTTGCGGATTGGGTTTCACCCGCAATTTTAAGGACGGATACGGATGAAATCCGCGGTTCCGGACTTTTTGCACACCCCTAATGCTTATGACTAGGGGTGAGCAAAAATTCCGGAACCGCGAATTTCACCCGTATCCATCCGCAAAATTACGGGTGAAACCCAATCCGCAAGATATATGGGCCGTACACGGGTGGGATTCTCAAATCCGCACTTTTAGCGGTTTGGTTGCGGTTGGACTTTGAAATCCGCGGATTCATCCGCACACACAAAAATTGAGTTTAAGATTTTTACAGGGGATAACAGGTGTTTTAGATTAGATTAGATATCTCTACTTTTGTTTACTGGGAGTAAGAGGTTCGTCTGCTTCAGAGAACATTTCAAGATCTGCATTATCTTCTTGAAGAAACTGAAGGTTTTGAAGCTTGAAAACATGGGGTAGACTACATACTCTTCAATTGGTGCGTTGTGAGAACTACTGGCAAAAGAAGCTGTGCCCTCCTCCTGATACTGAATATAAACACAAAACAAGATAGCAGTTAATTATCCGCCAAAGGTGGTCAATTGTGGACAAGAATCCTGCTAAAGCACTAATCCACGAAATTTATCGTGTTGTTTTCCGATTCAGAGAGGAAATTATTTTCCTGGCGCATTCGTTTTCAAAAACAAGGTGCTACATGAAATGATTAAAATCACTACACTTATCTGTTGCAGTGTTAATTAAGATTGCAACCTAGTAATTAAGTATATATATTGTACTCGTAATATTGTGCAACAAAACTTTGGCATTTGCTTCATTGTTATAATTTATTATGATGGGAGTGAGACAGTGAGTTAACATAAATAAATAGAGAGATCAATTACCCATACGAAGGGATTTTCGCAGATAGGCAAAGATTTTTTTTTTTCCTTAGACTAAGTCTGCGGTTATTCCGCGTCCGGTCCGCATCACCCGTTGATCCGCGGATATCAAATCCACGGGTCATTCGGGCAGACACGGTTTAATTTTCCAAACTCTGCAACTTTGACGGATTAGACGCGGGTGACCCATAAATCGCATCCGTCCGTCCGTTGCACACCCTTACTTATCACGTAAAGGAATTTAGGTGTGAGCAAAAAATCCGGAACCGCGGATTTCACCCGTATCCGTCCGCAAAATTACGGGTGAAATCCAATCCGCAAGCTTTATGGACTGGACATGGATGGGATTATCAAATCCGCACTTTTAGCGGTTTAGTTGCGGTTGGACTTTGAAATCCGCGGATTCACCCGTACCGTAGGGAAGTAAGGTTTTATAATAGCATGGATTTTTCTGACGAACTGATCATATCATGAGCTTCAACGAATTCTTCCTTGCTTGTAGTGTCCATAATCGGTCTGGTCATAATGGCTACGCTGTTCTTGCATGAGCTGAAATATCATCTTACAACATATACCGTTCATTACCGTTCATCAGGTTGGTAACTATATTTGATCAATTCTATATGCGTCAATAGATTATATTCACATCGCTGTCTGTTTCTTTAAGGGGCTACGTACAATTTTCTTACTGTAACTTGCATGCTATGGACAGATGCCTGTAGATTTGAAGCGCGGAGAAAATATTCCAATATCCATATAAACATGACATTCCCTTCATTTCCTTGTGATGGTTGGTGGGTTTTCTTTTGCTTCTCTACTTTTCAAGATTACAACAAATCAACAAAGATCATTATTAATGAATTATCCGCCTCTCAGCTTACAGTTACCTTTGGTTGTTGTGCTATTTTCTTCTTCTGTTGTAAGCGTGGATGAAATTGATTTGTCAGGCAAACACGAAGTGGACCTGGATATGAATATATGGAAAGTAAGAATCTTACTTCTTTTCTCCTTCCCAGTTTAGCTTGGTATAAACTTCTCTATGAAATTTCAAAATTTGAATATAGGCAAGCACCATAAATAATATGACCTTTTTGATCCCGTATTGCCATAGGGTTTAAGGTATGTTCGGACCGGGTTTTAATCCGGCCCTGGTGGTGAGCATGCCACCTAAAGACGACCATGAGTGCTGCGGCCATCATAACCCGCCGGCGTGGCCTGACCGCCTCAGCGTCCTTGTTGGAATCAAGGAGAACACTCTTCGGCTCAACCTGCCGATGGATTAGATCGGCTTCCCATCCCGTTGTAATAATCCTTTTCGTGTTTAAGCAATGATCCGTCTCGATTTTTAGACCGTATGCAATTGTTAAGTCTATTCCACTTCCCTGATGACGCCCCTACCAAGTACCTCCCCCCTAACCGATGATGTCCAATCCGGAAAAGCGGGCCCGGGCATAGCCAACAGGCGGCTCTTCGGGTCGGACCGGTCATCAACAGTTGTCGGCTAGTCGTTTTCTTTGTCGGGGACATGCTGATCCGCCAACAAGGTATTGAATGCCCTTGCTTGCAAAATCTATAGGCAAGCACCATTCTGCTTATATTGTCAGAAGTAAATCCGCCCAATTTAGTAATTTCTTTTTTGATTAAATCCGCGGTTTAGCCGCATCCGGTCCGTATCACCCGTTGATCTGCGGATGTCAAATTCACGGGTGATTGAAACACGGTTGGGTTTTCCAAATTCACAACTTTGACGGATTACATGTGGATGACTCTTAATCCCGTCCGTCCGTTGCACATAGAACGGATTTCATTGTGCATCACTACTTCTAAGTTATCGGTGCTAGTCAATGGTTCTCCCTGTGTATTTTGTTTTTGGGTAAAAAGACGGCTAATACATGGATGTCCTTTATCCATATATTTGTTTGCATTGGTAATGGAGATTTTCAATGCTACACTTTTCCACCAAGTGCAGGTTCGGAAGTCTAGCCATATATGAATGTCCAAAACCATAACAATAAAGAAAAAGGGAAAATAGGAAAAATAAAATAATGAAACAACGACATCTACATTAGCCATACCGAATTACACAATTCTCCATTGCTACTCGAACAATATAAAATCAAGATCAGATGGGGGTGGTGCAAGTTTCTGGGCAGGGAGTTTCCATCCAAGGAGATCCATGCTATTTTTAATCACTAACTCAGTTCTATCGAGTAGGAATTAATCCCAAAAATCCATGCAACAAGAAGTTATAGAACTACTCCGCCTTCCTTGTATAAAATATTTTGATTAGTTTCCTCCAACATTTCATTTATAACACCTTTTCTAGTTTCTATTTCACAATTTTCAGACTTTGAAAACCATAATCTTTTGAAAAATCTATCTATTCTTAGAAATTATGAACTTAAAGAACTCTGTGTCAACACATAGAATTCAATCAATTTTATGATAATCCACAAGATTCAGATATTACCCTGACTAATTTGCAAAAATTAGGGTTTTGCGCCCTGCGCAGTATAATAGACCTTGCCTGTCGAAATTAAGCATAGGCGAACTAGATAATTAATCCTCCATGGATTAGTAGGCGCAAAATCCTACCCACAATCATAAAACAAGGAATAAAAGGAGCCGCGAAATAAGAGCAGCAACAAAGGGAGGTGTGGCCATGCCATAGGCCAGCTGGCGCCACCTGCAAGTGGCCACCCCCATGCTGCTCGACCGACTCTTATTTCCCGTCGACCAATCAGGTCGCCTTAAACCCGCCACACGCACATGAGTTGTGGATGGGCACATACTTGTCGTCCCTATTTCCCATCGACCAATCAGGTCGCTTTAAAGCCGCCACACACACACTAGAAGTGTGGCCACGCCCATGCTTGGCCGACCCTCTTTTTAATCGACCAATCAGGTCGCTCTAAACCTGCTACAGTATCAAAAGAGGCAAAGTTGCGCCAGAAGGTCACAATGCCAAATTGGCTTTCCAAAAGCCGCGCCAACATGCTAATTGGCATGCCAAACATGCCACGAGCCATGTGGACCCGCCAAATCCTAAAAACGATACCATTCTATAATCACATGTGGCCATCCTTGTGCCTGTGATTATTCCCATATTATGGCATGCCATGATTCCTTTAATGTGGCCATGGCACCGATTGCATAAAGCGCCACCGTGCCGCGGCCATGTCGTACGCTCTAATTAGGGTTTCGATATGCCAAACCCTAATTTAGCTAAAGTTGCCACGCCAACTAAGTCAAGTAATTTTCCCAAGGCTTTAAGTTTTATATAGCAACAGGACCAGTGTTGCCAGAGCCATATTTGAGTTTAACACCAATATGCCAAAATAGCTGTCGACGCTACGCCAGGCGCCACTATGCCACTGGCATGCCGCTACATTCCACTACACCATTGGCATGTGCCAATGACGCCATTGTGCTACTATCAGGCGCCAACATAATGTGGCCATAAGCAATGGCCACCCTTTCTCATGAGTTACGATCTCATCAGTCCAAATTCACCACAGAATTGACAGGCCTGTGGCAAGTTTTGGGCGACCAACTAAGACAAGCCAAATAACATCACGTGCTATTCTCTTGTGGCAAGTCTCCTGACTTTGACTTGCCACACATAGCAACCTGCTACATATTTTCCATGAAAACACTCGAGACATCAAACATGTCAGAAACTGGAGGATGTTCATCAGGGTATTGGACTGGCGGTTTACAGCGTGCGGCGTGCAACACGCCCATTATAAGAAAGTGTCAAAAAGCAGGGCAGTTAGTGGCGGCAAGAAATAGTGGGTGTAAACTAACCCGTCTCCTTCATAGTTGGAACATGGTCTCTGGCATTTACACATTACCCCACTTCTCCATCACTCAGTCATTCCCACTTTCAACGAGATCAGAGTGCGTTCAATATGACTTGTTTAAAAGGTTCTACCTATTTCAACCAAAATCAGAGTTTTGGTTAACAACAACACAATATTCAGAAAATACCAAAGAACTGATAGCTTACATCACGCAAGCCAGTTCCAAATTCTGATACAAGTCATAAAATAGCCACACCTTCAGAATTAACCATTCTGGTCTCAACACCTTCTTCGCTTCCCTCCCTAAGACCAACCATTCTCCTTCACTTTGTGACCGAAGTAAGACTGGAACGGCCATTTATTGGTTTAAGCCAGGATTGTACAGATTGATCTCTCGAACCTAAAGTACTCCCGTGCAGTGCATTTGTTTAAGGTTTAGGCTCGTTTCTCATCCACCCACCCAAATTTACCAAAACCAGCAGAAAGAGTTTTTACCCACAAACAATTGGCGACCACAGTGGGAGATTAAATCTCTCGGTTGCAAATTCAATTCTCAATTTCATTTCCATCCCAATTGGTCTTAGGCCCCATTCAATCGTTAATTGAAACCCATTTCAGTCAAAGATTCTTTCCAGATGTATTCGGGTCATTCGAACCTTACAGAAGCAATGAATAGATGGAAGCCAACTACCATGGAAGACATGACAAAAATGCTAGAGGATATGGTTGCCAGCCAAGTCGATATTATTAGGCGGAAAAACGAGACGCTTCGTATCCTGAAGAGTATAATAAGACGATTGTGGAAAGAATCAGCAAAGGCTTATCCGGAGGATCCTGCCAATTTCAAGAGTAATACGAAGTATGTTAAATATTTGGCTAAAGCCTGGGCCTGTACCAATGAGGATGCTAACGGAGCACGTATCCACATCATAAAGGAACAGCAGAAGAGCGGCGAATTGGATTCTGCCAACCCGAGAGCCAAGACAATTTCACAAGACCAGGGGAGGAGACTTTTCAGGTGCGCCACAACATCTGCAAGACAAAGGTAAAGACCCCGCCTATGAAGCCTTGCTGGAAAACATTTATCTCCAAACCCTCGCAGAAGTTCAAAGAGTTTTCCAACAGTCTGTAAACACGACTGCTTTGCTGAAAAGCAAAGCACCTAAAGAGGGGGAGACCTACCAAGACGCTTATGGAAACGAACACTGCGCCAATAAACAATATCCATCTCATCCACCACGTGTCGTCGTCGCTGACGCAGGCCCCTCAAGAGAAATTACCTTTCAGCAATACAGTAGAAGTAAATGGTCCGCTCATGAATCAATGATCGCTCAAGCGTCAGTTCCGTCCTCAAAGAGAGCTTTATTCCAAGGCCTGCAAGAATTTCCGCCATAGAAACTACTGATGCGGGAGAAGACAGACTCAAAATATCCATGCTTCCCGTTGCCTATCAGAAGAGTTATAGGGTTACTGGAAATTTGGGTACGAGAGGGAGTAGTCCAACTACCCCCGGTAGGGCGTCCACCAACTGATCAGGAGATGTTAGATTCAAGATATTTCCACTATCACAGGTTTATTCATCATCCTACCAACGAATTCAACGCTCTGAAGAGCATTGTCCAGGAAAATATTGATTCAGGAGAATTACGCCTGGGGACTGGAGGTTCTCCGCCTTGCCGCGGATCGACATAGATATGTTACAAAGACAATAAAAGATGACTAGGGACTTCTTGCGACCAGGATTGCGTCACACAATAAACTATGATTTTCAACTTGAAAATTCAGCTTTGTGGAGAGACCCCTAAGAGAATAGAGTATGTGGCCGTATCGGGTGAGAGCAAAAAATGAATGGCCAAAACCAATGTACCATCCGCAAGCGCAGTCAACACGTCTCATGGCGTTACATTCTCTACCACCAACACCAGCAGCACCGGAAGCATCCCCTCCGACGTGACGCCTCTTATTACCAGAGCCAGAGCCGCCGCTACTCCTAATATTTCTTCGAGCATGACGCCTCCAATCATCACCACGGTTGCCACCACTTCTTCGTCAGGACGAGAGACTGGAGGAGCCAGAGGAAACCAACCTTCCCATTACCATTATCGATTTAATTGAGAGACAGGAAGTTCTTGCCAAAACTCAAACGGACATGTCCACAACTCAGAAGGAGCCTCTTCAACGTTTCGCTCCAGAAGCCGCTCCGCTTCAACGTTTCGATCCAGGGGCCGCTTCAACGTTTCTCTCCAGGATCCGCTCCACTTCAACGTTTTGCTCCAGAAGCCGCTTCAACGTTCTCTCCAGAAGTCCCCACTCCTCCCTGCCAAGGATCGTGCCGTAGCCGCCACACTCCTTCCCGCTAAGGATCGTGCCGTAACCGCCGCACTCCTCCTTGTCAAGGATCGTGATCACAACCATCTAAGGTTCGTAGTTGTGGCCACTTTTTGATCCATCTCGCCAAAGCTCGTGGTCGTTGATAGTTTACTCTTCTACGCATCCATACAATACCTTTGCATCCATGGACGCCCATGCAATTCCAGCCAACCTATTTTGGTTCCCACGACAATGTAGTCTCTTCTGCTGCCAAGAACTGTTGATGTTCGTTTTTTGATACCAGCCAGAGCTTTACCATAACAACAACCACTACAAAGGTAATCCATACTTCTCCATATTTTAGTTTCACATGGAAGAAGTAATGGAGTCACCAGTACGTATGCAAGATGATATCTTTATCGTGGTCAACTCACCGACCATACAAGATAGAAAAATGTAAACCAAACTTGGGGATTGAGGCTCTACACGGAATCCCTTCACTGTCAAAGATCAGGAGACACGCTCAACCAAAAAGTCATAGACACGACAAGGTCATCTACTCTTCAAAGGTGTAACGTAAGGATATCATCACCTCTCCGTCTATAAGGCGCTTGCAACACTTTACGAGGCCCACGACGGATCCCAAGCCTACTCAGAGAAAACAACTTCAGTGACCGAAGAGAGGTGTGACTGGGGACTGCTCATCGCGGCCCATCCCCGACAACAATCAAGCATTCATGAGATAACTCCAGAGACGCGGCTGAAACATTTTTCTTGAAAAGACAGAGGGAGCCACGATTAACTACATAACTCTCTCACTTATACCTTTTCATTATCCAAAATGTTTCGTCCATGTGATGTTCCAAGCATCCCAGCATCACATCCCGGAGAGTACAATAAGCTTGTATCAAATCCCATAGGCGTGGATTCAAGGCGATGCAATTAAAGTAGGCTACACTTGGGGACTGAAGCCTCCTTCAGGTTTAGAAGTTTAAACGCAATCACCACCTTACCAGTGAATGCAGTAGAAGCACATCTTCCGCGAGAAAATAGGCTCAGGATAATTACACATGGGGACTACCAGCATGGGATGCCTTCACTTACCTCATCCAGGTTATTTCTGATTTCAACATCATCACTGTCGAAGCTTTACGAGCCGCGGGAATTTCACAGCATGAAGCTGTACACGTGCATCAAAGACTCCAAAAGCACGCCACAAAGATACATTCACATATCCGGCTATACCATTGGATCTAACAGAAGTATAACTGGGTACTGCTGATCGCATCCCATTCCATACAATAGTCCAAGATTCAGAAGATAGTTCAAAGAATGTCGCTTGGAACGAAGTCTTTTAAGACTTGATAGCAGCACATCGACAACTGAATGCCTCTCAACTCATCTATTTCACATAATAGCTCCGAAAGATTCGACCATGCAAGCATCCACATCATATCATCATCGCAATCAGAAAGTCCAGGCACCAAATAACCTAAAGTCAAGGATGGACCAACAATGCAACCACAATCTCCAAGATTAGCCCTGACATGATCATTGTCGAGCATATATTTCATTTATCCATCCAAAGAGTGCAATGGAGTTTGGTAAATTTTGAAATCCACTGGAGAGATTAGATACTCATTCTTCTGGAGTCAAAACCTTATTACACATTCTGGAGAAGATCGATGGTACTGTTGGGTGGCTACATGCGCAAAATAGGAGAGAGCACCTACCCTGAGTTCTCATGGCTCGCCTTGATGCTGATTATAACTATTGGAGATTGCTTTGTTGTCGTTAATGATCGCTCTACCACCGCTAACAAATGACGAAGAGTAGGCAGACGCTGCAGACGAAAGCACGGAGCCGGACGAGCAACAAAAACAGAAGAGGGTCGATACCCCTTTTCATACGAACGGAGTTTATAGAGTTTGAACAGAAGAAGGATTCCTTCTTGCTTCATGAACGAGAATAGATGACTCGGCGCACCACACTCATGCTCCATAGAGGAACAATCAACGCGCCAAGATCACCGATCCATAGACGAACAAGCAGCGTGCGAAGATCGCCGCTCCACGACCCAACTAGCAGCGTGTCAAGATCACCATCCATTCAGACTTGTAACGCTCCACAGCACCAGCATCCTGTGGCAAATTAGAGGTACGCAAACGCTCCATAGCATCAACACCCTGTAGCCAAGCCAGAAATACTCCAAGCACTAGTGTCGTAGCAAAGCCAGAAGTACGCCAAGAGCCAACACTCTATAACACCAGTACTTTGTGGCCAATCCAGAGGCGCGTTGACACAAAGATCACAGACTGTTCATGCCTCTTGCCAAAGGTCAGTCAGATTTTTTCCTGGTAACCTCTTCATGTCCTTCCCTTTCGATTTGTTATCCTTGACCGTCACCATCTCATGCTTACCCCTCAACAATGCCACTGTTACGTGCTAAGCAGGGGACTTAATGTTGATGGTGGTTTTTAGTATAGGGAGAAAACTGTAAAAGTCTATCTACATGACCCGGCATCAGATGTAGTAGACATTGATATGTCTATATTCCGCAGGGAATTTGGAGAATATACCAAAATCTGATGAGCGCCTATGTCTCTCTTCATATTATATTGAAACTCAAGCTCCTAGATGAATTGTTCACTAGTATAGAGCCTAATGAGTGTATAAGCTACTAGATGCATTACTCACTAATGTTGGAGCCTGCCGAGTATTTTTCCTATGTTATGTTCCCCGGCTGAACCCTTAATATTTATATGGCATGACAATTTGTGTTTACTCGCAACAGAGTAGCACGAATTTCCAAGTATCAAGGTTAAGGTCCTTGCATAAAAGTACTCAATCGGAAAGCATAATGCTCTCTGGCAATGAACTTAGAGAACTCTGTGTCACACATAGAATTCAATCAATTTCATGATAATCCACAAGATTCAGATATTACCCTGACTAATTTTCAAAAATTAGGGTTTTGCCCCCTGCGCAGTATAATAGACCTTGCCTGTCGAAATTAAGCCTAGGCGAACTAGGCAATTAATCCTCCATGGATTAGTAGGTGCAAAATCCTACCCACAATCAGAAAACAAGGAATAAACGGATCCGCGGAATAAGAGCAACAACAAAGGGAGGTGTGGCTATGACATAGGCCAGCCGGCGCCACTTGCAAGTGGCCACCCTCCATGTTGCTCGACCGACCCTTATTTCCCGTCGACCAATCAGGTTGCCTTAAACCCGCCACACGCACATGAGTTGTGGCTGGGCCCATACAGGTCGCTTTAAATTCGCCACACACACACACTAGAAGTATGGCCACGCCCATGCTTAGCCGACCCTCTTTTTAATCGACCAATCAGGTCGCTCTAAACCTTCCACAATATCAAAAGAGGCAAAGTTGCGCCAGAAGGTCACAATGCAAAATTGGCTTTCCAAAAGCCGCGCCAACATGCTAATTGGCATGCCAAACATGCCCATTTCACTCCGGTATGCTAGTGACATGCCGAACATGTCACGCCGCGCCAATACGCCAATTGGGATGCCAAACGTGCCACTTTGCCACAGTAGCATGCCGAACATGCCAAACATGCCACTTTGCCGCAGTAGCATGCCGATTGTGCCAAACATGCCAACCGTGCCACTTTGCCGCAGTAGCATGCCGATCGTGTCAACATGTCATAAATAGCGAGCCAGCGTGCTAACCCACTTCTTGTTCGTGGCCAAACGTCATAACATATTCCAGTTAGGGTATTCCAAACACGACTCTTCCTTAGTGGCATTAGTCGAAACCCTGATTTCTAGTCGTGGCCCAATTACGTCACTTTGGCCCTACAACATGCCACGAGCCATGTGGGACCCGCCAAATAATAAAAACGGCGCCATTCTATAATCACCCGTGGCCATCCTTGCGCCTGTGATTATTCCCATATTATGGCCTCCCATGATTCCTTAAATGTGGCCATGACAACGATTGCATAAAGTGCCACCGTGCCGCGACCATGCCGTACGCGCTAATTAGGGTTTCGATATGCCAAACCCTAATTTAGCTAAAGTTGCCACGCCAACTAACTCAAGTAATTTTACCAAGGCTTTAAGTTTGATATAGCAACATGGCCAATGTTGCCAGAGCCATATTTGGATCTAACACCAATATGCCAAAATAGCTGTCGCGGCTACGCCAGGCGCCATTATGCCACCGACATGCCGCTACACGCCACTACACCAATGTGCCAATGACGCCACTGTGCTACCATCAGGCGCCAACATAATGTGGCCATAATCAATGGCCACCCTTTCTCATGAGTTACGATCTCATCCGTCCAAATTCGCCACAGAATTGACAGGCCTGTGGCAAGTTTTGGGCGACCAACTAAGACAAGCCAAATAGCATCACGTGCTATTCTCTTGTGGCAAGTCTCCTGACTTTGACTTGCCACACATAGCAACCTGCTACATATTTTCCATGAAAACACTCGAGACATCAAACATGTCAGAAACTGGAGGATGTTCATCAGGGTATTGGACTGGCGGTTTACAACGTGTGGCGTGCAACACGCCCATAATAAGAAAGTGTCAAAAAGCAGGGCAGTTAGTGGCGGCAAGAAATAGTGGGTGTAAACTAACCCGTCTCCTTCATAGTTGGAACATGGTCTCTGGCATTTACACATTACCCCACTTCTCCATCACTCAATCATTCCCACTTTCAACGAGATCAGGGTGCGTTCAATATGACTTGTTTAAAAGGTTCTACCTATTTCAACCAAAAACAGAGTTTTGGTTAACAACAACACAGTATCCAGAAAACACCAAAGAACTGATAGCTTACATTCCGCAAGCCAGTTCCAAATTCTGATACAAGCCATAAAATAGCCACACCTTCAGAATTAACCATTCTGGTCTCAACACCTTCTTCGCTTCCCTCCCTAAGACTAACCCTTCTCCATCACTTTGTGACCGAAACAAGACTGGGACGGCCATTTCTTGGTTTAGGCCAGGATTGTACAGATTGATCTCTCGAATCTAAAGTACTCCCGTGCTGTGCATTTGTTTAAGATTTAGGCTCGTTTCTCATCCACACACCCAAATTTACCAAAACCAGTAGAAACAGTTTTTACCCACAAACAGGTTCTCCTGTTTTTTATTTTATATTTATTTTTTTTACCTAAAAGCTATTAAAGAGCTCAACTAAAAGTTTATAAAGTTTTTATGGGATGAACCTCATATGGGAAAGAAACATCATCTAACTAGTCTAGTCAATGTTTGTCACTCGTATGATGAATGAGGTTTATGAGCTAGCTCAATATCTGGAATTCAAAAATATTCAATATAATTTGAGGCATATATACGGGATTTAGTGGATGGGAAGGCTACCATTTTGGAAAAATGGGTTAATTGCAATCTGGTTAAAGAACAATATTTTTGGAGTTTAAGGGTTCCTCAAGACTCTTCTTGGTGAGGAATTTTTTTTATGAACATAAAGAATTGGCTACACAGTATATAAGAGTGGTGGTTGGGGAGTAGACCTGGCAATCGGAGTCAGAACTGGCGGGTCAATCTAACTAGGCCTGCGTAAACCCGGAATGCCATGATCTGTTGGCTAAACGTGATGGTTTAGGGTTGGTGATTTCAGGACCCGCTGAAATGGGAGTTGACCCACCCTAACCCGCAGGTTACCCTCTAACCCATTTTTTTCTCTTCATTATGTTATTTTTAGGGTTATATTACAAATTTTAGAACTATGTCCTCTTTTATCATGCACAATCATTATTGTTGTCAAAGATTTTTCTAATATAATCTTCAAAACTAACTAATAATTGATAGTTTTACATTCATCTACCCAAATCTTAAATGTATCAAACTTGAGAAAAGAAAAACACCAATTAGAATAATTGGAATTACATAGCACATAATCAAACAAAGAACAATCTATGACCAACTCCTAAATACTTAGATTCATGAATTATCACACATACCCATATAAAAAAAGATAATAAAAAATCGACAGGTCAAATCATACATTTTTAATGATAATATTATTGTTTCATCATCACCTCTTAAAACCCATATTGTTGGAGTACAGATAAACATATTGAGATTTGAAAAAGATGCAACGAGATATGTACCTGTCTTAAAATTGAGAGAAAGAAGAAAAGCATGCTCGTGTATTTGATGCTAAAAGGATACAATGATATGACGACTAATACTTCAGATAAAATAAAAGATGCTAGATCTATGTTTCATTTGTTGTTTCCAAACAAAAACAAATCCATGACTTATTTATAAAGTATGTATGTATTCACAGTATGAGTTACTTAAATAAATCAAGTATTGCAGTACAAGCATCTCTACTTATCATAGTGGTTTAGATCTCCTCTGGTAAACGAGAGGTGTTAGGATCGAGTTGCACACACCTCATGATTTTTATTTTTAGATTGAATGAAAAGAGAAGATTCATGGGTTGACCCGTAACCCAACAAAGTTGACCCACCGCCGGTTAGGGTTTCACGATTCAACCCGCCTTGGAAACGGTTAGGGTTAAGGTTAACCATTTGTGATTTGTTACCTACCTAACCCGTCATGACTCGACTCTAACCTGGACCGTTGGTAGGTCTAGTTGGGAATGATACTTCTTTTAATTAGAGCACTTCTCGGTTGAACCCGCCAAGTGTTGGTATGTCAAGTTTGGTTTCCAAAAGTTAGCTCCAAAACTCGAGTTGTTTGATTCGACTAGCGCTAGTCATTCATGAAAACCAAAGACGTATCGAAGACAAAGAAGACATCATCCTTCAATTTGAGGTCAGTAACTACATACTCCCTCCGTCCCACTAATAAGTGACCTAATTACTTTTAGATTTTGTCCCACCATTAAGTGACCTATATCACTAAACAAGGAGATATTCCTAAAATTATCCTTTTAATTGATTATAAGAAATATAAGAAATACGCATAATTTGATAGTCTGTTTATATTCGTTAGGTAGGTGTTTTAAAATGCTTTTCAGTGGTACGAAGTTTGTGAACATCCGTGGTGTAGTTTGAGAGATAAATCATTTCAAAATTTCACTATTCACTATCCATAAGGATATAATTGTAAAAAGTGCTTAAAAATACTTTTCCCCTTGCTTGCCTTAAAAATTATGGAAACTTGAACTAGGTCACTTAATAGTGGGACGGAGGGAGTATTTGATTGTTTCATTTATATGTTTGTTCTTTCAAGTCTTCATTCATTGAAAACATATTGCAAAGTTACTTTTATTACAATGAATTTATTATCTGTGATTTGGCCAGTATACTATGATCAAAGTATATAAATAAATGATATACAATAGTTGTTTCTACAACATAAAGCATATGGATCTAGAAAGTACAGTTCACTGTGGACTTTGGTAACTTATTATTATTTAGTGTATTGAAATTCCTGATAAATCTATACCATAATAATTATGTTTGAAAACAATTTCAGAAACATAATTTGAGGAAGTAGACTTGAGGTATTTTTCGTAGTTAAAAAGGAATTCAAGACCGATCTTAGGACCAACCATAGTAGCAGGACATACCCCAAGATCGATCCCTTGTGGCAAGGTGAAAACATAGGAGTACCAAGTACATCACCAATTTCGTTCGGCGACCTGTATGGACAAAACCTAATACAACTGCAAGTAGACCAACTTAATGATACTTGAAAATATCTATGTAAAGTTTATATGTTTACCTCTTCTCAGTCAGTATGTATAAGACAATGAGTCCGTGAACCTAATTATTAAGAAGAGTACTTGGACGATCTGAAAAAATTAACATCCAAGATCAATCTAGACGTATCCAAATAATCCAATCAGAATTCTACCAAGTAATTAAACTTATTATCTATCTTTGAAGATATGAATTCTATTAGAACAAGTCTCGTAATCGATCACAATTAGATGGACGTACCTACTTAGATTGAATACGTACAACTTGCGTAAGTCCAATTATAAAGATAAAAAAAATATAAAAAGAAAAAGGAAAAACACAAGATACCAAAAGTTTTGTTAACGAGGAAATCGCAACTGCGGAAAAACCTTGGGACCTCGTCCAGATTTGAATATCGAGTTGTATTAACCAACTACAGACACTAGCCTACTATCAAACTTCAGACTGGAATGTAGATGAGACCGAATCAACCCTCTAAGCGATTCATTTACAACTGCACTCCATACGTCTCTTGAACCTCGTAAGTTTCTACTCACTTGATTACCTTAGCTGACGTCCTTTACAGCCTAAGAGTTTCTTCAGCCGTAGTGAAGACTTTTGATATCAATCTGCCTCTAACAGATACACCTATTTGATTTTCGTTTAGATCGAAAAATCGAGGTGTGGAAATATGTTTGCAATATACAATCTAGCAAACCTAACAAATCTGGAATTTACGACTCCCAAAGAGCAACCTAGATTCTTAACCACCTTCCAAAACATCTTCAAAAGATCACTTAAGATCAATCATCAGATATCTATCTTGAGGAATCAAAAAGTCTGAGATGAAGAGAACTTTACGATTTGTATTTACTTCCTGAAAGAGATTAAGAAAACCTCGATAACATAAAAGCAAGATCAGGATACACAAACTATCTAGGTAAAAGATAGTCGGTCCTGGCTTCATGAATCCTCAAAGTGAAATCTTTTAGTCGTAAACCTAATTATGTTTCTCAGACGAAACCGAGGTTCATAGAGGACGACTCTAAACCAACTAGAATACAAAGTATCATGACTGAATTTCCCAGTTGAAAGAGCATCTCTATTTATAGATTTTCAAGACTGAGGATTTCTTAGAATTCAAGCTAAGATAACTTGGGAATCAAGCATACACTTTAGGTCTTGAAAATATAATTGAAGAATATACACTTTGGACCGATTTTGGAACCATGTATAATGACTTGTTCGATTTGCCAAATATGCCATGTAAAAAATAAGTAATATGATGTTCATAACAAAATCACTTAAGAGTTTAATCATGACACACACACACATAAGTGTTTAAGTGATCAATGAAGTCTTAGAATTATTTGAGAGAGTCATAACAATGCTAAACATATGTAAAAAAAAATAAGTTTTTGAGCATATGCTAAGTTTTGGGACACTTGGTGAGACGATTCATGAAACGTAAGGCTAATTCACGGTTCAGGGATCTATGGTTCGTGAACCAGGTTTGCCAACCCTTACTCGGGTCGATAACTCAGATGGACACATTTTGCGAGCTGGGTTCGCCAACCGTTCTTATCTTATGAACTTAGATGGATACAGTTTTCCAACTTGGTTCGCCAACCTTAATCCTTTTATACCAACATTTAAAAAATCAGTTTACCACGGTTTTCCAACCAGGTTCATGAACTTTTCCTAACTGAACTTGAGGTTTGCGGACAGGTTCACCAACCTTTCTGTATTTATGAAATCAGATATATATGGTTTGCAAACGGGTTTGCAAACGGGTTTGCCAACCTACCCTGAATAAAAATATCAGAAGTTCATGAATCTCTCTCTTATGATGTTTGAAACATTCCCAAATGATGAAATCAATTATATGTGCTATTTTAAATGGATCCACAAGTTAATTCTCAAAGAACAAATTGTTTCGAACTAATATTGTTAAGGACCTTTGAACATCTATGCTATTATCATATTTCGAGATTTTTAACAAGACAAGTTTGACTCGAAATTTGTTCTTTATAAATCTACTAGAAGTCATACGACATAGTCTCAACAGATAGAACAATAAGATAGTGAGTAAAATAGAATGGTTCATTCTTCACATACCTGATACACAGAAGTTCTTCAAATGTCTTCGTCATTCTTCAGTCTTCAAGGGTGATCTCTGATATTCAACTACGAAATTATAACCTAGTCTGAGACTTGACTTGGTAGACTATAAATCAACAAATAGTTTTGATCATCTAACATTGACAACAAGCTTGAGATAACAAAACTTATGGTATTAACCGAGCAATGCTCTAAAACATGGATCGATTCCAGAACTGATCGCAAGTCAGTGCCGATCCTGATTGTGTCGGATTCATTTATACATTTTCATTTGGTGTGTCATGTCCGGTTTTTTACAGATATCGAGCACTTGTTAGACCACTGAGAATGTTCATAAGTGTTTACATAATATCTGAACCTGTACAAAACTGTAATATCTTATTGTTCAAGTATATTGCTTTTACTCAAGGAAAGATCCTGGAATATCGTTTTTCAATATTAGATATTGTATCGAATTATATGCCTACCAATCTTAGAGGTTTGCATATCTGTAGTTGTCATATTATTCAAGTACATGCATGTGATATAACTAATATTAGTTGCCATACTATGAGAAAAATCGGTTGTGAGTTGGAATACCATTGATATTTGCTAATCTCAAAATAAATATATATTGTAAATTTATAAACTCATTCCTTGAACACATTTCTGTAGTGTGGGAAATCTAACATAAAAGAGATATGAGTAACCTAATTAGGTGAAACATCTTGTGTTACCGTTTGTTTAAAGTCTTCTTTGGATCAAGAAGCCTCTAGTCCTACCGTTGGTGAAAGTTAGAGTTTTCCTTGTTTATTCCTTGTCATGAATTCTATGGTCCTTTTGTTCTGATATAAGGCTACTCAAGGTGTTTGAATATTTTCCCATCACAAAGTTAAGTGATTATAGATTTGTGAGATAAAATTGTTGATCAATCAATGTTAAAAGACTGTTTTATCTATGTTTGATCAATAGTGGAATCAAGTTTTTTGCAGCTGTTACTTTGAGATTGGGAACTTGAAATTTTTTATTTTTGGTTTAGATCTTTGTGTTACTTCTTGCGAGCTTCATTCTCTGGGACCCACAAGTAGTTTATCTTGATAAACTTAAAACTTGTAGAAGAACAAACAATCTGTCTAGTTGCATTAGTTTGCTTGGATAGATATTATTCATCAAGATTAATTATTTCAATAATCATTACTTGGTTTAATCTTTAGACCAAGGGAGTTTATTGATATAGATAAAGGATCTTTTACTCTATTTTATCACCAATCTAAAGATTATTTGGGGTGATCCATAAGTAAGTTACTGGAACAAATTTAAAATTTTGTTGTTTCAGGTTGCAATTCAAAGGATTTGAGTACAAAAATTTTCAGAGCGGTGAAGCAAATCAAGATAGTAGACTATGTCTTTGGATTTACGTACATTGTCTAGATTGGTTGTAAGCATACAGATAAAAACTAAGTAAGAACAGAGTATTTACTTTGTTCTCAATGTTACGAAGTTGGGGTGATTAATTTTATAGCATATTAATGTTGAGAGTATTCAAAACTGGACTATGTCCCTGGATTTTTCTGCCAGGTAGTTTTCCTCGTTAACATATGTGGTATCGAAAAGATTGTAGTGCGCTTGATACTCTACCCATTTCAACTTCTTTAAATTGTTTTAATGATCCTTGGCATCCTATAAGGAGGGTTAGTGAATGGATTGAACATCATGTGCTTGATGTTTTGGGTACGAGTAACCCTAACCGAGTGACTAATTTATTAGGGAAGATAAATGAGACTTGCTGATTGTATATAATGATGATGTGGTAGAGGCTGTGACTCATATATCTGGTGTGGATGAGGATGATCCGTTTCTTTGGAAACCAGGATTATCATGACAAACTTCTATGAAGAAACTTACGATTTTATTTCTTCTCCCAATCCTTAGCCTAGTTGGAATTGTGTAGTTTGGTTCAAACATCATTTTTATTGGCATACTTTTATCACTTGCTTAGATTTTCTGAAGAGGTTGAAAACTAGAAGCAAGCTTCTTAAGTAGGGAGTTACTCGGGATTATAGATGTTTCTTATGTAATAGTGGCCACGAGGATGAGAATCTCCTTTTTCATGAGTTCTTTTTTGCTTCTATATTTGGAAAAGCCTTCTGCTTAACATGGGGCATATGAAGGAGATGAAAAGCAACTGGATGAGGGAGTTTCTTGGTGTATCAATGATGTTAAAGATGCAACTCGCGTTGCTACTATTAATAAGGTTGTGTTTGATGGGTTTATCCATCATATATGGAGGAATGGGAATAACAAAATTTCAAGACACAATTCTCTTCGACTTATGTTGTTAGTTTCCTTACTATTCAGGATGCAAGGCGTAAAACTTCAACTTCTATTCAAGAAGAGGGACGTAATATAAATTCTAGATGGTTAATCCAAAGGGGGAAACTAGATAGTTGTTTTGTCATTCCAGTGGTGATTAGTTATATTTGGAGGGTCCTAGTGATCACAATATTATGATAACCTCTAACGAGTCTTATAAGAAAACTCTCGTAGTTGAATTGGTGTTGATGTGATGGCTGCATATAGTGGTGGAGGTCCCCTATATTTATCCTTGCTTATGCGCTCCAGGAAGTCGAATTGTGTTTGAAGATGTCTAAGAAAGAAGGAGATGGCAGAGTGCACATTTATTGATTTTATGGTAGTTTATAACTTACTTGTAAACCATGTGGTGAAGCCCCCAAGCAGATCTGGAGAAAAACAAAGGTCTTGAGAAATTGTTGTAATTGTTATAGAGAAACTAATAGAGCTCCAAATTATTTTGTTGGCATGCATTCCAACGGTCAAAGGGAGGAGTTAAGAGATGAAAAGCTTTTTGCTAATTTCAAAAATATTTTCACTGATAAGTCCTAACAAGTGTTTTAAGAAAGAAGAAAAAAGAAAATTAGAAATTATTAATTTCTTTTTTACTTTCTGTTTTTGTGTCTGGTTTGTTGGTTTGGGTCTCTTAATCCAACCCAATTGATCGTGTCGAAACAACAACTAAAAAGTTTATTGTGATTTTTATTATACTTTATCTTCTTATCGTTTTTCATTTAAAACTCAAACTTTTTCAAAAAGAAATAACAAGACAATCATAAAACTCTATATATTACTTGGACTTTTTTTTATAGAAATATTTACCTGGATATATAAGAAACTAAAATCTTAATCTTAATCTAACACTTTATCTTTTCTTTTCTAAGAACAAAACCGAGGAATGTAAAAAAAATCTGATAAATTGGCTCTTATTGATACTTTATCTATTTGAAGAACTACTTAAAGCGGAAGGATCCATGGACAATCTTATACGGACACTATCTCACAAGATATGACCCAATTTTCCTTTAGAGTCCAAATGAAGATGAATTTGAAGCCAATGCTTTGGTAATATGTTCTTTTTATGATACTCGACAATCCTTCAAAAAATGAGCACAACTCGAGATATATAACACCACCATCTACCACTTTGAAAATCAATCGTTGAAAGAGTCGAAATTAAAATCGATAGATGGAGAAGTTTGGTATCTTGAATTATGCTCAATTTTTTATAGGAGTCCAATTCAATAAAAAAAACATATTATCAAAAAAATTCATCGTCATTTGGACTCAAAAGAAAAAAGTTAATAGAAATCTTATATGATAGCATCAATATAAGATTGTCGATAAATCCTCCTCTTCCTTGATAGTATGACGCATTGTTTTCCCTCGGGAGAAAGTTAAGAGTGGACCCGAATTCGACTTATCCCATAAAGAGATTTGTTAATCTAACAGTAATACATCTAGTGAACTCTTGTAATTTGCAATTGACTATTGGTTCACATTCTAAACCCGTGTAGCTTTAAGGTGATTCGAAAACGTGGATCCAACAACCAATCCTCAAGGTGTTACACTGTGTAAGCTTATACCTCAAAGAGATTTGCCCCACTGATTCATCAAATCTCCAAATGAAGCAACTTGATACCATCACAATCCTTTTGTTGCTAAACTCCTCAAAATTCTACTTAAACTTCCTTCATCCTAGTTGGGAAAACAAGACAAATAGTAGGAGCTAAAGTGAGAGTCCCATTCATATGTTGACGTTGGTGGTGGCATGAAGGGATGAGGTTTTTTTCATTTTAGTTTGCAAATACGGTCTGATAACATGTCTCCATCGATATGCTTATCCTAACTTGCATATATAATAAAACATTAAAACTCTTCTTAACCATTTTTAGATTCGATTCATTTGGATTACCCAGTTGGCCCCAAACATTCATATTTGATGCACGATACTCCGATCTCCAAATAAGGTTGTTTTTTTGATTTAGTCGTGCTCGTGTAATCAATTTTTTAAGAAAGATCGTATTTTCGATTTTTATATAAATTTTTCGAGTATGTTTTTAGTTCTTTTGTCGTATGAATCAACTTTAAGTTCAAATTTAAAATTTTAAAGAATTTTTTCAGAACAGTATTATTTGCACAATTTAGTTTAGTAGTCCCGATATGTAATCATATTAACTATATGAACAATAAATTGAATTGTATAATAGTATATAAATATTAACACTTCAAATAACACTGTATGTAAATGTTGACATCCCATCAGGAAGTTGTATATATATTTTAATAATCAACAATGTTTGTTTTAACAAGAACTATATCTTCTCTAAAACTCAAGAACTCTTATCCAATTTTTTCCCGACAAAACTGTTAGCTTTTCCAAAAAATTTACTTATATTGATATTGTTACGCCATGCAATCTCATGATCATGAATTCTGAAAAATATTCTATAAATCCACGATAAACTTTTCTCTTTTCATAAGTAAAATTATTCTTTTTTGCGCTGATTTCGTTTCAATAAGGTTTTTTTTTATGTTATATTGATTTTATTTTTGTGTTTGATCACGAGTTAGATGTATTAAAGTTGTAGGAATTGTATGGGTTGTTTACAATCAAAAAAGAGAAAAAGAATTGTATGAGTTATCTGCTCATAATAATCCTGGTAATGATCGATCTATTTCTTCCGTAGAAAACATGGAAAGGGTTACTTCAGAGAAAAGAGAAAAGTTCGGATGATGTTCACGGTGATGAGTGTGATTCAATAGTGAGAATAATGATCCACAATTATGAAGATATATAAATTAATACAGCTTATAACTCCTTGTAATTCACCTCCTTAGGTATTTTGATTAATCAATTTTTATTCAATATTATATACAGTTGAATGAGCATTAATTTGTGTTTTTGTACTAGGATAATTGAGTAATCATTAATTTGTGTTTCTGTAATTGCATATTAGGGAGGTGGAGAAAAGAACCACCACTGTACTGATCACATCGAGCTCTTTAGATCTATAATTTCCCCTAATTTTATAAATTATGATTGGAAAAATATTTATATATGTTTTTTTTCTTTTCTGATTGATAATTCTAACAGGCAAAAACCCGGTACCGCATTGGAGCTGAAACGGTCTTACAGGTACTCAAACATGGAACCGACCACTAGGAGGTACATCTACTCGGTTCTTAAGAAAATCAAACCGACCGCGTTATGTTACTTTGTTTTTATAATTAAAGTGAATACACTTGTACGTTAATCAAACACTTCGTTTGATCCCATAGATTTGTCCGGATTCGAACTTACGATATATACCAAGTGTACATCTTGTTTAAGTAGCTTGACAATGCTTGTCTGCATTAAATTACACAAGGTGTGTCTTGCATAGGTTGATATCGAAAAGATTACGGTGTACTTGGTACCCTCGTCATTTCGTCAATTAGTATCGTAGCAGGCAAACACGATAAGATATAAAAATCTAAGTTTGGTGTGATCCGACCTATAAAACATGAATCAAATCAACGGTAAAGGAAGACTTAAAGACTCAGTCAATGTATCATAAGACTTTGGTGAGTCACTCTCTGGATTTGATTTTAGAAATACAAGTGCTTCCTCGTCGAGTTTTGTTTTCTCTTTTAAAAATATTTCCGAATATTCTCAAGATGAGAGTTGAACATTTCGAATAGGGGAAGGATCCAATGACATGGTTAGAATGACATTATTTTAAGATTTTGACGCCATATTAGTTTCTTATAAATCCCAAATGGAAATGAATTTGAAGCTATTTCTTTGGACATTCATTTCTTACAAAACTCCACTTCCTTATAAAATTAGTGCATATCAAGATAAGAAATCCCACTTTTTATAAATTTTAATTTCAACCGTTAATTTCTAGCGGTTGACTTTCGAAGTGATGAGTGATGGTCTTACACGTCTGGGAACACACTCATTTTTGGAGGAAGTCAGTGGTTCGATTCCCACCATAGAGGTTTGTATTTAATTTAGTTGTATAGAGGGATTTGACGGGATTGGTTCTAGCAGTGGGGCTAGTCCAACTAGCTGGATTTGGGTAGGGGTCTGAGTCTGACTTTAGCCTAACCAAAAAAAAAAAAAAGTTTTATAAGAGGAGCATGTCACTAAAAAAATAAAATTCAAATTCATTGTCGTTTGTACTTATGAAAAAAATTGTGCCAAAATATCAAGATAACGTCATTCTAATAGGGGTGAGCATAAAAACCGGAACCGCGGATTTGACCCGTATCCGTCCACAAAATTGCGGATTTCACCCAAACCGCAAGACATATGGGCCGGACACGGATGGGATTCTCAAATCCGCACGTTTTAGCGGTTTGGGTGCGGTTGAATATTGAAAACCGCGGATTCAACCGCACCGCATTTGGGTCACTAAGCCCAGCATTGTTTGAATGTAGCTATTTGGACTTTGGAGGGCTCAAATAGTCACAGTGGACCTATAACGTGTATAGCCTTAACATGGGCTATTCCTTCTGGACCTCGAATAGATCTGTAGACCAAGAAGCTGCTGTTGCATCGGTGATAGCCATGATTATTGATTAGTGACTCAAGCAGTGGACAGTGAGGTGTTGGCACTTGGCATTTTGGCAGTGGTTTCTTTTTATCCATAATCCGCGGTTAATCCGCAATCGGTCCGTACAATCCGCTGATCCGCAAAGGTCAAATCCGCGGATAATTGGGCCGGTCACGGTTCAATTTTCCAAATCCGCAACTTTGACGGTTTGGTTGCGGGTGACCCCTAATCCGCAACTGTCCGTCCGTTGCACACCCCTACATTCTAACCATGTCATATTATTTCCCCTTTCAAATATAGGATTATTGCACTGCAAAATAGAAGGCCTCTTGGGACGGCCAGAAAAGCGTCCCAAGAAGCGAAAAGCCGTCCCAAAAAGGTATTAAGGACGGTTTTCTTACCGTCCCCTGATCCACCGTCATTAATACTATTAGGGACGGCTTAGTTTAACCGTCACTAATACTATTAGGGACGGCTTATTTCTGTAAGGACGGTTTATAATCCGTCCCAAATGTTTTCCAAACCGTCCTAGAGGCAAACTCCAACGGTCCATGTACCCAATAGTAACGCATAAAATCCGCTGCTAAATTTTGAAAAATTGGGAACGTTGTTTTTAAAATACATACATTCACAGAGCATTTTGTCCCAAATACATTCTCATTCTTGAAATCAAGTTCACAAAAATGATTCAAATATTTGCAATAAGTCTAATCATACAATGAAAAAAAAACCCCAAAAACAACCAAAAGGTGATGTTCTCAGACTACCAGAGTTGTACACAGCTTGGGACAAAGATGGTGCACCATCTCAATGCATGTTGGATCAGTATACATACTTCGGTCATATGTCATGTCACACAGGCGAATTTTGAAGTGCAGCAGATAGTAAAGGAATTACTACAAGACCAAGGGTTTACAGAATCACTCCTTTCAATTCAAGCATAAGGTTGCGGAGAAACTAGCCCAACTCTGAAACAGGGAGAACAACCAAAATAGGGAAGTAGCAACATATGTCAATACCTGATAACTAATGTCATTCATGCAGCTCTGCGCTTCTACACAATACCAACCAGTATTCGCTGAATTGCTCCGAGTTCTCTGCATCGTTGACATTCATTATCAGATTCCCTAGGGCATACAAATTTGAAAAGGAGAGCCTGGAGGTTTATCATAACAGAGATTTTAGTCCTAAAATAACATACACATTTAAGAATGCAAATCTCATAGCTAGTAGTGAAGATAACAGATCCACTACTTGGCTAAACTCTCATATGAATATCATGTCTCCAGTTTGTTCTACTTAAGGGTATGTATGGAATTAGGTTCTAAAACAAGCTGACAATAAATGCTAACCTCAATCATACGAGAAAACATGGTGAAACTGTGGGCCAGCAGAATTTTTTGCGCGGGACAAAGATCGATAACGTAGAATTTTCAATATTTTAGACGAAGTTCACAGTACCAACTACATAAGAAATCCCGAAGTAAATGTATCTATACCTGAGACAGTAAATCAGCTGCTATATGAACCGGGCCGGCATGTTTATCAGCAATAACCAGAACTTCAGATGAGCCAGCAGGCATGTCTACTGAAACCATTCGCTTCACTGTTCTGCATCGAGGAAAATAAGAATGTGAGAGGTACCTCTGAGCTTCAAGCGATGATATTAAGAATTGGACATAGATACAGAACATTTAAAACATGAAGACAAATAGTTTGGTATAAGAAGAAAACGCAGAATGAGAAACGGTAATGGAAATTCTAAGTGCTTAAATAGAGGAGACGACAAGAATACCTGGATATCATTTTTGCAGCTGTGACTACCTGATTTCCAGGTCCAAAAATTTTCTCCACCTACAAAACAAATAAGAATGTGACGGTACCGATTAGGCTCTAATAGAGGAACACCATGCCAAACTTTTCACTAACCTGAATTTCTATAAAGCTGAAATGGCCTGCATACATGGAAAAGAATGATATTTAGTGTTTCCATCAGAAACTGTATGTCTAAGTAAGGTAAAAGGATCCATTCTAGATGTAGTGCTTGATAAAGGTTACAAAACCAAACACTACCTGAGCTCCCCGGTTTTAAGAATATGAGTCACACCAGCTTTTTTGGCACAATAAAGCACCTCCTAATGCTGTCATATTTTCCAGAGGGAGTAGCCAGAACAACAATTTTGCATCCTGCAACATGTGCAGGGTGGTGCAGAACATGCAAAATGTCAACCCATCTGGTAACCGAAAATTGAATGTCACCATACAGCATATAATCACTCAACACGGAATTTCACTGTTAACATAAATTAGATAAATTACCACTGCGAGCATGAGTGCTGTTGAAGGTAAAAAGCGAAAGACATGGCCACTTATACAGTGCTGTTGGATCATCCCTGTGTATACATGAACGAAGGTCTTCGGGGCGCTTTGGATCAGACGTAACCATTCCAAATTTTGCTAAAGATAGAAGAACAAAGAGATAAAAAAAGGGACGAGGGCCAGTGAACTTCAGACCAAAACCAATCAGCATTCTTCTAATTTGGAATCCTCGTTTAGTTTGAAATACAATCACTTGATATCCAACTACACTGAAAAGTGTGAACCAGATAAACAAAAACGGATTGATGTTTTACTTACTTTCATGTTCTTAACTTTCACCATGGGAGCCTTTTGAGCATAATGAAATGCATGCATGTTATCTTAGGCAACATCGAACACATCTTTAACAGCTGGATTAAGCTGCGCCCACACCAAAAAAGAAAAAAAGGCTTAGCAATAGTCTTATATAACTGAAGTAAAACACTGACTATACGAGTCCACTATTATCAGAAAAAATTCGTAAAAGCAGAAAATTCCTTAACAACATTAAATTGGCTTCTAGGGACACCTACAACAAGCACCACTTGCCTGGAAGACATCACACAATTTTGAAGGTCTCTTTACTTCAAAAAGATCTACGGAGCCTCATATTCATAACAGTTGCAATCGAACATGTTAAGTTCCAAACTTTCAATAGGATTCTGTATTAGTCCGACCGAGTTGGGCAAACATACAAGGATATCATTTCCATATATGATATTTGACAATAAATGAACTAGCTCCACTGGGAAGAAGAAGTGATACAAATAACTTTAGCATTGATCTAAGGAACAGATTCAAATGATAACACAATACCTTATAAATCTTGTGGTAGAAAACTTCCAGCAATCTAAGTTCTGCTTCGGAATGAGACAGAAAATACGGAAATGGTCAGTATGGGAATGGTTTTAAGACTCGTACAATGAGGGTTGGAGCTGACGTAATTGTGTTTTCGTGATGTCCTGGAAAAGATGGACCATGCCCTATTCAAAGCATTGGACTACTTCCATACACGTTCTTGACGAGCACTAGCAAGGAGGACCTTGTAGTTCCCATTCTTGATTATGAGAAAAATGGCAAAGATTGGAGCAACATCGTACCAGCATCATCATCTTCAGTTCATTGGAATAAGAATGTAGAAACATATGCGCAGTGGTCTCCTTATGCAAGCGAAGCTGAGCTTTTAGAGCAGTTCAATTTAATTAAATATCAAGGTACTCGAATAATCATATACAATCTTCGGGAAGATGAGGAAGGAGCTCTAGAACTTGATTTTGAGGCTACAAGCAATCTGTTCTTGAGAGTGCAACGGGGAATGCAGATGCAGATACAGGTATGGTAGGAAAAACGGGGTTCCATAAGGATGCAATACAATGACCTCCTACAAGCAATCTGCTATAATTTCACTAGACATTACGGGTTATCCTAGTATGTGAGAATTAGAGACTCCATACTCTCAGGATCCAATATACTGATCTCCTACAAGTTCATGTAAAATTCACACAATAACTATCTTTCCAAGTATGCAGACAAAGATTTTCAAAGATACGAGAGAAAATGAAAAACAACAATTCACCTTACTATTAGTCACTCACACAAAAAATTCTACCTACACAATTTAACACCGATACCCACCACCACTCTATCATCTCTTCGGTGTAAAATCCCCAAAAGCAGTTAAAAAATTTGTCCACATATTCCGTTACTCGAGTCTATGAGCTAATGAAATTTTCTCATCAAATCAATCGAATCTAACAAAGATTATTCATGAAATTAACCGAATCCAATTTTCCTTCCCCTATAACTTTCTTACAAGGAAGCTCTTAGTGATTGTCAGTCATCCTACAACACAATTGTGGATGATAGCATACAAAACGTACCAACTAGTAGACATACAACTTGAAAATCGATAGAAACTTCAATGAAACAAATGTTGGCAGCAAAAAATCAATATTACTTTCAAAAGTCAGTGGTGATTGATAAATTACCAGAGTGCGATGATCAAAAGAGCGATCCTGCGACGAAAAGAAGAAAATCTATGGGACTTTGGCTGTAGATCTTTAATCTAGGGTTTTGAAATCTCGAATTTCTTGGATCCGATTGAGTTAGAATTAGGATGAAATTGAGGGATTTGTTGTTTGTTTCAGAATTAGGTTCAATTTTTGGGGTTTTCTTGTTTAATCTTCAGTTTGAGAAGCGGAGGGAATTTGAGAGAAAAAATTTCACGGAGGAGAAAATGAGAGTATCGGCTGAAAGGAGAATTTCGAGTGTGCGAACTAAACATGTATTCTGGGACCCTCTAGGGATTTCTGCTGCCGTCCCTAATACTAGTCTTCTGGGACGGTTTGATAAAAACTGGCCGTACCAAGAACCCCTCTGTTTTGTAGTGTTGTCAGCTTTTCCATCCATCTTGGTTAACTCCGACTATTTATTTACCCTCTACTCATTTCCATGGTGACTTCCTGCATCATTTTTCAGTTTTGCCGAGATCAATTCATGATCCTTTCACTGTGTTTCAAGTTTGTTTCATCATTCCCAAGCCTCTTACGGTGACAGACTGACAGCAGTATAGTGTAGCAGGAGATTCATACTCAAAAATATCAAGTATGGAGCTCATTTAATTACAAACATTAAGCTCGTTTCTATACTAGCTGGATCAGAAGAAAAAAAATCAAGATTCTTCCTCCGTTCAAACAAATTTGCGCTCATCATTTATGGTTATCGGCTAAAAGGCATAGAGGAACCTTCTTATGCATCGTAAGTCCAAAAGCTTCATTCAACTTCCTCTATTTTCATATCCGAAGGAAATTTCCAGTCAAAGCAATGCAGTAAATTTGCAAGGACTAGTTCGACAAGCACCGCCGAGAAGATGAATCCAGGACAAGCTCTTCTTCCGCACCCAAACGGTAACAACTCAAAGTATTGACCCTTATAGTCAATATTACTGTTTAAGAATCTTTCAGGACAAAATTCATAAGGGTTTTTCCAATATTCTGGGTCGGTCGAAATTGTTTTTGAATTTATGAGAACGATAGTTTTGATTGGAATGTTGTATCCGTTGATTGTGTAGTTCTCTAGTAATGACGCAGGAGGATGCAGTTTGAATGCTTCGTTAATCACTAACTTTGTCTAACTTAGTTTATGAAGGTCATTTTCTTCTACCATGTATATCTTTAAATTCAATTAACGATCTAACCTTATCTTGCGCTTTCTCCATGATTATTGGATTCCTGATTAGCTCTGTCATAGTCCAAAATAGTGTCACAACAGAAGTATCAATTCCAGCAGCAAAAATGTCTTGTAAAATCTAGTAGGGAGAACATGTTAACAATTATCAAAGTGCAAGGGACATAACTGAAAAACTAGGAATTGTAGATAAATGAATTGCATAATAAAACTTCCATAACTATATTTAGGTTAACTAACCAATTAATTTGGATTACCCAGTTGGCTCGGAACATGGGTTTCATATTTGATGCACGATAATCCGATCTCCAAATAAGATTGTTTTTTTATTTAGTCTTACTCTTGTTCTCAATTTTTGAAGGAAAATCATAATTTTCGATTTTTGTAGAAATTTTCTGAGTACGTATTTAATTGTTTTCTCATGTGAATCAACTTTAAGTTAAAATTTAAAGTTTTAAATAATTTTTCAGAACGGTATAATTTGCATAATTTGGTTTAGTAGTGGGGATATGTAATCATATCAACCATACGAAAAAATATTAACATTTCAAATAGGGGTGTACCTAAATGTTGACATCCCAGGTAGGAGGTTAATATATATGTTAACATTTAACAATGTTTATTTTAGAAGGAACTTCATCTTCTCTAAAACTCAAGAATTATCATCCATATTTTTCATATAAGACTCCTAGCTTTTCCAAAAAAATTGCTTATATTGATATTGTTACGTCATGCAATCTCGTGAGCATAAACACTATAATATTCTATAAATCCACGACAAACTTTCCTCTTTTCATAAGTAAAATTATTATTTTTACGTTAAATATGTTTTAATACAGTTTTTTTTATGTTATATTTATTTCGATTTAACTTTTGTATTTGATCTTACTGAATTCAAATTTGAAGAAGAATATATAGAATTATTTAATTAATAACTATGAAGATTTTGCTCCAGCAACTTAAGGGTTGTTTGGTCCAACACATTAACAAAGTTAAAGAGCCGAAGAAACAAAAATGAAGGGAAGGAAAAAGTAGTACCATGTCAATATTAGTTTGTTAGTTGTAAGTTTATTGAGATTTTTCAAATGTGTTTGTAATTTTATATATCTTGTATGGGTGTTTCCTTACTCTCAAGATTTTCTGGTCTAAATTGAGTTATGTTTTTTGGTGTTTTTGATGATTTTTATATTGTAGTCTCATGTTTATGATTAGTATCCCATTTCAGTTATTAAATTTCTTGTTATGTTTACATATAAGGAAGCCTTATAACATGATGTGAATATGGTTAGTGTGGCTCAAAAGGTTTCAGACATTAAACATACATTATTAATAGTGAAAAAAAGTTTTTTTTTTATGAAAGAGCGACCTCAACTTATGGCTGGAAAAAGTATGACCCCAATTTGTGAAGTCTGTGAAAGTAAGTTTCTTGATCCCTTCTAATTATGTCCATTTGATTGCAAGGCTTAAAAACATCAAAATCATACCGAGCTGTAGTTTTCGTTTTTGCTTAATTGTCTTGATGAGTTTTGGTTGAATTTTATTTGCTGATTGAATGGGTTGATTGCTTGTGTAGTGATATTTTTGGAATTTGGGTAAACTAGTTATTTTATTTTTTATTTTAAATTGTTAGGACTTCCTCGAAGGATTTTCGGGAGAAGAAGAGTACAATAACAATTGCATCAAATTCAAAAGAATCGTACATCATCAATGATAATCATTATCATCATCGTCGTCATCAGAAGGTCCAAATCCAAAGCTTTACACCATTAACACCACCATCAATGATAATAATTACATAAATATATAAAAAAAAAAAAAATCCTCATCAAACTTCAACGTGGGATGACTTACCAAAGAATACTGATCAAGCTGAATACATGTATCTAGCCCAAGTTGACATCAAGGTTGTGTGGGCCTTATCAACCAAAACTTAACCTTTATGTATCTGGTTTCTTTATCTCATGCATTTTGAGATCATCAGCTTTCTTATCCTTTCTTCAGTTCCGGTGTTTCACAGCGAGATGAAGCATATGGCTTAGCCGTTCAGGATCTTTATTTTGTTCGGTAACTTTTACAGAGTTAAACTCGGAATGTCTCTTACATTTTTATTATTAATTAGAATCGTGTTATCCCAAAAAAATTGCATATACAATGATTTCATATCCCATAGAATAAGCATATATCTCTTATAGTTATTTTATTCAAGTATATGTTATATACTAGCTAATATTGGTTATTGACCAAGAGATATTTCGGTGCATATGTTGGATTGCAGTCGGAAGAGAACAAAAAAAATACATTTATTGCATATCATTAGGATTTTCGGATTTGATAATTCTGTGTTATCCAGACATGCCTTGGTTACTATAAATAGTTGAGCTAGTATTCTTACAAAATCATCCCTTGAACACGCTACTTAATTGTTGGCGCGGGAAGCCTGTTGGAGTATTCTTGAAATACTCATTCGAGGAAGAGTACCCTAATTAGGAGAAATCTCTTATGTGCGCTTCGTTTAATTTGTGGGATCAAAGAAGCTCTAGTAGTATCATTGGTGGGAAACTAAGAATCGTATTGTTATTTAGTTTTCGATATTGATTTGATTGACTAACAATAAAGTTGAACCTTGATATTTCTAGTTTATTTATTTCGTAATCCTTCTCTACAGATATAAGGTCACTCGAATTGGTTCAGAGATCAACGATTTCAGATCTGATCTATTGATTCAAGATCTAAAGGTATGACTTTTGATCATCCACTTTTAACAGACTCCATTTTGTGTGTGATCGATAATTAGTGGAATCAAGTTATTTGTGCAGGTATTTTGAAGATTAAATATTGAAGACTAGAAGATTTATTTTCTTCGTATTCTGATCTTTGTGATAACTTGGCGCGCACTTGATTGACTGGGATCCGACGAGATTTTTTATCTAGTATAAACTTTTAAGCTTATTGTAAAGATCAGTAATCTATCTTTATGTTTCTCTTTGAGATCTACTTTGATAGTTTTTCAAATAAGATTGATTACTTCGGTAATATTTATCTTAGTTGATCTAACTGGACAAGGATTTTATATTGATTAAACGGAAGATCTTTTGTGCTAAACTTATCTCTGATTAGCTTTTTTGATCTTGGAGATTGATAAAGAGGTTACTGAAACAGATTGGTCCCTTTTTTTTCCGGATAACGATCTAAAGGATTTAAGTGGTAAAATACTTCACAGTAGGTTATGATATTGGACTCTATCTTAGGATTCACATGCCTAGATAAGATTGGTTGTAGGCGCAGGGATACTGAAGGAACTGAGTAACTTGGAGTTAGTTTACTTAGTCTCAACTATACGAAGTTGTAGCTAGATTTGCATAGGAACCGTACTGGAACCAGGAAACCATACTGGAACCGAAAAACCCGGACCGAAACCGATTTAGGGTGTACAGGGAACGATTCTAAGGGTACGGTGTATAAGAGGGTACAAGTTCTAATCATATTCTCGACTGGACCTAAGAGAATCGGTTAATTCCAACCATTAATTTAATCAGATATATCTAAATTTAGTTGTCCATATTATGTTTAGATTAACTTTCTCTTTGTTTTCAGTCTCACAGTGAGATTCAGACTCTCCTGCTTATGTTGTCTCAAAAACAAAGGAAAAAAACCATGGTTTTCATCATCTTCATTACATCCTCCTCCAATTCCAAAAGAACTTCATTCCCTAAATCAATCAAAAGTAATTGTATCTCTTTGTTGGGGTTTGTTTCCCGACACTCTTCACCAACATTTATCTTCCTCTAATCGAACTCTCAAATGATTCATATTTCTACCAACTACTGGCGATAATACTATTACTGATTATGACGGGGATGAGTCTAATGATCATGAATTAAATGTATTAAAGCTGCAAGAACTGTATGGGTTTTTTTCCTATCAAAAAAGAAAAAGAAGAACCGTATGAGTTGTCTGCTCATAGTAATCTTTGTAATGATCGATCTATTTCTTCTGTAGAAAACATGGAAGAGATATTTTGTAAGAGGGTCGTAAGTTTATAGCCAAATTAGGGTCTGGGTCATAAAACATGTCGTTGATGCATTAGGGTCGTAGACTAACATGGAACGTTAGAAAACTGTTAGATGACTTATTTATTTTGTCACACCCCCGGACCATTAGTTGACTAGCGTTAGACAATTTATAACAAATTTAGATCTCATCCTTTTATCTTATCTTCATTCTCATTCCTGAAGTCCATGAGTTCCTATTTCACTTGATATTCGCAGAATAATTTCCCTCTATTTCTTTGGTGAAAAATTAGAGCCACGAACCTGCGAAGAATCTGAAAATTTCACTACATCAAAACATTAAAATAGCTTCAAATAAGTATAAAAAAAGAATTTCAAGAAAAACATAGTCAACGGGTTTTAAATGACTAGTTTATGATTCTCGGGATCAAGCATAAATTAAAAAAAAAACTGCATTATGACAGTTCTAGTTGCTAAATTCATGGAAGAAACCATCTCCAAATCAGCAGGTAAAGGATTGGGAGTTAGAAGAGGAAGAACATTCTGCGGGAAAGTTTTAGCTGCGGCGGTAACAATCAATCTTGATTTATAATGTCAAACCAATAATGAAGATGTATAATGTTAGAAGAGAAGTCCATCCCCGTTAATCCGGAAGAAACTTAGAACTGATTCTTTCGAATATGTAAGGTAATGGAGTAAATTGAAAACAACAGTGAAGAAGAGATGAAGATTTAAGAAAGAAGGAATTATGGTAGGTTTTGGATTAAGTTCTTGCTAGTTGTGTACGATAAGTAAATGGGTTGTGTATGAACTATATGGAAGAAATGCAAGTTGTGAGAGAAGGGAAGATGGTTGTTGTTGACATCGGTGACGGAGGAGAAGAAATTGCTTCATTCTGTTGCTCATAAGTTGTTCGATGAAATGTCTGTTAGGTATTAACTTAGGTTAAGATATAATGACATATGACTGAAAATGCGGGGTACAACAACCACACCCAACAGTTCGTTGGGCAATCTGAGAGGACTTACTCCAATAAAATTTCTAGAGAATCAAATAGACAGTCAGACTCAATCTAGACAAAAGTATATACAAGAGTTTATATCTCTATCTCTCAATTCAATCTGCAATCAGCAAATAGAAATTTGCGAGCCCAATTGAATATAAATAAGTGTAGTAACTTGAACGGTATCAAAGACCAATGTTCAAGGATCAATCAATTTCAATCAACAACCAAAGGTTGGATTTCCTAATTGATCGATACAACGCACAACCTGTGATATTTCAATTATATAACAAAATATAATGCGGAAAAGAAATAACACAGACACCATAATTTTGTTAACGAGGAAAACCGCAAATGCAGAAAAACCCCGGGACCTAGTCCAGATTTGAACACCACACTGTATTAAGCCGCTACGGACACTAGCCTAGTACCAATGAACTTCGTAATGGACTGTAGTTGAACCCTAATCAATCTCACAATTATTCAAGGTACGGTTGCGTTCCTTACGTCTCTGATCCCAGCAGGATACTACGCACTTGATTCCCTTAGTTGATCTCACCCACAACCAAGAGTTGTTACGACCCAAAGTCGAATACTTGATAAACAAATCTGTCTCACACAGAAAACTCTATTGGAATAGATAAATCTGTCTCCCACAGAAATACCTATGAGTTTTTGTTCCGTCTTTTGATAAATCAAGGTAAACAGGAACCAATTGATAAAACGGTCTTATATTCCCGAAGAACAACCTAGTATTATCAATCACCTCATAATAATCTTCGTCAACTAGCGAAACCAGATATTGTGGAATCACAAACGATGAGACGAAGGTGTTTGTGATTATTGTTTATCTTTCCTATCGGAGATATAAATCTCGAGATAATTTTACAATTGTACTCAACACGATAGAAACAACAAGATCAAATCACACAACTACAAAGAATATAGTTGGGTCTGGCTTCACAATCCCAATGAAGTCTTTAAGTCGTTAACCTACAGGGTCTCGAGAGAAACCTAAGGTTAAAGGAGAATCGACTCTAGCTTATGCAACTAGTAACACACGGAAGTGTGGGGATTAGGTTTCCCAGTTGCTAGAGTTCTCCTTTATCTAGTTTTCAAATCAGGATTTGCAATCTAACTTACCTTGGTAACAAAAAATTCAATATTCACTGTCATATGAAAAACCTGATTCAACCAAGATAATATCTTTCAACCATTAGATCGAACTTAGCTTGTTACACACAAATTAAATGTACCCTCATTTAGTTTTATGTAACCGTACCTAAACGTGTACACCATGTTGGCTCAATAATAGTTAACTGAAGTTACCAATATGATCACTCTCATATTAACCTTGTTCATCTTAACCACAACTAGTTCAAATGACTCAAATGAAACTAGTTAAAGAGTTTTTCATTTGCTATACTCTCATAGAAGTATACAAGAACACAATTGAAGCAAAATCGGTTTGATTCACTCGAATCAATCATGAACATTATAGCCACGGTTTGCATTCCTTATTATATAAATGTTTATGTTCATGTACGCAACCGATTTTAGAAATTTAACCTTCAAGTATGCAAACAGGTACGCATACTTGAAATACCCGGACCAAGATTGGGTTTCGCCAGTACGCAAACGGGTACGCGTACTTTCAATCCCAACAGAAATATTCGGACATGAACCTTACGCCAGTACGCGAACAGGTACGCATACTTAGGTTCCTGGATTTCTCAAGACAACAGGTACGGGTACGCATAATATGGTTTCCGGACATGGATTACATATGTGCAAGAGTACACAACATGACATATCCAATAATGGTTAAGTGTTCTAAACTCTTATTTCAATCATTTGGAACTTTCTTAGAGGATGACAATAGCCGTTTTCACACGCTATTAGCATCAAAGCAATTTTCAAGTTATTGAAATAATCATAACGAAACATTCCAAGTCTGCACCAAATGATTGTATCACACAAACCATGTAAGATGTTACTCGACAATTTTCACATGATCATCTTTTGACTTGCGTCAAGAATATAAGATGAACTTGGTCGAAGTGAAAGCTTGCCAACACATGTTCCGAGAAATATATAAGCTAGTTAAACTCAGCTCGAAATCTCAAATGTGTATAATAGAAACTATATTGTAATACGACTTATGTCTCAATATAGGAGATATATTAGAAATAGACTTTCCAAGTGATAGATGAGTTTCAGCCTCCACATACCTTTTGTTGATGAAGTTCCACAAGCTCTCCTTAGTAGTTCTTCGTCTTCAAATGATGAATGTCGTGAAGTCTAAGGCTCAACTACACAATCTATGTCCTAGTCCAAGACATCTATAAGTAGACTAGAAATCAAGACTTATAGTTTTGATCACTAACATTGACAAACATGCTTGAGATAGAAACACATGCGAGTTCGACCGTGCAGTGCTCTAAAAATGACTATTTTATAAGGGCAATTTGGTACGAGTTTTGTACGGTCACCTTAGACTATGACCCTAACGCATCAACGACATGTTCTACGACCCACACAGATACGGAAGCGCTCGACTACCTGATTCTATTCAACTGATCCGCCCTAAGGTACGCTTACAAGGTGTAACTCAACCGAATGATTTAGGGTTTGTGAATTTAGGTTTGATCACAGCAATTAAACTCGGTATGCTCGGTCCACTTACTGGTGTTGTCTTTACTCGCAATTGCTCCACAGAATCCCTCCGCAAGGTCTTGCGATTTCTACTTGTGTAGGAGATAAGCGACAATTACGGATCGCCCAAATCTCTACTAGCATTAGAATGATTAATAGACTAATCTAGTTGCGCACCCAAACCAATCTAAGAATCAATCATAAACCTTCGATATAGTAAAAACAAGCCACAGTGATTAACTTTAAAACTTGAAACAAACTTGTAAATAATTGAGCTTCACAATTAGAACTTTAAATTCATCCTTAACAATAAAAAGAATATAGAAAAGAGATAGTTCTCCCCTCTAAGGGGAGAAAAACGGTGAGTAGAAGATATCCCAAATTATCTCTAAGCTTCCATATATATAGAGTTTTGTAACCTCTTCTTGAAGAAAACTAGGAAACCTAGCTAAGATAGGAAAGTGCACCTCCCTTAAAGAATTGTGTCACGTGCATCACATCCCATGCAAAGTGGCTTGCCAAACTCGCCACAATTCTCAAAAGTGAAAACTACAGACAAACCCATTTTTCAGAATTTTTCCACTATGAAACCCACAGCCAGAAAATCTCACGCGCGCACCCATTTTCTATGAAAAATATCTCCCAAACCCATAATTTATAAAATTCTGTTTCGGGTCTTTTTTTTCTTCTTCTTCATCTTCAATTCCTTTTCTTCTTCCTCTCCACTATACTGTGAATACCCGATGAGTAAAATTATCCATCGACAAAACCCTAGAAATCAAATTAGTCGATATGTATAGTTAGTCATGCACTGTCTGAAACCAAGAGAAGAATGGCGGCACCTAAAACTCAGAAAAGGGAGAGGTTCATGGGGTTGTGGGAATTGATTTCGAATTTAAGATTGAGAAGAACATATGGGTTAGAATTAGATCGAGAAAAAAATGATGTTATTCTCTAATCATGTGCTGAGAATACCTTTGTGTATGATGGTCGTGGTGAGGAAATATTCTTCTGTCGTTTCGTAGAAAAAAGAATATTTAAACCCATCTGTAACAAATGGTATGCATCCATTTTTGACTCTTCTTCATTTTTAGCATTTTAGATCTGAGAACTTCTGTTCCTAATCTCACAATTCACAGCCTAAGACTTTTAGGGTTTTTATTTGTTTTTGATTATTTCAATTATGTTAGATGTGAGTAATATATTTGACTCTTCTTTTTTACAAATTACTAGATCCCCTGATTTCCCGTTCTTCTTCTTCTTCACTTTGAAATTTCTCAAATTTAATATGGGTTCTTAATTGAATTTTGCTAAAAGAGGTGGAGGACCCATAAAACTTACTACTCGAAAATGTAAAGGGAAAAGAGATTTTGGTTCCATTTGTACAAATGAAAAGTAGCCATTAAAAAGGGGAACTCGGAGGGAGCGCAGTAAGTAGAGCTGGCAAACAAGCCGAAACCCGCGGGTTAACCCGTGCCCGGACCGTGAAAGCCCGAACCCGGACCGGCTGGTTTCTAAACAAGCCGGGTTCGGGTTGTAGAAATGGTGACCCGTCGAGAAACGGGTTAACCCGTCCCGGACCGCAAAACCGCGGGTTAACCCGTAAACCCGTACTTCCAATTTAATTTGGTCTTATCACCAAAACGTGTCGAGCAGGAGTCATTTCTCTTATTCTTTATCCTTTCTTCTTCTTCTTCGTTTTTATTTCTCCTTCTCATCTCTTTCTTCTTCTTTTCTTCCTGTTCTTCGTCTGTGAGAGGCTTACGAGATGAGAGTGAGAAGTGATTGAGTAAAATCAACAATGGGTTTTTACATATGATGAAGGAGCTGAGGTAGTTGTCGATACAACTCAGAGTGAAGAAGAAGGGTAATCGAGAATTAGGGATTTTCTGTAAATTTAATTGGAAATCGAATTAGATGATGATTAAGAATAAATTAGAGATGGGTTTGTTTAATTGAATATTTTTATTTTTGATTTGGGTTCGAATTAGGGATGTATTGATCTGAGGATTACTTTAGGGTTTTTGAGATTCCGAATTCGTTGAAGTTTATGATGAATTGAGGGTGGAATCAAGTATTTCATAGGGGGTTGCTGTTTAATCGATGAGGTGAAGCTGTTCTCGTGAGAAAGGTAATTTAGGGTTCTTGTAATTTGAATTTATCTTGAGTAAAATTGAATACGAATTGATGAATCTTATATGGATTTGTTCAATTAAAGTTGAATCGGTTATATGGAGGTTTAATTTGAGTTATTTGTAAAATTATGAATTCACTGAATTAGGGTTTCTCTCATGTTCTTCCCCATATTATAAATTAAGGTTCCTGAGTTGGAAGTTTAAATGAATGTAAATATAACTGAGGTGATGATATGGCTGGTGGTGTTGGTGTATGAACTGATAGGGGTTTTGCTTTAAGATGGTAGCTTTGTGGTGTTAAGGGAGGAGGTAGTTGTCTGGAAGATGAGTTACTTTGAATTGCTAGTAGGAATGGGTAATGTTGGATGAACTGAACTGGTGGTTTGTTGATGTGCAAGATGATATGTTGTTGAGTCATGAGATGCTCCTACAGGTGGCTGGTGGTTGTAACCCGTGAACCCGCAGGTTGACTCACCATAAATCGGTTTCTGGCGAGTTGACTCACCATAAACGGGTTAACCCGTGAACCCGCAGGTTTAACCCGTTACGGGTGCGGGTTGATGAAATGACCACCCGTGAAGAATATCAACCCGCGGGTTTTGACCCGTGTTAACCCGAACCCGTGTAACCCGTAACAAGCCAGCCCCGGCCCGCCCGTTTGCCAGCTCTAGCAGTAAGTATCTTGTACGTGTTTGGTAAAATATATAGTGCCAGTAATGTTAGCATCTGTACATGGAACGAGCTAATGAAAACTAGTTCTAGTTCTTTTTTTTCTTTTTGAAGCATAAAACTAGTGCAAGTGGTGTCATTACCTGATGCTAATGCCTAGTGCTAATGAAAATATTTCCACTCAAGTGACGATGATTGAGTTAGTGATTCATAGTGGCAGTGGAGCTATGAGATAGAGCACTGACGTATTAAGTTCCTTGTTTTGTGCAGCAGCTGCAAATACATTTCAACCCAAATCACCTTAACAAGAAGGATTACAAATGATTAAGTAAATAACTTGGAAGAGTTTAAAAATGGATGCATAACCTATTATGCATCTACAAAATTTGCTGCATAATTTGTTATGCAGTCCAGAAAACGGTTCCATAACACATTATGCACACTATTAAAACCAACAAAAACAAAGACTGCATAACTTGTGATGCACCTACAATAATATCTGCATAACATATTATGCAGTCGTGAAAATGGATGCATAATCTGTTATGCATCCGAAAATATGACTGCATAATGCATTATGCATCGAGAAAATTGTTGCACAATCTTTTATGCATCGATAAAATAGATGCATAACCTGATATGCATCCGTAAATATGGATGCATAGTGCATTATGCATCAATTTTTTTATGTACGCACTAAAATCAACCAAAACAATGGTTACATAACTTGTTAAAAATGCATAACTTTGTTATCCGAATGCATAATTTGTTATGCAGTGGAGAAAATGCTTGCATAATTCGTTATGCGTCTGCAGAATGTGTTATGCGTCTTTTTTGATGGCTGCATAATAGTTATGTATTAAGTTTTCGAAAATTTTGCCTAAAATGATGATCATCTCCGATTTTTTCGTGAAAAACAAAAATTTGATATTCTTGTTTGTACTCGTTAGGTAGCTCTCTTAAAAAGATTTCCAACGATATAAAATTTGTAAAACTCCAAGGCGCGGATTTTTAGATATGTTATATCCAAGTTGCGTTGTCAATTATACCCCTGATGCATAACCCGTCATGCGGATGCGTAATCCGTCATGCAGACATTTTTAATAATTTCATATAATTATGGGTGTCATGGAAATAACTATGGGTGTCACGGTACCTAAAATTAATTGTGGGTCTGACAATAAAAATATTATTTTTTTGGGGCATGCGCCTAATTTTCCCTTCTCAAAATAAGTCACGGCCAAATCTGGCCATGCAAAGGAATCCATAGACACGACCTCAAGGTTTCGTGCAATAGCTGTAGAAGCCCAGCCCATCTTACGTTCTTGCCTTGTCAGTTTTCCAAAACTGACAGCACCTCATACTCAAGCTTCTCTGCCAACCATTTCACCATTCTTCTCGTCACTGCAATCAACAACAGCAAATCATACAAGCCGTCACTACCAGCTGCAACTCCTCAATATTCTCCACTGCCATCTTCCCTGTACAACAGTAAACTCGAGCTCCATCGACCATCAACAGCATCACCGAACAATGACATCACCATGCTCAAGTTCTTCATTCTCCAACAGCGCCCATAGCTTACCCATTGACAGCTCGAAAATCAAACCAACAGCAAGCTCAAGTTCCTATCTTGACTGAACTCCACTAAACCCATCAACACAGTCCATGTTCAGTCACGGCAACAATAGCATCATGTCCATCTCACTGAAACAGACCACATAACTCTTGTATCGCCAGCTGCACATACAAGTTCAGTTCACTTCCTCAACTACCGGCAAAACCATCACGAACCGAGCATCTCTGCCATTACCATCGTCACAGATTTCTTGCATATAAGCACAGCATCAGCTCCATCCATTGCCAAGCTCAGTCCATAATACCTACAGCAGCAACATATTCATTCCACTGTTTTAGCTCAATGGAACTCAACCATCAAACTCAACAAAACCCATTGTAAACGTCCACCAGCTCCATGACCTTGTTTGCCTTGTCTTAGAAACACAACCCCATCTAATTCATCTACATAATCCACATAACCCTCGGCAACAACCTGTTCTCGACTGCAACAGAGATCATTCCTTCTCTAGCATCTTACGGGACACAGCCTGATATCCTTCCATCCAGACTCGACCATTGCTACCATGAACCACAGGAGAGAACACCACCTTTCTGTCGAGCTTCAACCTCGTCTGCTCTCCATTGTATCACTGCCATCTTCATCGTTACTGTCAATGGCAGAAACACTCAGGACTTTTCACAAACAACTTCTGAGCGTTAAACTGGTAGCAGGATTTAAGCTCGCTGGATTACTAAAGGGCCATTCTTCCAGCTCCTTCCCTGCGACAATTGAATTCATACACAACCCAACAATTTATTCAATCATTCCAACACACTTCAATCGGTTCTGCTCATCATGCTTTAACCTTATAATCAATGGCAGCAGCTTGTTTCTTCTTCAAATTCAAATCTGGCTCAAACTGTTGCTTCCAATTAGAATTCATTGCGAACCCATGCCTGATATTTCAAAGCCTACTTCGAATCCCTGTCTAAATCTCCTCCATTCTCATAAACCATTCACGAACACAAATGGCAACTGCAATTCTGTGACATGTACAGACAGGTAAGAGAAGTGAAAACCCAACTGCTATACGTTTCTTCTTTAGGATTCTCTGTGATGTTATATGCTTCTGAAATATGCTCTGAACGATGTCGGAATTCATCAGACTCGAGCTTGCCGGTGTCGATATTTTGGCAGCAGCTTCTTCTCGGCTCGGTGTAAAGAAAATGACGCAGTTGCACGTGTATGTATGCTGTCTACAAGACTCGACCTTCTCTGGTGTTATATTAAGGCAAAGAGGATGGTGGCCCTGAGTAACTTGAGCGGGTGCTTAAAGTAAACCCGTTTGGAATCAAATGACTGCCTATTTTGGCTACCTCTAGTAATTCATAATCGATTTCATCTTGTTGTTTCTTAACACCCACACGATTGCCCGCAGTGGTTTTCATGCAATGATGATTCCGCCTCTCTTTAGCAAATTGGACGATTTCTTGTTCTTTTCGGGAATAAGCTCCAAAATTCCCATAAAATATAAAAGAAAGCAAAGAATACAATTTGCAAGAAAACTAGTTAAGAAAGCATAACCAATCGATGCTCAGAGAGGTGTTTTTAAACACCTATCAGTAGCCGAACTTTATTGCCATAGCCGAAATCAGTTTATAATTTTATTTTATTTTTCAAAAGTTTTGCCAATTCAAACAACATTAACTAAATTTGAAGTATTCATATATACCCAAAACCCTCATTTTGAAATGAATCATCTCAAAAAAAGAAAAATTCAAAACCCTCTTCTTCTTCTCTCTTAATAATTTTTCTTCTGAAAAAACCACTTATAAATTTAACCTAATAATCACTAATTAACTTAACTTAATCAATTAACTAACCAACTATGAAACTAACTAATTTTATACTCATAATTAGAAAGGATAATTTTGGTATTAACATAAATATCTAGATAAGGGTGACTTAGATTTACTTCATAATGACCTTCTAAAATTGGAATGATGGTCCCCATGAAAAAGGGATGGTGCCCAAAGAACGGTTCCAAAAGACCTCCTCAAAAATATCAAGTCTGAAGCCCATTTCAATGTTCATTTAATTACAAACATTAAACCCGTTTCTATACTAGCGTGATCAGAAAGAAAAAAAAAATCAAGGTTCTTCCTAGTAACACTTAGCAAAGAGAGAACATAATTCTTCATTGAATTACAAGTGATCCGTACACTGTAATAAATACAAAGAAGAGTCTGACAAGAAATAATGTGAGCCACACACGTGTGGAAATCTCAACCATAGAAAACAACAAAGACATCTATTAAAGAATTGTAATTACAAGATAGTGAAAAGCTAAAATACTCTTGTTACTACCCCCGCAAAGTGAATGGGTGTTAAGACCTTCAGTTTTGATTTGAGAAACTCAAAATGTGGTGCTGCAAGACTTTTGGTGAATATGTCAGCTGCCTGCTCCAGAGTTGACAAATATATAACTTGCAGCGACTTAGACTGAACTAGTTCTCTAACAAAATGAAAATCCAATGCAAAATGTTTCATTTTGCTGTGAAAGATAGGATTTGAAGCTAGAGATATGGAACTTTTATTGTCACAAGCAATAGTAGGTGAAGTTGGTAGAAATATATGTAAGTCTTTTAGAAGATTACATAACTAAACAACTTCAGCTGCAGTTGAAGCCAAATACTTGTATTCAGCTTCAGTGTTGGATCTTGAAATGGTTGCTGGCTTTTTAGCTGACCAGCTAACTGGATTATCTCCACAGAATATACAATATCCACTTGTTGATTTTCTATCATCAGATTGCCTGCCCATTCTGCATCTGAATAACCTTGAAGAGCAGTAAAACCTTTCGAGAATAGAGTTCCATGATCTAGAGTACCTTTGACAAATCTCAGTACTCTTTTAGCAGCTGTGAGATGTACATAAGTTGGTGTCTGCATAAACTGACAGAGTTGATTAGCTGCAAAACATAGTTCAGGTCTTGTCCAGGTTAAGTATTGGAGAGAACCAACTATAGATCTGTATTCTGTAGGGTTGGAGAGAATGTCACCATCAGTTGCACTCATCCTTTGTGAGCTAGAATAAGGAGTAGAACATGGTTTGATACCCACCAAATTTGTCTTACCTAGTAAGTCAAGTGCATACTTTGTCTGACTTGGAAAAAGACCTTTGATGTTTCTTTTAACCTCAAGACCCAAAAAATAAGGAAGATCTCCTAGATATTTCACTGGAAACTTAGTATAAAAGATAAGCAATTATAGAATCACAATGTGAGGTATTATTCCCTGTTATGATTATGTCATCCACATAAACTAAGATGATTGTGAGCTTAGAGCCAAGATCCTGAACAAACAAAGAACTATCTGCTTGGGAGGGTATAAAATCAATTGCAACTAGAACATCCATTATATTTTCATACCAATCTCTAGGAGATTGTTTAAGACCATATAAAGATTTATGTAACTGCATACATAATCAGGATGTTCCTTATCTTCAAATCCATGAGGTTGTTTCATGTATACTTCTTCTTTTAAATCCGCATGAAGAAAAGCATTACTCACATCTAATTTTTTAATATTCCAATTAAAGTTAACAGCTAGAGAAAGAACAAGTCTGATAGTTGCAGGTTTGACAACAAGACTAAAAGTTTCAGTAAAATCAAAACCTTCAACTTGATTATACCCTTTTGCTACTAGTCTAGCATTATGTCTCTCTATAGTACTATCTGGTTTGTACTTTATCTTAAAAACCCATTTGCATCCCACTACATTTTGAGTAGGATCAGGTGGTACTTTTGACCAAGTGCCGGCATCTTGTAAAGCTGTATTTTCTAGCTGCATAACGTTTAACCAAACTGGAATTTTGGCAGATTGAGTGTAACATGTAGGAGTAATGTGATTAAAATGAGATATATGAGAAGCAGATAAGGCATATTTAGTAGAGAAGAATACCTTTGGTTTGAAAGTACCAACCTTTGCTTTTGTAGTCATTTGATGAGAGTTCATAGAAGTATTAGTTGAAACAGATATATTTGAAGCATCAGAAGTATGTGTCGAAGTATCATCAGAAGTATGTGCAAAAGTATTAGTAAAAGTAGATGTTGCTGAAGTAATAGAATTATCATTGAGCACATAAATATCTGTGATAGCTGTAGAAGTATCCAAAGTAGCAGGAGTACTAGGAAAATCCAAAGAGTATTAAAGAATCAGTAGTTCTCTGTTTAGACAATGTTTTATAAGGAAAACTCTCTTCATGAAACACAACACGTCTTGAGACAAACACTCTACCAGTAGATGGATCTAAACACCTGTAATCCTTGTGTTGTGAACTATATCCAAGAAAGACACATTGTACACTTCTAGGTTGCAATTTGTTATTAGAATAAGGCTTCAACCAAGGAAAGTACAAACATCCAAAGAATTTGAGAAAGAAATAATCTGGTACTTTGTTGAACAAGGAATGAAATGGAGCTGAAAAAGATAGTGATCTAGTTGGTAATCTGTTAACGATATAATTGGAAGTAGATAAAGCATCAAACCAAAACTCAAAAGGCAAACTAGCTTGATATAGAAAAGTTCTTGTTATCTCTAGAAGATGCTTATGTTTTGATTCTGCCACACCATATTGTTCAGATGTGTGTGGACAAGTAATTTCATGAGAAATACCACTATTAAGTAACACTTTTGTGAGAGCATTATTAACAAACTCTCCTCCTCCATCAGTCCTAATGATTTTGACATGTGAGTTTAACTGATTTTATATGTACACTTTGAAGTTATGAAAAGTAGACTTAAAATCATACTTAAGTGTCAAAGGATAAACCCAGCAGAACTTTGTGTAATCATCAATGATATTGATATAATATCCAAATCTATTTGAAGAAACAACTGGAGAAGGACCCCATACATCCATGTGAAGTAATTGCAAAGAAGCTGTAGTTACATACATAGACATATGAAATGGTTGCTTATGACTTCTACAAATTTGACACTAAGTACAAGTAAGAGTTTTATTTGAAATATTGAGAATCCTAGCTAGCCTACTAAGAGATTGAAAAGATGGGTGAGATAATCTTCTATGCCATATAGTTGAAGAAGGTTTACTACAAGCAAATGTTGTTGAAGGAACTGGAGAAATAATGTCCCCTTGTAGTGGATAAAGACCATCTTTACTGGGACCTTGAAAAAGAATCCGTCTTGAGTTCACATCCTTTACAGGAAAATCATTGGAAGTGAAAGTCAGAGAACAATGATTATCTCTGGTAAACTTATGAACTGAAACTAAGTTCTGTGAGGCTAAAGGAACATGAAGAATATCTTTGAGAGTAACATTGTTATTGGGTATTTGGACCAAAGAAGAACCAGTTTTATGAATTTGCATACCTTCACCATTAGCTGTAGTGACAAATATGTGCCTCCATAAGAAGAAGTTGAAGCAATATTAGAAGCATCAGCAGTTAAATGATGTGTTGCACCTGAGTCCACATACCAAGGATTTTGTCCCATAATATTTGCAGAAGCAAGCATAGCTTGTAGATTTGTTGGAGGATTTCTCCCTTGATATGAGAAATTCATTCTATTACAACACTCATCAGCAGCATGACCATATTTGTGACATATTTGACATGTTGGTCTTTCACCAGAAGAAATATTTTTAGAACCAAAGGAAGCAGGTCTTGGTATAGAAGCAGAATAAGAAGCAGTTGTTGTTGGAGAAGGTATAATACCAGCACCTCTACCAAAACCTCTACCAGAATATGAAGTACGACCCCCCCTGTGAAAACCTCTAGAATTTCCTCTACCATTGTTATTGCCAGATACATAAAATTCTCTATTAGTTAATTCAAGAGAAGAACTTGCAATTTTACTGTTAATAACCATCTCTTCACTAAGCAACAGATTATGTAATTCAAGACTTGACACATGTGAAGTTCTCATTCTTACAGATATAGCAAAGTAATTATAATCAACATTCAAACCATCTAAAGTGACAACTACAATTTCATCATCAGATATTACAGATCTAGTAGCAGCTAATTGATCAGTAATAATCTTGATCTCACTAGTGTAGGCAGCAATAGTAGAATTTCCTTTCCTGATATTACATCATCAGATATTACAGATCCAGTAGCAGCTAACTGATCAGTAATAATCTTGATCTCACTAGTGTAGGCAACAATAGTAGAATTTCCTTTCTTGATATTCATAAGAGAGAAGTATGATGAAGATGAAGATTGAAAGAGAAGAAAAAGATCAGAATTGAGCAGAAGAGTGGGAGATTGGATCGACTAGGTATCTGATACCATAGTAACACTTAGCAAAGAGTGAACAGAATTCTTCATTGAATTACAAGTGATCCTTACACTGTAATAAATACAAAGAAGAGTCTGACAAGAAATAATGTGAGCCACACACGTGTGTAATTAAAGAGTTGTAATTACAAGAAAGTGAAAAGCTAAAATACTCTTGTTACTACTTCCTCCGTTAAAACAAATTTGCACTCATCATTTATGGTTATCAACTAAAAGGCAGAGAGGAACCTTCTTATGCATCGTAAGTCCAAAAGCTTCACTCATATCAACTTCTTCTATTTTCATATCCGAAGGCAATTTACAATCAAAACAATGCAGTAAATTTGAAAGGACTAGTTCGACAAGCACCGCCGAGAAACTGATTCCAGGACAGCCTCTTCTTCCGCCCCTAAATGGTAACAACTCAAAGTCTTGACCCTTATAGTCAATATTAGTGTCTAGGAATCTTTCGGGATGAAATTTGTTTGGGTTTCTCCAATATTTTGGGTTAGTTGAAATTGCTTTTGTATTGATAATAACGCTTTTTTTGACTGGAATGCCGGATCCGTTAATCGTGCAGTTCTCTCTAATTTCTCTTGGAACTAATAATGGTGCAGGAGGATGCAGTCTGAGTGCTTCCTTAATCACTAACTTCGTGTAACTTAGTTTATGAAGATCGCTTTATTCAACCATTTTCTTAATTCCAATTAACGATCTAACCTCTTTTTGCGCTCTCTTCATGATTGTTGGGTTCCTGATTAGCTCCGTCATAGTCCAAACCAGTGTCGCAGCAGAAGTATCAGTTCCAGCGAAAAATGCGTCCTGTAAAATCCATTCAAGTTGAAAATGATCAAGTGCAAGCGTAGATTATTGAAAAACCAAGAATTGAGGATAAGAGAAACTAAAACAAACTGTAGCGGCATAAAACCACACACTACATCCTATGGTATAGAAGATAAATTAAAACTAAGTAAAGATGTTCAATAAACATAGACCAAAGATATACATGGTTCGGTATGATTACCTACGTCCACGGGGTGAAAGGATGAATGTTATTATTTCTTTTCTTTGATTACAAGGTGTTCTCTCATTCTCAAATGGTGTAACTCTCAAACTCTCAAATGTAGTGTCTTGTTTCTCTCTCTTTCAACCTGCCCCTCTCTCTCTCGACCAGCCCTTGTATTTATAGGCCAAGGTCTACATACAAAATAATTACAATGTTGGTCACATTACATCAGTTTAGATGTTCCCTATCGGGCCTGTGTTGGCGCTCGCCCATCTTTTTAGTATGGCCGATAGAGTCTTGGTCTTTGATAGTTCTTCACCCGAGGCCGAGACCTGATCGTCTGGTTGACACGATGTCGCCCTTCTTTCTCATCGTCCCATTGTTTGACCATCTCCCTTTGTCTGACCGAGTGCTTTCTGATCGTCCTTCCGACTTGTCATAGGATAAGGGTCACGTCCCATCCAACAACTATAGGGCCGTCACGTCCGACCCACGTGACACCTTGCTCTTTGCGCTATTTGGTTCTATCCTGTGCTTCGCCGCTCTTTTCTCTTCGGTGTATCATAGCTTAAGATCTCGCCACCTAACCCTGTGGATTATCTACAACTACATTTATGCCCCTTCTTTCGCTCGTGTGCTTGGCACGAGGGAAAGAAAATCATTCCATCTTCCCACGTCCTTGAGCATGCCAAGAATTCCTTCATGCATTTCCCCACTAAACATCCCTTTATGACTTGTAACCGCTACTATCGGTCAAGACAATTCATCCTATAAATATCCCCCTTTATGTTCTCTTTCCTCTATTCGTCATTTTCAAATAAACCAAGCGCTTTTCTTTCTTTTTCTTCACCTTCCTTTCTTACCGACGCCATTAACTCCGGTGACCCTTTTTATCTTCTTAGTCTTCATCTTCACTGTTTCTGTTTGTGAGGTTTGCGACAGTCGTGGTTGGTTCTTCTCTTTACTTCTCTCTCCATCAAAGTTCATATCTCTCGGTTCGCTTTCTGCCATGGCTACTCTTCTCCGTCAATGACTGAAAAAAGGTGCGTGAGTGATACCTTCTCCGAGGGCGATGTTGTTTCTCTTGATTCCTTATTTTGTCTTGAGAGTCCTTCCCATCACGATTATTGTGCTATAAATTCCCTTTTTCCTGATGATTCTCCCTCTTTTTCATGTAGGGCTGATAAGAGAGTCTCCAAAGACTTGTCTGATGATGAGTTTATTGAACAGTTGAAGGGAGAATTCGGTTTTCAAAACTATGAAGTGACTCTAGTCTAGGGCCAAAAGGGTGTGTTGAAGAAGACCGATGTCGATAAGCATGAGCAGTCGTCCGAGGCGGTCATCGTCACTCGTGGGCAGTTGGAACTTGGCCTTCGCTTTCCTCTATACAACCCTACCAGCCCTTTCTACTATGAGGTATTGTCGCAGCTTCGTCCGTATCGGGCCTTGACTCAGTGGAATGGCAACACTTTCCGTTTGATGAATGAGTGGACAGACCGAGGCGAGGGTCACGGATATACGGCCGATTGGTCGACCTATAAGCCTGGAGACGCTCCCGTTACACTTCTGCCAATTTTATCGTGAACTACCGGAGCGGGACAGCTACCAATGATGACCATGCTGGTTTTGCTGCTAGCCCTCACCGTCAGAAATCTATGCCCGAGGGTGTTGACAGATTGATGCTAGATGCTGATCCCCTTGGTAAAGGTTCCAAGAAGCATGTTCGCCACACCAATGACCCATACTGGGACCGAGTTCTACTTCTTGTTCGCGGCCAAATTTTTCATGGTAGCTTTCCTCCTCCTCAATTTCCTGCAGAGCCTTATCCATTTTGGGTGATTAACGACGATAAGGTATGTTGCTTTCTTTCCACTTTCTTTGATTCCTGCTGTATCGGCTTGGGGTACGGATTACTTTCTTGTCGTAGGTTAAGCCTCAGGGCGAGTCTACCAAATCGGCTTCTATTTCCAAGAAGAGGAGTGCTGGCACAAGGGTCGAGGAGGATCAGGGGAAGGTAACAAACATATAGCTTTTATTCTAAGTACATGTACTTGCCCCTATTTTTTTCCTTCACATGTTCTGACGCTGAACCTTGTGCAGAAATTCCCTCGATGCGAGGATGAAGATGTTGGAGGCTCCGATACTCGTGGTAGTGGAAGTTTGGTTCCAAGGCGTAATCCTTCTCGGGGGAAGGTGGTGGAAAAGGGCGTGGTGCTGAAAAGCTCGGACGTTGTGATCGATATCCCCGATCAAGATGATGAGAACGATATATTCGGGGACGATCAGCTGTTTGATGAGGATGATGGTGGTCAGAAGGAAGCGGAGGTTTGTGTGGAGACTGCTGTGGTGACTCATGTCGTGCAGTCTGGTGATCAGGGGCCGACCCAAACATCACTCCAAAAGTTTCCCCATAAGGATGTTGGGTCTTCCTCGGGTGTTCAGAAGTCCTTTACCATATCTGGCCCTATTTGTGATTCACTTGGCGCATTGCACTCTGAGGAGTTCGACTCCTATACTGATGAGCAGATGATTGCTGTCGTGCCCCTGTATTGTGATATCACGCTGATTTTTGATAATTTGGTAAGTGATTTGTTTGCACTTTTCCTTTGGATGTTATCGGGCCCCACTAAACTCGTCTTGGGATGGAATTTGTAGGCGTTGAATCGGTCGAGGTTGGAGGCTGCTCTCCGTCGACAGGAGATTAGGAAGTTGGAGGTTGCTCTTCAGCAGGAGAATGAACGATCTCGCGATCTGGAGATCAAACTCGCCGATGCGCAAGGTATATTGTTTGCAATAGTTGTGTTGATTGAGTTCTTCGTACCGATGTCATGAGTCAATTATTATTCTTCTAGCCGAAATTTCTAGTATAGATCTAGCCTAGGGCTGTCAATGGGTACCCATTACCCGGATCCGGAACCGGACCCGGTATATTAGGGTCCGGTTCCGGGTCCTAAAGTTGGACCCATTAGCTACTTAGGACCCGACGGGTAATTACCCGATTGGACTCGAATTTAAACGGGTCCGAACGGGTAATACCCATTGGGTACCCGCGGGTATCGGGTACCCGTTTATTCATTCTTTTATTCATGTTTTTAGCAAAATTATAAGTATTTTTTTCTAGTTTTAGCTTTGATATTTTACTCATTTAAATTTTTCTCTTACATTTAATCTTTATTTAGTACATTCATAAGAAATAATAATAATTTTTATAAAAATTACTTAAATCCAAGCTAAAAAGAGAAATATATTAAGTTTTTGAAATTTTTTAAATAGTTTTCTTTAGACCCAATGGGTACCCGGAACCGACGGGTACCCGGGTATTTAAACGGGTCCGGTTCTGGGTCCACAAATTTAGGAACCGGACCCAGAACCGTTAGGAACCGGACCCGACCTTTATAAGTAGGGTCCGGGTCCGGGTCTAGTGATACCCGGGAGGACCCGGACCCGTTGACACCCCTAATCTAGACGCTTCTTCGGAGTATATGCTTATGAAGAGAAAGTGGTATATCGAGAAAGATCTTGTGGAGAATCTTCGACAACGAATTTTCAATAAGGATGGGAAGATAGGCCGACAGGAGGCCGATATACTGCAACTTCAAGAGGAATTGGATAGATATCTCCTGTTTGAGTATGTCCCCGAAGAGGTAGATAACTTACGAGTCCGCTTGGGCATCTTTCAAAGACTTGCTAGTGATAAAACGTTACTGACCGATAATCTGGAGAGTCAAGATGGTTCCCTTAGGCTTCAAAATCGAGATCTTCATGAAGATCGGCGACGAATTTTGAGGGAAAAAGTTGTGGCCGAGCAGTCCAACTGAGATATTCTTGAAAGGACCAAGTGTTTCGAAAAGATGTCTAGTGACCTAGAGTGGACCCAAGCCCAGTTATCGATGCTACAAGTGTCATATAACCGTCAGAGGGATGAGTGGAGTGATCACAAGAAATATTGCCCTTCGAATGAGTTCAATGAACAATACTATAATGAGTTAACCTTGAAGCTTTCTAAGGCCGAGGACGAGTTGGCCAAGTCCGTGGAGTCGTTAGAATCTGTATTGCCAATTCTATCAGGTCTCTGGAGTGCATGTTGGGGCGACCTTAAGACCTAGTTAGTTTGTTGTTTTTACTTCGTATTCTGCTATGCTCCGTGTTTAATATGCTTATGATGTTTTGTTGCAGCCGAGCAGGGTCGTGTCAAGGTTCTGGAGCGAGATGTGTAAAATCTCGGGCAGGAGGTGGAGCAGTGGAAGAAGGCCGAAGGTGAGGTGAAGGTTAAGCTCCATTCCACCGAGGCGAGGTCCGAGCAGCTTTCTCAGCAGATTGTGGACGAGATAAATTCTCATCAGAGCGAGATTGATGAGGCGATCAAGGCCAGTGTGAACGAGTACATCACGCAAAAGCGCCGCAAGGTTTCTCAGAGAAGGGGGGAGCCGGTGCTGTTCCACCCCGGAGTTGATCATGTCTTTTTTAGTGCTGTGCCACTAATTTTCCCTTTGTCGCGGGTTGTAATTCGTTTGAACACTTGACCCTTGCTTCTTTGAACAACTTCTTTGAATGGGGTGCTGCGTCACCAAGCTTGTTTTTTTTTTATTTTCCTTGACAATTTCCGCCTTTATCATTGTGTTGACGCTGTTTAATTTTATGGTTGCTATCTTGCTGCCTGTGCTTCGTACCTGCATTTTATGTCACATGCCTTAGTATTAGTGTCTTTTATGTCGAACACACTCAACAAGGAGGGTCATCAGGCCCGATGCCATGTCCCAGCCGAGGTATCTCATCACTATCTTTTAGATTCAGTGGAAGGGTTTTAGTCGTCCTAGTTCTAGGCCCGATAATCCCGAGTGGTTATCGAACAACCAACTCGGGCAAGTGGTCACGGCCACCTGTGATGGGGGTAACCTTTCAGATATAAGTAGGTTACCTAGCTGAGAAGAAATCGTATCTAAACAACCTTTGGTATCTGGCTTCCAACCACCAGTACCCTTAGGCTACCTCGGCACTTGCACACTGCCACTTCCCCGAGTATCGAATAGCCAGTCGACTGTAAGTCACCTCAGAACTTCCACACTGGCTTTGCCCCGAGTACGAATGACCATTCGAGTGTAAGTCACCTCAGCACTTCCTCACTGGCTTTGCCCCGAGTAAGAATGACCATTGGTCTCTCATGTCATATTTCCTACCCCTCGCTGTTTTAAAGAAATGAATGACAAGTATGTTTACTTGTTTCCCTCGGACCCCTCATGGGTAATAGAGTTTCAGATGTTGAGCGTTCCACGATTTTAACTCGGGTTTGCCGTCTGGTTTGAGTAATCGATAAGCTCCCTCGCCAGCTTTAGACACGATTGTGTATGGTCCTCCCCACCTTACCTCTAGTTTACCGCCCATTTTGTCACGTTCCCAATCGGCTAGATATTTCAACACTAACTGCCCCGGTTGAAACTCTCTTGGCCGAAATCGTTTGTTGTATTCTCGTTGTAGTCTCCTTTGGTAATTCTCTATTTTTTGCAACGCCATCTCCCTTGTTTCCTCCAAGTCATCGAGCTTGGCCAATATTAGATCTGCCGATATGTTTCGCCTCTAGGCTTCAGTTATTGTGGTGGGTATCATTGCTTCAGTTGGTAGTATCGCTTCGGTTCCATAGGTCAGCATGAAAGGTGATAGCCCTGTTGCTTCCCTTCGAGTGGTTCGATAGGCCCATAAAACATTGTAGAGTTCTTCGCACCAATCACCGTATTCTCCATCTAATTTTTTCCTCATATTGTCGGTGATTGTTTTGTTTGTGATCTCGGCCTTCCCATTACTTTGAGGGTATATGGGGGTAGCCTTGATTTTCCTGATGTTGTAGGTGTTAAATAGTATGTCGATGTTTTCTCCCTGGAGCTGTTTTCCATTATCCGAGAAGATGGCCGCCGGTACTCCGAAACGACATATGAAGTGCTCCCAAATGAACTTGAAGACGTCCTTATCACGCATATGTCTCAGTGGTGCCGCCTCCACCCATTCAGTGAAGTAATCTGTCACTACTATTAAGTATTTTCTCTATCCTGATCCCACATGTAGTGGTCCCACGATATCGATCCCCCACTTTGCGAAGGGCCAGGGGCTTACTACCGAGTTTAGGGTTACTGACGGTGCATGTATCTTCTTACCAAACCGCTGGCATTCTTCGAAAGCTTGCGCCATTTGTTTTGCATCATCGTTCATATACGACTAGAAGTATCCCATCGTTTTCGCTCTCGCTGACAGACTTCCCCCCGAGCTGTGATTTCCGACTGCTCCATAGTGTAGTTCATTCAAGATTGTCTGGCCTTCTTCCTTACTTAAGCATCTTAAGAGTGGTCCCAGGTATGATTTCCTGTATAGGATTCCGTCTCTTAGCTCGTAAGCGGCCGATTTGCTTTTCACTTTGTTGATCTCGGGTCGCCCCTTGGGTAACTCGCCTGTCTCCAAGGACGAATGAATCGACTTTCTCCAATCTCCATCCAGATATCTGTCGGCCGTGTTGATAGACACGTCGACGTGCACCTCGGGTGTCTCTGATATAGATGGGGCGAGGAGTGTCATGATACAAATACCCTCCACACTTGGGTCAGTGAGATGGGATGAAATATATGCCAATGCGTCCGAGTGTCGATTATCTTTTCTGCATATGTGGCGAAATTTGATGTTGGGGATCTGGTCGATAAAGAATTGGGCGAGCTCCCAGTACTTCTGCAAAACCTGGTCGTGGATGGCGTATTTGCCTGTGATTTTTCGGATCACCAACTGCGAGTCTCTAGTTAGTCTTACATCTTGTAGGCCCATCTCGACAATTAATCTCAGGGAGTGAATCGCAGCTTCGTACTCGGTGACGTTGTTTGTCGCCTTAAATTCTAATCTAAACGAATGGACCATTTTTCGTCCCTTTGGTGTGGTAAAGACTATCCCAAGTCCCGATTCATCTTTGTTCAACGCTCCATCGACGAATACTTCCCAACGTGATGGCTACTTGCTTCGAGTAAGTCGGCCGGGTCTTCTCGATCTTCTTCCATTCCGGGTATGTCCTCGATCTCATCTTCGTCTCTTAGTGGAAAATCTGCCAAGAAATATGCCACTACTTGTGCCTTCACTGCTGTCCTCATTTCGTAGAAAACATTGAACTGTTTAATTTGTGCCCCCCATTTGGAGATCCTTCCATATCGGCCTGCATTGTCCAGTACTGCCTCAATAGGTGATTTTGTGAGAGCGCGGATCCGATGGGCTTGGAAATATGTCCTTAGCTTCAGGGTGGCGAAATCTAGCGCTAGAATCATCTGTTTCATCCTTGTATAATTTTTATCGGCCGGACTTAATGTTTTGCTGATGAAGTAAACAGGTTTTTCCTCGTTCCCTTCATTTCGAACTAAGACTGCACTGATAGCATATGAAGTTGCCCCGAGGTATAATGTGAGGACCTCCGATGGCTCGGGTCTTTGTAATACTGGAATACTTGCAAGATGTAGCTTAATATTCTGAAACGCCTCCTCACAGGCGTCCGTCCATTTGAATTTCTCTCCCTTTTTAAGAGTGCTAAAGAAATCCTTGCATTTGTCGGACGACCGAGATATGAATCGCCCCAATGATGCTATACTTCAGTTCAGCTTTTGTACGTCTTTTATTGTGTTTGGTTACGACATATCGAGGATGGCTCTGACTTTCTCGGGATCTTCTTCTTTCCCCTTTGGAGTGATGATATATCCCAAAAATTTGACCGATGCGACCCAAAAAACGCATTTGGTCGGGTTAAATTTCATTTTATATTCTCTCATCGTCCGAAAAATTTCCCGCAGGTTTCGGATGTCATCCTTGGCTAGGCGACTTTTTACTAGCATATCGTCGACATATACCTCAATGGTGTTGTGGATCTGGTCTTCAAACATGTCGCCAACAACCTCTGATATGTGGCACCTGCATTCTTCAGCCCAAACGACATCTAGGTGTAGCAGTATAGGCCCCTTGGTGTGAAGAAGGAAGTGTGTTCTTGATCCTCGGGAGCCAGCGGGATATGGTTATACCCCGCGTATCCGTGAATCAATGTTAGTGCCTCGTACCCCACTATAGATTCCACCAGTTGACCGATACTTGGGAGAGGGAAACTGTCCTTCGGACAAGCTTTGTTCAGGTCGCTGAAGTCGATGCAGATTCTGACTCCTCCGTTTCTCTTTGGTACCACGACCATGTTAGATATCCACTGTGGGAAGTGCGATTTCCTAATTATTCCCGATTCCTGTAACTTCTTTAGCTTCTTCTCGACGGCCGTCTGTAATTCTGGCGCGACTCGCCTCATCTTTTGTCGGACCGGTTTGAAGCTTAGGTCGATCTTTAAATGGTGACAGCATACCTCCGGGTCTATGCCCTCCATATCGTGCACGCCCCATGCGAACGCGTCCATGTTCTCCTTTAGCACCTCCACGAGCTGGTTTGTTTGCTCGTCTGATAGTAACGACCCGATCCTCACTATCCTTGGTTCTTCTACACTTCCCAAATTAATCTCCCGAGTAGGTTCTACAGCCGAGAAGCTTGGTTTTGGTTCCTTCATTGGTGCCGTCTCCTTTAATTTCTATGAAGGTTCGCTTCTTTGTGTTTCGTATGCCATGACCGCCTGCGAACTAACTTTTTCTAAGTCCTCTTCCGCTTTGGCTTCTTTATCCTTGTTCTTCTCTCTCCTTTGTCATGCTCGCCGCTCCTCATTTATTTGGGCATCGACCTGCATGTACTGTCGGGCTTCCTGTGAATCTCCTACGACCTCAGCTATCCCCGTTGGGAATCGTAGCCTCTGATGATAAGCCGATGCCACTCCTTTGATTCCCGCGATCCACGGTCTCCCGATAATAGCTTCATAGGGCGAGGCGACATCGACCACACAGAATGTAGTTAACGTATCTAGGTAACCACCTCCGTCGGATACCCTTAGGGTTACTTCGCCCTTTGGGATGGTCGCGGTCCCATTAAAACCGTAGATACGATATGTCGATGGACGAGTATATCATCTGACAACTCCATCCTCTTTAACGTGTCGTAGAAGAGTACTTCGACTGAGCTCCCACTATCCACTAGTATCCTTCTTACCCCCCATTCCTCAATCAGCAGGGTGATAACCAAGGGATCACTGTGAGCTTGGCCGTTCATCGGGACATCCTGAGCCGAGAAAAAGATGGGTCGCAACATCCAGGGTTCCATCGGCAAAGCTTTTGCTACACTGAAAATTTTCTTCCCATTATGATCCCTCTTGTGGATTCTAGACATGATTCCAGGATTCAGATTGTACGCTTGAGTGGCCGAATGCGAAATCGTGTTGACAAACTGCGTGGATCTGTCGATCCTGACCTGGTGGACGGGTGCGTCGGGCGCTGCGGTCGTCTGGGCCGGGTGTCGGACGAACTGTCTTAGGTAACCGTATCGAATAAGATGTTGCACGATGTCTTTTACTTCTCGGCAGTTATTTGTAGAGTCGCCTCGATATTGATGATAATGGCAATACTCTGGGTGATCCTTGGTCTCCTCGAACTGTATCCCTCTTGAAGCTGGGTATATGATGTCACTCCTTTTCTCGACCTCTTTTAAGATTTCTTCTAGTGGAGCATTCAAAGGGGTGTATGTTCTCGCCTCGTTCCTCGGCCTCTTTCCTTTAGCTAACCATTCCTTCTTCCTATTTCCTCGCGTAGGTGGGCTCGGTCTCTTCTCGGGTCGACGTTGAACATCGTCCAATATCGACTCGGGCGCCGCAGTAGCCTATTGCACTCCCCTATCCCTTGATTCCTCCTGAATTTCTTCTAGGGAGATGAAATGCTCTTGCATTTTCCTTATTTCTTTCAATGTCTGTGGTTTTTTAGTAAACATGGATATCCAGATGGGGTCCGACCTCCCTAATGCGTTTTCGAACCCGAATATCTGCTGGTCGACTGGTACTTTCCCAATTTCTGTGCACAAATTTCTCCATCGATCGGTCAATGACCTGAGTGGCTCTCTAAACCATCGGGCCAAGGTGAATAACCTGTTGACCCTAGGCCGAGGTCTGCTGTTGTGCATGTAAGTTTCGAGGAAGGCTTCGACTAGAGTCTCATAACCGTCGACTATTCCTGGTGGGAGATTGTAGAACCACTTCCTTTCCTCGCCCTCCAGGATTTCCGGGAAGAATTTACACATTACCACCTCATGGTTCTTCCATTGGATTAGGGACATAGTGTACATCTTCAAATGCTCGACTGCGTCTCTCGTACCGTCGAACCTAGATGGAAATGTGGGGAGCATGCACTTGGGTGGGAAGACCCTTAGTTCTAGCTCTTGGGTGAAAGGGGTCCTCTCGGCCTCGCTTATGACCTCGTCTAGCTTATCTTCTTCGCCGCTTCCTGAAAACTTCCTTATCTTTTCTTCTAACTCCCTTAGCTTGGCTTCGGTTGCATTGTCGGCCCTTGTGCCTCTATGTTGATGATTCCTCTCGCGACCTTCGTCTTCTATTGATGAATCCTCAGGTGGACCGTACCCTCGGATAGGTGGTGTCGGGGGTTGTCCTGATCGGCCTTGGTGACCCGATGTCCCTCGGCTGGAAGACCCTCTCGACCTCGACCTCAAGTTCCATAGCTGATAGTTCTCAAACTCTAAAGCTAGGTTCCTCTGCCGAAGATCCCTTAAAGCCGCCTCTTTCCTTCTCTGACTTTCTAGAATTGCGAGTAGCCTTGGATCCGTACTTTCATGGATAGAGTGACCATTTGGATGGCCTAAATGAGCAGGGGTGGCGCCGTCATCATGGGTAGGGGAGGTGGTACTGTAGGGGGTATCTGGGTCGATGCCTCTGGATCGACTCTGATAGTTGTTTCTCGTCCTAACTGTACTCGCCTAAGTCATTCTTTCTCTCGTCCAAGTGCTTCTTGATACTCAACTTGTCGCCTGGTGTTTCGTCTCTGGGCATGCAAGACTAGCGCCTCCTCCTCATCTTCTGTGTCTGATGCGGTGAGTCCATCTATTTGATCATCCCTCCTCTGAGTTGAGATGATTCGCTCCAGAGGCGAGGGGTCATCGTCTCGTCCCATATCGATTTCCTCATCCACAGTCGGCATACCCCTCACAGCTGCTCGTGATTCCTCAGGTGGTGGATGGCCATCACTTCCCTGCCTCGTCCCCGTTACTCCTCCTTGCATGCTACTGCCGGTGATCGTGCGGTTCCTCAGAGTTCTCCCCATCCCTGACGTACTAGCCATCAAACACAATATGTTGTAAGTCCGAGAGTCGTTCCTACCTATGTCAGCAAAAACAGACAACACCTTACTTTGACCTGTTTTTGAAAAGTTTCTCTAGTACGTACATTTTTAAAGGAAAAAGGTGACTGACACCAAAACTAAGTTTCAAAAGTACGATTCCCTCTACTCTATCATGCTGACCTTGCCAGGCTTCCCTGTTTTGACTCTAAGTGTTTCTTTTAGATGGGTATCATGCTACCTCGTTTTCAAGGTTGCACGACGTCTCTTTCAGTACCACGACTCTGCATTAACTACAATTTGTCCTACATTCCCTAGACTCCAAATCATTAACTCCTAGTTCTGTGAGAGTAAAATATCCAAATTCGTACTTTTTATGAGGTCAGCACACCACATTGAAATTTGGATCAAAACTTATGAACCTCCTTGGAACTACACAGGGATGTCTTCTCTGAATTCCTTGGGTTCCTTCGCCGACGACTGATAATCTCGCCGTGCTATTGTTTTGATGATTTCACAAGCCAACATGGAACCTCAAGCAACTCCAACCACACATCGAAGATGTTATTTGGGAGTTTTAGAGGTATTCCGTTGTTGAACTCGTGTGACGAAAACTAAGATTGAAAAATGGAGATAAGTGTGAAAACTAATACGAAAACGAAGATTGAAAAATGGAAACAGACTCGCCTCCGAGCATGGATAGTCGATCTGTTATCAGGATCCTTCCTTGGCCTCGACCAAACGCTACCAACGTTATTTGGGATCTCTTGAAGGATTCCCTATCAACCCGGCTGCTCGGAATTGACCCAACTGAAAATACTTGCTAACGACACGACTTCAACAATGAAAACTCAACCATATCAACAAACTTCAAAACTAAAAAAACATAAACAGACCTCACCAAACAGAGTTCATCCCATAGCATCGACTAACACACAAGGTGTTCTTAGGAGCTTTTGGATCGTCTCTGTTGGCACACGCAACCAAGGTATCCGGAGAACTTAGACGTCCCCTTAGTCGGCGTCAGAATGTAGCGACATAAAACCACACACTACATCCAATTGTATATAAGATGAATTAAAACTAAGTAAAGATGTTCAATAAACATAGACACAAAGATATACGTGGTTCAGTATGGTTACGTACGTCCACGGGGTGAAAGGACGAATGTTATTATTTCTTTTCTTTGATTACAAGGTGTTCTCTCCTTCTCAAATGGTGTAACTCTCAAACTCTCAAATGTAGTGTCTTGTTTCTCTTTCTTTCAACCTGCCCCTCTCTCTCTCGACCAGTCCTTGTATTTATAGGCCAAGATCGACATACAAAAGAATTACAATGTTGGTCACATTACATCAGTTTAGATGTTCCCTATCGGGCCTGTGTTGGCGCTCGCCCATCTTTCTAGTATGTCCTATAGAGTCTTGGTCTTTGATAGTTCTTCACCCGAGGCCGAGTCTTGATCGTCTGGTTGACACGATGTCGCCCTTCTTTCTTATCGTCCCATTGTTTGACCAGCTCCCTCTGTCTGACCGAGTGCTTTCTGATTGTCCGTCCGACTTGTCAGAGGATAAAGGTCACGTCCCATCCGGAAACTATAGGGCCGTCACGTCCGACCCACGTGACACCTCGCTCTTTGCGCTATTTGGTTATATCTTGTGCTTCACCGCTCTTTTCTCTTTGGTGTATCATAGCTTAAGATCTCGCCACCTAACCCTGTGGATTATCTACACCTACACAAAGCATGAGAATTCCTTTAATATGATACAACCTCTTCTTCTCTCACAGCTAGGTATGATACAACCTTCTTGGCACTTAAAAGTTCCAAAACTGCAATCTTTGTGACTTCCTCCAGTATTCACCATAACGAGAAAAAGTTATATCGGAAAAATTATAAGATAGTTTTGCGGGAGCATAAAACATGGGTCGATTTGAAAACACACGATCATGTATTGTGAGGATCTCCTTGGCCATATCGGCTGAAGAGACAACCATAGTTGGAACTGAGCCTAGTTTAAGAAACATCAAGGGTCCATATTCATTGGAAAGCTTCTGCAATGATACATGTGGTAAGTCATTACCAAGTTGATGCTTAGTTTCCAATTAATGGAAGCCTTCTTGGACCGGGTGGTAATCTCGGCCGTATCCCATTTCTTTGTCTTCTCCAGAACAACAAGAACAAAGTTGTAACACAAACAAGTAGAAAATCATGAAATGGTAGGAGCAGTCGTCGCAGTAATGAGATCTCATTGTAACAAGCTTTAGCAAGTTCTTCCTTCAGCTGGAATCAATGATCTCGTTGATTAATTATCTCGTTGTCTCGCCGAATACTCTGCTGGAATCAATGATGTAGCGTTAGTAGGGATTAATAATGCGACCCACGTTATCATAGGCGGAGGAAAAGATAGTTCGGTTTTTCTGCTTGTTTGTTGTTTTTAGTCTGTTTTTTCTTTCTTGGTTTGGGTCTCCTTAATCCAACGGTCCTTGTCAAAATAAAATAAAATAAAATAATGCGACCCACACCACATGTGACTTACTTTGTTATCATTTTCTGAATGAAAATGTTAGTCCGATGACTCCAATCTACATTAGGTGAAGCTAGCTTATATGTCTTAAGTCTCCTTGTTACCTTGTATTTTCACAAAAGTGGTTAAAAAGACAAAATCAACAATTCCTGGATGAAAAAGACAAGTAAAATTTGATACTGTTTAAATGAACGAGAATGTAAAAATAGCCAGGATGTAAACAGTTTCATCCTACCCATTTTAAAATAGTTTTTCTTATTTTTAATTTACATTAGGATGCATCCAGTTTCATCCTCGCTCTTTTTTAAGTTTAAGCCAGGATGAATCCAATCAATTTCACCCATACTAATTTTTACTCGTCCATTAGAACAATGTTTTAAAGATATTTAGACAAATGATCCATTTTTCATTGTATTTTTCATGTTGGAAAAGACTTGGCATGTTAACCGTTGATTGTGTCTGTTAAATGTACGTTGTTTAATTGTACTTTGCCTATAAAGTAATTTGAAGGTTACTTGCTTTCTACCCTTACATGTAATTGGAATGTTTTCGTTGGTACGAGTTAGCCTAGTTAGCTCACTTCGTTTCTGTTTCACATTGCTTTAGTGAGTCTAATTTTTAATTCAATTTTGCCCTTTGCCGTCAAAGAAAAAAATTGCATTCCAGTGCAATAGCAAATTCAGTGTTGTCATCAGTAACATGAATGATGAGAAATTGGCAAGTTACTCCAATCTGCCAAGAGATTCGTAACAGTTTACGAAAACTATTACCCGACAATAGTTTAACATCGAGGGAAGTAGAGTTTAACGGCTTCGTAAATGGTAGGGACCTTGAGAAAAGGTTGTTATCGCGAATGATGGAAACGAGAAAAAGATGCGTCTAAATGCGAGCAGCATCAAGAGACAGTTATTTATTACTTTGATGCTTGTAAAAATACTAATGTAAAGTAAAAACTCCATATATTGATACTCCACATATTAATAAACTCTATATATATAGAAAAAATGGATCATTTGTCCAAATATTTTTAAATCACGGTTCAAATGAACGAGTAAAAAATAGTTTGGGTGAAATGACAAAAAAAAAAAAGTTCATCCTAGCTTAAATTTAAAAAATAGCAATGATGAAACTGGATACATCCTGTGTAAATTAAAAATAAGAAAAAATATTTGAAAATGGACATGATGAAACTGGTTACATCCAGTCTATTTATACGTTTTGTCCATTTAAACAGTATCAAAATCTAACTGTCCATTTCACCCAGGAATTGTTGATTTTGGTCTTTTTAACCAATTTTGTGATATATATATTAATAGAAAATCATATTCCCAATCTGGGCCAATTATAAATAGTAATAACCTCCACATTTTAATACTAATAGATTTTCTTAGTCCCGCTATAAGAAATTTACCTCCAGATATTAATATAATTGACATTATATTGGAAACTTGTAGATCTTGTTACATCTATCTTACAAAAACAAATGGTTTTTGAACCATATGACGACACAGCTTGAACTTTTTTCTACGATCGATGGTTCCCATTGCTTTAAAACGGAGGAAAGTGCAAAGTACAAATCGCGGCCCAGAATGCAACCCTGTTTTATGCCCACATCCAACGTCTGTGAGTGTCTCACGTACACAATGAAAATTTCCATTCAATGTGCGTAATTAATCCCTTGATGAAAGACGAAAACAAAACGCACTGAAGAACCGTCCGTTTAATTCATGGAAATCAATGAGATTTATGTTGAGTATTTTGTTCTTCTTTGCAATTAATGGAGCGGGATTGAATGGAATGGAATCTTCTTGAACCTCATAAACTCACCCACAAACTTTCTTCTCATGCATATGGAAATCTGTCCAACAAATCGAAGAAGAACATGTATGATTCATCTTCAAATCAGGTTTATTATTTTATTTCTCTCTTAATATTGGGTTTCATTTTCCGGTATCAAAAGTAAGCCCTAGATTTCTGATTCACATTTTTTTAGAAGCTGTTGATTCACTAATGGCATAATTAAAACACCCATCCCCTGAAGTTTAACATCACTATCTTTTGTATTATGTTACTTTCACCTCTTCCCCTTTGTTTTTCGTTTGCTTGAACTTTAGGGGAAATTCTTTTATTTGATTTCAAGATGTTCTATTGGTATGAAAGCAAACTGTAGAAGGTTTTACGTACGATGATGAGATTTTGAATAAATATTGAAACTTTAATTCCCTAATTACAACTTATGTGGTGGATTTTCTTTTGAATGAGCAAAGGAAGATAAACAACGAATTTTGGGATTTCACGGATGTCTATTAGTCTATATCATTCTCGGTTGATAATTTTGTATATATTAGAGACAAAGAAAAGTGGGAGCCAAAAGTTTGTGCCACCTGCAATCAAGAATCGGCATATCATATTGATGCAATTATATGCTGCAAAGATGCATATTGGTAACAAAGAAGAGCGAATAATAAGAATTGAGAGGTAAGCCATTTTCATTTGAACCTCATGAATTAAATTTGTATTTTAGGGAAGCATTTTGGTGACTTCATATTGACCGTATTTCATTTTTGTTGCTAATTTTATGTAGCATTGTAGGTCTTGGCACAAAAATTTTTGTTGATGTCTTTGCCGAGCAAGTGAGAATCCATTATTTAAGTATTTTAGGTAATTGTATTTATACCCTAGACCCTTATCTGAAAAATTGGAAACACAAGCTCTCACCCCCTGTCCATATTACAAGGGTACTCTTATTTCGTTTTTACTGACTTTGATCATTCTAATATTGTAGGTTTCTCAAGTGATATTCTCTTAATTTTTCACAAAAATGTCAAGAACAGCCAAGGAAGGTTGTGTTGTTTTTCATATGCAGTCCAAAGTTGTTTATATAATTTTCCTATTTTCGTTTTTACTCTCGTGTATGTAGTTCTCTAATACTTATACCATGTAGTTTTGTGTTTCAAGGAAGACCTAACTAATAGATCGTGATGTCGGCAATTATGAAAATACTGCAGTAATATCTGTAAGTTGTTTTATATTCATGGTTGTGTTCTGTTATCACTATGGGTATACATATTTTTGATGTTAATCCAAGATTGAGTTCTGTACGAGTACGTCTCTTCTCACTCTTTCTAATAGCAGCTGTAAGTTGTTTTCATTTGTTTACTTTCATAAAATCTTCACTTATAATCTTAGCATTCATTGTAGGATCTTATACTTAATGTTGATATGTGTCTTTTGATTTTAACTGAATACTTATATATGTTTCCACTCATGTATATAACCATAACTAGGATATCCATTGTCGAAAATCTAAGAAGAAAGAAGGTTGGCGTACTCAAACAAAAGGCTGGACCTTATTAAAATCAAGTTGTGTAAGTCTACAATCAAAGAAAGCTTAATGGAACAAATAACAACTTATGGTGAAGTAGTTTTGTAGATATAAATTGGGTTAAATATAACATTGTCGATCTCATTTACATATACTGCAGATCAAAACTGAAGCAATAATATCACGTGTTGTCTTTTAAATTTTTTGTAATTCATAATTGAATGTGAATTCTGTAGATGGACCTATAGGTTCTATGGGATTTAGTGGATGGCCTTTTAACTTGAGCTGGCAATTTGGACAAGATATAGTTTTGCAAGTCTCGGGTTCATGTTGCTCTAAAACCTGTATAATAGTTTCTCTATTGTTATGAGCAGGACTAAAGATTAATATCATGTTTAGGAATCAAGAATTTCGGATGCGACAAAATTTATTTCTGATAATGTTCGAGGACTGTGAAAGGTCATAATTTGACGTTTTCCGATCAAGTTTATATTTTTCTTATTTGTTTCCTACTGTTTTAAACTTTTAATGAGCAGATAAAATTTATTTTTCTTCTTTTTTAAATCTTGGTAATTCACAAAAAGAGTCCCATTTTTTATTGGTTGTTCTGTAATTTCTTGACTATGTGGTTATTGCTGGTAATTGTTTTTAGTAATGCAGAAAATGGAGACCAATCCTAAGGGTTTCAAATTCATTGGAAAGAATAGAAAAATTCACTTTAAGTAGTGTAAGATTACGTAGTATTTTATTAGGCATTTCTGCAACCCTGCTCTGTTGAGTCCTGCATAAACTGATTCCAAGGTTGCTTGCTTTCACTCATCTTCAAAGTATGTGGTACATAAAGTAGTATGATATGGTTTTGATTTCAATTTTGGTTTTGCTTTATAATTTGAACTACTATTTCTCATGACGGTCTCTGATATCTTTTCAACATTTTCCTTCTTTGGGAAGAAGGGCTAGAATTTCTCACCAGCATTGGGCGAAGATTGGCAATTTCCCTCAGGATATGTTATAGTGAAAAAGCTTGATGAGGTCAGCTGTATGAATCAAACTACTGTTAAAAAGAACATGAACCAGCTGAGATGAAAAGCTGACACGAACGAAAATACTGTTATAGTAAAACAACTGTATGAACCTATTGACGTTCTCTAATGAAATACAGTTAAAACAAACATATTATGGGAGATGAACTATCTCATTTTCTTATGTTTAGTTATTTGTTTTGCATTGATTGTAATATCACAACCATACAACGTATTTTATTCTTACAGTAAATGGTATAAAGGGTCCATAATTTTTTAAGATTAGTTTTTTTCACGTGATATAATTCAGTTTGATTAGTAGAATGGCACAGCGGGCTGAAGAAAATGTCAACTGTTAGTGCATGGGGAAATGACAACAAACCAAAGCAACCATTGGGAACAATCCAAAGAAAATGAAGCGTATCATATCTTGAGTGGTAACAATGATCAATTTTAATATCATTAATTCAGTATACAGTCTAGGTAGCATCAAATGGTGCAAGAAACTGAGGTGTCTTTATTAATATTCAAAATATATACAAGGGGGAAATACATCAGTAAGTTACTAAACTCACTTTTTCTTTTGCTTAGAGAAGCCTTTTGTTTGGTTGGAAAATTGATAGTGTTTAAGGCGAGAAGAAATTCCATTTGTGTAACTGGGATCAATTTAGGTATGAGCTACTCTTTTTGCTTTTGAACTTTCATATAATACAAGTAGGAAGTTGAGGGATTAAGCATCGCCAGACGGTCCAGGCCACAATAAATGAAGGTACTGCAAAGTTTACATGCATTGACAACCAATTTTAAGTAAATTGCTTGAAGTAGTTGTTTAATCCCAAGGTAGTATCAACAACCTATATAAAATTGCAAAAACAGATGACTATGTATTATGAGGACCTATTGTGTCTCATCATATGTGCTAAAAAGGGTGTTTCGGAAACCATCATTTATAAAATAGAAAGAAAACTTCGTTACTAAAAAAGAAAGGACACTATCGTGGCCATATAAGTTAACAATGTCTCATTTTGCGGTAACACCAACACAATCCCGGACCGTTATGATACGGGTAATATTTTAGTCTATAATACAAAACAGAATGGGTTTTTGAGCTTGGACGGTAGGATAACATTTTCAGAGACAAACGTTGCACCCGACCATCCCAGTCTCATCCCAACGAAAGACATCCGATGGTCGTCATTTCTGTAACCCCTCTCATTATGAATCAAAATTTATTAATCTTTAATTATTGCATAACCTCTTAACTCAAGATATTCAAAGAAACATTAAATGAAATCATAATATATCATACATGCATTAATTGGATTTAGTGGTGGCATGATGAATCTAATGGGAAATGAGATTTATTTGTTTATCTCTATTCATAACTATAAGTGAGATATGCATACACACTATTACTTAAATGATTTTGTGTTCGTTTTTGGATAATGTATATGAATAATTTTACAATGTATTTATAGACACTATTTTTGCTTAAAACAAAATAGAAAACTATCTTGCAAAGGAACACGATTTAAAGTCCGGAAAAAAAAGAAAAACTACATCAATCAGATATATCATATTAAAGCAGTGTCGTTACGCCGCGAGCTATCTCTAGATATTTATTAGAACTCTCTGTTAACCTTATGTCGTGCCGTTACGGCATGGGTTATTTCTAGTCAAAAATATAAGGTAAAATAAAATACTTATTTATAGTTGTTTTAGACAAGAATGTAACTTGCTGAATTGTCATCACATCTTTTAATTTGAGGATGTGTAAGATCTCATTACTATTGACGCCTTCTTGTGCCAAAACATTTCCAACTTTTTGAGCATGTTTAAAGCCTTTTGGCGTGAAGCTTTTAGTATCTTCGTACTATCATCATCAGGATTATCCCTCCACTTCTTATCTAATTCCATCGATGATTTATTCTTCGGTTAAAACAACTTCATTTACAATTCCATTAAGAACGAATATCTTTGATGTTCCCAAAAAATGCTCTTCAATTCGTTTCAAAATATCTTTTACATACATTGAATTGGCTAGAAAAGTATCGAAAAATTCTTAAAGATCTTACAAGTTCATAGATAGAAATATGTATTTGTGTATTGAGACTGCAAATATGTATACACATTATCCAATATCATTTACATACTTTGAATTAGCAAAAAAAGAAAATTGTTGGTATATACCTCCCAATATTAATAAACTCCATATATTAATAATTTCGTGAAGTCCCAAAGATATTAATATATGGAGTTTTTATTGTATCTTCTTAATTGGTGAAATACACAGTTACTTAAGCCTATTCATATGCACATGCCAAACTCATATATTTGGCATATATGCACCCACTATGGTTATGCCAAACTGCCAAACTTATATGTCTATATGTCAGGAATAATATGTAGGCATACACGACATACTTTCCAGCGAGCGATAGATTGTACATCGCTTGATGCTCAATCCAGCGCTCGCTGGTCATTAAAGCGTTGGTCAGTCTGTCGCTTGCTGATCTGATCAACGCTTATCAGATATTTATCCAACGGCTACTATTTTTTTCCCAAACTCATTTTAACTCACACCAGAATTTCTAAATCTCTCTAGATTTTCTCAATCTCCAATTCTTTTCATCACTCTTCCAATTCCTCAGAGCGTGATGAGTGCCGAATATTGTATATATTTATCCCTTTTTGTTGGCATTTAACTCATCTTTTGTGCATTAATTCTACATTTTATCCCATATTCTGTATTTTCATTGTTTTCAAGAATAAATATTTTTCTTACTTAATTTTGCATTTTTAGGTAATAAATAAAGTTTGGATGAATAGCAGAGCGGAAAAGAGCAGAAAAGTAGTGAAAAGCCGGGAGAAATTACACAAGGAAGCCGCGAAGAATGTTGTGCACAAGACCAAAAGGCTAGAAGTGGGCTTGAAGAAGAAGAATTGTCCTTAAAGAAGATATGGGCTTGGCATACCCAAGGCCCAAAACCCTTACTCAAACACATTTCCACTATCCAAGCCCGTCTCGGATTTCAGCCGTCAGATCGAAGCATCTCAGCATCCTACGGTCGCTCCATCATCGCACATCAAACTCCGAAGACCCCGCTTTACATCGCAACGCCCATCTCCATTTTGGGTCGTCCGTTTTGCTACATCCCTTCATCCGACGGTTGCTCCACGCTTACCTCCTTATCGCCGTTGGATTCACCTACCATCTTCCCATCCATCGCTCCTTGTCGCAGATCATAAAACCGCGCTATCCCCGCTTCACACTCTAGCATCCAGAACCCATCGACCTAAAACAAGAATCTCCTTCTTCCCAAATCAATTTTCCCCAAATTTCTCTCTTCCTCCCCCGACAGTTGCAGTCGAGCTCTGCTCCTGCCTCTCTTCCATGTCCACTGCCACCCTCTGCCTCACTACCATCACCATCACCACCCCATCCCAAGTTTCTCCCTTGTCTCGTTTTTAGCATCAAACTAGGTGCTACAAGCTAGAACAGTGAGAAGCTAGGGTTACACAATCGAAAGAGGGGACAAAACTTGAAGAGACAGGAGCAGAAGAAGAAGATAAAGCGTGGGTTAGACGCAAATCAACAGAAGTTTGTAAGTAAATTTTGGGTAATTTAAAAAACCCTAATTTTCTGATTTGGGGAAAATGGGTGTAAACCCTAATTTGATAATTTGGGTATAAAAGGGAAGTGAATTAGGATGTTAAAACTTGTTCTTGGACTAGCCAAGTTTCCACCCAATTTGGGTTAGGTTAATTCCAATGTTAAATTGCACTGTTAGTTTTTAATGTGTGATGCTCCTGTTAACTTTCATTGCTCCTGTTAGTTGCATTTTTACTCTTAATTGCATTTGTTCTTGTTCTTGATTTTAATTCTCTGTTTATATGAATGTTGTCATGTTAGTTCACCATGTTACTCACTGTTATGCTCACTGCCCTGTAATGATAGTGTAATGTTTGTCATGTTCTAAACCATCATGCTAGGGACTTGATAAATACCTAATTTCTTATTGTGTAGTACATTGATCATATGGCTTTAGAAGGCTAAGCAGGTTTAGGAAAAACTTGAACTTAGTTCATCATCACCTCACTTTCACAATGTATGCCAAGTATACTTTGTAGTTAGGTTCATGAGCTGTTGATAAGCTGCAACTCAAGCTGAATTCATAATCCTTTGACTAGTTGTGCTGTAGAAAGACAATTAGTGCTTTGGAAAGAATACCATAGTTGTGTTTAACTTTCTATAGGAGAATACATAGTAGAAGTTAGAGTGAATTCAACCCCTAGTTCCCCTCCATAATCTACTTCATTATCATCCACAACTCCATCTTCAACTGTTTAGTCTTGTTTTCTTTCACCTGTTTGTTTTACCTGCACTGCTGTATTACTACTTTCTTTACTACTTGCTTCCCCTGCTGCCACTTCTGCTGCACTGCTGCTGTAGCTGCTGTTGCTTGTTCTGCTGCAGTTGCTGTTGGCCTTGCTGTGCAACTCTTGCTCCTGCTGCTGCCCTGCCACTTCTTCTCCTGCTGCCTTCCAAGGCCAAGCCAAAGACTGCTGCTTCAACTGAGTCCAAGGCCCTAAGCCCAATTCACAGTTGAACTGTTGAGCCCAAAGCTCAAATCAGTTCACTGAAACAAAGCCCAGCTTTCAAAGCTCAAGCCCAGTTTCTAAAACCAAAAGCCCAGAGCACAAATTGGGCTCATCAGAAGACCATAACCAAAGCCCAATTACTGTGAAAGACCATTTCACTGTTAAGGTGAAATTGAGCCCAAAGCTCAATCAAAGGCCCAAAGCCCATTTGCACTTCAAAGATAACTGAGCCCAAGCTCAGTTCATTTTATCTTTAACAAACCCACTAAGCCCAATTCATTCAAAGGGCATTCAAACCCATTAGTACTCAAAGCCCAATCTAAGCCAAAAGGCTTCTAAGCCCAAAGCAAACTAGGAACCCAATTAGCTAAAACACTTCCGAAACACACCCGATCTCTGTGGATCGACCCGTACTTGCACGAGCTACAACTGACGACCGTGCACTTGCGGTATTACTGTAGGCCCGTTTTTATTGCTTCATTTTTACACACCTTTCCGGACCTGCCAAGTTTTTGGCGCCGCTGCCGGGGATCGAATTTTAAAACCAAATTTTTACTTTGCTTCCAATTTTAAACCAAATTTTCTTTTTCTTTTATATCCCATCAAAACCAAAATTTTCCCATAAAAAAACCAAATTTTCAAAAACCCATTAAAACCAAATAGTGGGCTTTGTGTCTTTTCAAAATGGGCCAATCTAATGCTCTCCATGAATACATGTATCCGTCAATAAAAATTCCATTATCATGTATTGTATTACCTCAAACCAATAACCCTTTTAAAATAAATGCAAGCATGATACAAATACTTCCTATATTTCGAGGGTTCGATTCTGAGAACCCCTATACTCATGTAAGAGAGTTTGAACAAATTTGTCGGACTATGCAACCTGATCATATGTCCGAAGACTCTCTGAAATTGCGTTTGTTTACATTTTCTTTAAAGGAAAGGGCCAAAACATGGTTTTACGGTTTGAGACCACAATCAATCACCACTTGGGAACAACTCACTAATCAATTTTTCCAAAGATTTTTTCCACATCATAGGACCATCGCTATTCGTCAAAATATCAATTGTTTTGTCCAATTGGATGAGGAAACTGTTTTTCACTATTTCGAACGTTTTAATGATTTGTTGAGTGAATGTCCGCACCATGGAATTGAGAAGTGGAGACTTGTCGTCATCCTCTATGAGGGACTAGACTTTAATTCTCGAACCATGGTTGAGTCTATGTGTAATGGTGAGTTTATTGATAAATCTGTGGATGATGCATGGAATTTTTTAGCCGAGATTGCAGAGAAAACCCATCAATGGGAATCCGTTAGGGAAACAGGAACAACACCACATGATATGAGTCACCCTCATGAATTAGAGTTTTATTCTTGTAATAGCTCCGACCTTAGGATTGAAAATTATCCTAGATTGCAAAATTTCTATCATGATGATGATGATGATTATGATGTTATGTTAGAAGAACATGTCTATACTGAAAATGTTATGGAACCTTTGGGTTCAAATACATTAGGCTTCTCTGCCCCGACCTTAATACATGATATTTCTTCTAGTATTCCATGTGATGTTTCCCCTGATGTGCCGATACACGAGAATAAATCTGTTGATGATGTTGATAATTCTGATTGTGATCTTGCGAATATGATTGATGATTGTGAGCATGATGTGACATGTGTAGATGATTTAGGAGATTTTGATTTGATTGATAATGATATGCCTATTCTTCTACCTAAGTCACAATTTGGTGGCCTTCCACCCAACCTAGATTTGGTTTGTACCCATATTGTCAAACCGATTTTTCTGAAAATTCCTAATCTAGGGTTGGAACTGTGTGCTTCCCAAGTCCTCTTGGACTATTTTGCTTCAAAATATAACACTTTTAATGAGCCACAGTTGGAAATTGCATGTTTGCCCATCCCGAAAACAGTCCATTATGAGTTAGACCTTTTGAATCCTGAACCCCTAAAATTGTTAGATTTTGTGCTTAAAAGTAAACCTGTTGAACAATTTAGGTTTAGAGGTAATTCATTCGGTTTTTCACTCTCATTCCCATTTAAGTCCAATTTTAGTGTTTTGAAACTTTCTATGTCTCTACACTTTTTCTTTTGGGTTGATCCTCAACTCTTTAGACTTTTGGTGTATGGTGAATTTTTTGTATATAATCCAGTAGATAAAATTTCTTAAAAACCCTTTTGTTCCTTTTGTATATATTTTGCTAATCCAATATGATCTCGGCTGAAATATGTTGGATTTTTTGCCTTGAATAACGGAGTTTTAATTCTGCTTCCGCCGAAATCGGGTATTCTCTCTCCTTTTACTCTACTCAGCATGTCCCTTTCCATATGTTGCATTTTAATTCTTTCCATATTTTGAAACATTGAGGACAATGTTTAGTTTAGGTTTGGGGGTATAGAGTAGATACCATGATAATTTGCTATAATTGAAAACGAACTCCTTCTTCTTTTTGAAAAAATTGAAAAATTCCAAAAAAATTAAAAAAATCAAAATTGAAAAAAATTAAAAAATTGAAAAAAAAATCATAAAAATGGAGCTCATTTACCTTGAAATGTTGACTCTTGTGCAAATATGTATTTTTATTAGGAGTCTTAGTCTAGATATTTAGGCACCCTGATTCTAGCACAATTCACATAGTGATAAGAAATTTGCACGCGCACGATCTACCAATACATGTATGGCCTCGATCTTCAAGGTGTTTGATAGGAAGTTACGATTACCAATCACTTTAGAATACTGAACGAAACTTGACTAGCTTGTTCTTTGGTTGGTTGGGATAGAAGGTGGAGGTTACATTAAGAAAAACAACCATCGAATTTAACTGGGTGCATCAAAAAGGGCTACCTCTTGCAAAGTGTCATGTAATTTTTTGTTTCTTCTTGTTATGTATCAAAAGTGTTTCCTTATTCAAAAAAAAAAAAAAAAAAAATCAGAAAAATCAGAAAAATACAAAAAAATCAAGTATTTATCAATTCCATCATCTCTTGTTCCAAAAATAAAAAGAGAATAGTCAATGTAAATAAGAGTCATGTAAATAGTCATTTTGTTGTTTCTTTGTAATAAGCAAGGAGGGTGTATGCCATTGATGTACAACGCGAGTAATTGTGAAATACCTCCAACTCATTCACAATTCTCGTAAAGTCCGGACAGCTAGCTAGATTTCGACCTCAGTTCTTAGCCTGAGAAACTATCTCTTGGTGATTAGTAGTCATAACTTCAGATCTTTCTTTACACATGTGTAGATACACTTTACACTCTTATCACATGTCTTTATTTGTTATCAGTGCTAGGATTGTGCCTTTGATAGCTAGATTGACATCTCCATTTTGCTGTGAGCTTAACTGTTTTGCACATGTCACATTTGATGGAATCTGAGCTTATATTTTGTCCTTAGGTTTTGTAGGCACACCTCTGGTAAACCTTCACGAGACTTCAACTCGTCCACTAGGGACACTTAGTGGTTTAAAAGGCTTAGTGCATACGCTAAATGCATTCGAGAGACCAGCGACAGTGGTATAGGTAGGATTTCCTTAGTTTTGTTTTACTTGAGGACAAGTAAAATTCAGGTTTGGGGGTAGAGCGCATGGCTGATAATATGAACATGCATGGTTGAGTTCGTGGCAAAGCAACGTGCTTCCGAAAATCAAAGAGTAGTTAATCATGCCAATGTGGAAAGTGAAATTAGGAAAAGTCAAATTAGGAGAAGTCAAATTAGGAGACGTCAATTTATGAGGCGAAAACTAAAATCCACTACTGCAAAAGATGAATGTATTTGCTGGAATTATATTTATTTTACTGAGGATGCATTTCACCCCCAAGCATTGTGGCAAAGGATTATGGGGAAATTTCAAGAACAAACAATGAACCTCTACAATCGTGATGTTTCAGAGTTGATTCAACGCTTCATTATTATTAAGCATAAAGTTACTAGGTATGTTATTTTACTTCAGCAGGAAGGTCCAAACTTGAGAAGTGGTGAAACCATAATGGAATTTCAACAAAGGTGTCGTGCGGAATATCGTCCCATCTATGGGAAAAAATCCATTTTGAAAGTTGTTTCGAGATTTTAAGATATTTGCCCAAATATTGTCCAACATTTATGTTGTAATTTCTCAATTGTTCACTTAAGTTCTTATGTTTTAATTTCTTAATTAATTGTCTAAGTATTAAGTTTTAATATTTGTTATAAATTGTAAAATTGGATTAAGAATAGAATTAATATTAATTTTCAACAATATTCCTCAAATTTTCAAATTCATTAAACTTCGATATAATCATTAATAGTCATTTTACAAGATATAAAACTAGACAATAATTGGAAAGACTTCAAAAATAAAAATTTGGGACAATGTTCTTCATCTTGTTAATTTTCTTCATTTCTCAGAACTTCCAATCAATACGCTCATAAACGAATTTCTTTTGTTTATATTCTTCTTTGGCTTCAAATTTGTTTTGTTTTGATTTTCCTTGCCTTGAACTTGTCTTTTCCTTGCTTTGATTTAGTTGCAGTTTTGACTTGGTTAATACCCAAAACTTGAAGACTTCTTTGCTTCTTACCTATTTCTTTATATCTATCACATATGTTCTTAACGGCAGCTTCAAGTACTACTCCTAAAAAATCAAGTTGTGTTGCCGAATCAAGTTGGGTTTGAAATTGTGCCATTTGGGAAAATTCAAAAAAATAAATTAGTTGAGAAAGAGTGAAATTCAGATTAAGAAAGAGAGAATTAGAGAAATTTTTTTGTGTAAAAAATTTTGGGGTAACTTCTGAGTTTGAAAATTACCTATTTATAGCGATAAAGGACTAGTCGTTTGCGCTAGAGTTAACATCGAACGATATCATAATATCACTGGCAATGGAGTCTTTATCGCTGGCGATATTAAAAACATCGAACGCTAGAAACTCTGTCACTCAGTGGTTTTCCCATAGTGGCGCAACTCGTTTGTCATGCCACCTGGTATGTCAAACAACATTTTTTTGCCGTACTCATAGGAATAGGCCTTAGATTCAAAAAAAAAAAGAAGAAAAAAAAAGAGAAAAAAGAAGAAGAGGGATTTGGGGAACAAACATTAATTGAGATTAAGATCAAGTCGATTTTGGTACATGTATAAAATGGTGGGCAGCGTGACCCAAATATTTGGTGCCGGTATAAAACGGTTGCAGGTAATGTATGTGCTTGTACAAAAAATAAAGGTTCGACACAGAACTGGTTGCACAAGTATTTGGTATATGTATAAAACGTTTTGTGCAGACGTTATCTCTAGCTAGCGACTGGTATATATAATTATAATAGCAAGGACTGTCACTAACCTAGTACAAAACACTTGTGCGACATGTTACAACGGTTGCACCAAATGTTTGGTACAGACACTCCGGCATCAGTGGTGGCACTAATTTTGCTGCATGCTCAAAATGGTTCCGGGGAACATTTGAAATGTTTTTTTATACGGAAAATGGGTCATTTGTCCAAATATTTTTAAATCACGGTTTAAATGAACGAGTAAAAGATAATTTGCGTGAAATGGCCAAAAAAAAATAGTAAGGATGAAACTGATTTCATCCCAGCTTAAATTTAAAAAATAGCAAGGATGAAACTGGATACATCCTGTGTAAATTAAAAATAAGAAAAAATATTTGAAAATGGACACGATGAAACTGGTTACATCCTGCCTATTTTTACATTTTTGTCCATTTAAACAGTATCAAAATCTAACTGTCAATTTCACCCAAGAATTGTTGATTTTGGTCTTTTTAACCAATTTTGTGTTTTTTATAAGCGATGGCTCCGGTTACTAATACAATAAAACTTTCTTAAAATAATACTCGTTAAAATAATAATCTCTCTAAAATGATAAAATTCTTTAGTCCCAATTAGGCTTGGTCAGGCTAAATTTCTTCTCGCTAAAATAATAATCTCTGTAAAATAATAAATTTTCTCGGTCCCAAAATTATTATTTTAAAGAAATTTTACTGTATATATCGTCGTGTCAATGCAGTACATGAAGATTACAAATAGGTGATCAGGAGACAAATAGTAAACTAGGTCAAAGCCTCACAAAAAAACACTACAAGAGCTAAAGCAAACAACCATCAAAAATTCAAAACACAAGACTAACATAACTTGTAATACAAAAGGTCACTTGAAGTCTTGACCCTAACCGAAAAACCTCCATCATGGTTCTCCATCAAAACAAATTTGTGCTCATTTACGGTTATCAGCTAAAAGGCACAGAGGAACCTTCTTATGCGTTGTAAGTCCAAAAGCTTCACTCATATCAACATCCTCTATTTTCATCTCTGAAGGCAAGTTCCAGTCAAAACAAAGCAGTAAATTTGCAAGGACAAGTTCAACAAGCACCACCGAAAAGCTGATACCGGGGCATCCTCTTCTTCCACCTCCGAATGGTAATAACTCAAAGTCTTGACCCTTGTAGTCAATATTACTGTTTAAGAATCTTTCAGGATAAAATTCGTAAGGGTTTCTCCAATATTCTGGGTCCGTCGAAATAGCTTTTGCATTGATAAGAACGCTTGTTTTTATTGGAATGTCGTATCCGTTGATTGTGCATTTCTCTCGGGTTTCTCTTGGAACTAATAATGGCGCAGGAGGATGCAGTCTGAATGCTTCCTTAATCACTAATTTTGTGTAACTTAGTTTATGAAGGTCACTTTCATCTACCATATCTTTAAGTCCAGTTAACGATCTAACCTCTTCTTGAGCTCTCTGCATGACTGTCGGGTTCCTGATTAGCTCTGTCATAGTCCAAACCAGTGTCGCAGCAGAAGTATCAGTTCCAGCAACAAATGTGTCCTGTAAATTCCATTCAAAGTCATAAATGATCAGGAGATAATTCTTAATTGAAAGACCAAGAATCGAAGATAAGAGAAACGAAAACAAACCATGAGAATTCCTTTAATATTATCTCTAGTGAGGGTAATACCCTGACTAGGATCTTTTTGCACTCGTAGTAGAACGTCGACAAAGTCCTCCTCAACGCCAGCTTTTGATGATTTACTAATATGCTCATCGATTACATTATCATAGAATTCATCCATATGCCGAAAGTTCTTCTCCAGTTTCTTGTCTAATCCATCGAACTTATGAATCCAACTCATCCACGGGAACAAATCTGCAGTACTAAATCCAACAAGCAGATTTTGCGTTTCTTGAAGCGTCACGTAAATCTTGTTCTTGCCATCCTCTTCGTCTTGTGCGGTTTCGTACTTTAAACCAAAAGCAACTCGACAAACTACGTTGTTTATGAGGCAAAGCAGGATCTCACTTAGATTAACAGGAACCGAAGAAGAGGAAGATGTACGAATGAGATTAATTGCCAAGGCAACCTCTTCTTCTCTCACAGCTTGGTATGATAGAACTTTCTTGGCACTTAAAAGTTCCAAAACTGCAATCTTTTTGACTTCCCTCCAATACTCACCATAAGGAGAAAAAGATATATCGGAATAACCATACGAGAGTTTTGCCGGAGCATAAAACATGGGTCGGTTTGAGAACACAAGATCATGTGTTTTGAGGATCTTTTCAGCCAAATCTGCTGAAGAGACGACCAAAGTTGGAAGTGAGCCTAGTTTAAGAAACATCAAAGGTCCATATTCATTGGAAAGCTTTTGAAGTGATATATGTGGTAAGTCATTACCAAGCTGGTGCAAGTTTCCAATTAAGGGAAGCCTTCTTGGACCTGGTGGTAATCTCCATATCCCAGTTCTCTGTCTTCTCCACAACAGCACCAGCAAAGTTGCAGCAAAAACAAGAAGGAGAATCATGAAATGGTAGTAGTAGTCGTCGTAGAAATGAGATCTCATTGTAACAAGCTTTAGCAAGTTCTTCTTTCAGCTAGCTGGGTATTACATTAAAAAAGTAATGCATACTCAAATGTGGTTCGTATGTTATCATTTAAACTTATCTGTTCTAGATCATTCTCATTTTTTTTCTTTTGCCTCTAAAGCAATCCATACTCAAATGTGGACCGTACATTTACAAGAGATAAACCACTCAACCACCATGCATTAAAGCTCAGACCCCTCGTCCTCTTTTTTCTCATTTAAATATATATACAACAGTGTTCTGATCCAAAATAACTAGCAGATCAGCTGACACAAATTGATGTGACGAAAAAATTACACAGGGAGCTTATTTGAGCATGTGACTTGGGTTTAACTGGAAAGAGAGAGAGGTAAGTTGTTGGCTCTTTGGTAGTGGGACTTTTTTTTTTTGATCGGCTCTTTGGTAGTGGTACTTTAACCAAAATTGGAGAAATGATCCAATCTCCTTCGATCAATGGCTGGATTATCTCGTTGTCTCGCCGTATACTCTGCTGGAATCAATGGTTGCACAAGTATTTGGTAGATGTATAAAACGTTTTGTACAGACGTTATCTCTAGCGACTGGTAAATAATAGCAAGGATTGGCAATAACTTTGTACAAAACACTTGTGCAACATGTTATGTGCATGTTACTATGTTACAACGGTTGCACCAAATGTTTGGTACAGACATTGCAGCATTAGTGGTGGCACTAATTTTGCTGCATGCTCAAAATGGTTGCCCGGAACATTTAAAAAAAAAAATTTACAAGAGATAAACCACTCAACTACCATGCATTAAATATGACGTCAATACAAAATAAAAAACAAAAAAAAAGAAAAAGAAAATATATACATGAAGATTACGTGATGAGGAGTAGAGCTGGCAAACAAGCTGAAACCCGCGGGTTAACCCGTGCCCGGCCCGTAAAAACCCGAACCCGGTTCGGCCGGTTTCTAAACAAGACGGGTTCGGGTTAGAGAAATGACGGCTTGTGAATAAACGGGTTAACCCGTCCCGGCCCGTGAAACCGCGGGTACAACCCGTAAACCCGTCCACAATAACTAATTAGTAATTTTTATATAATCCTGTCCGTCGGATTATCTAGGATTAATCACATCCACACGATTAAGGTATAAAAGGCGAAACCCTAAAACTAAATGAAGAGATATCTTTCTTTTTTATCTCTCTCTTTTCTTCTTCTGCTCCTTGCCTCCTTCCCTTCTTTTGCGTTCTTCAGTTGTGAATTGAATCTCGGATAAACAATGAATCATTTGGCACGATTCTCTGGAAGCTAGGTCTTTATCTCTCTCAGGGTTTGTTATCTCCTTCATTCTCCGTTCCTTCTCATATCAATTATTATCCTTTTTATTTCCTTATACTACAGGGTTGCAGATTTGATATTGTTGATGTTTATTTTATTTTTTTGCAGTGCAAGTGAGAGATGAGCAGCTGCTGCGGCTGTCAAGTTTGAATCAAGAGAAATCAGAGATTTCGATTTGTAAAAGCGTGATCTGAGATCTGATGATGAATTAAATTCAAAAATCACGATAACCCTTTGATTCAGATTAAGTTTTTAGTACTTATACAGAGAGATCTCAACCGGTGTACAGTTTATCAATTTTGCTTAAGTGTGAATCTGGTGGTGTCTTTTATTCAATTCAAAGAAGAAGAAGTTTCTTTCCATAAACAAGTTATAATCTTCTGGTTCTTGGAGTTTATTTCGCAGGTGAAGTTTTCTTTTTAATTCGTTTTCTGGGTTTCTTGTTTCTGTGATGATCTTTCTGTTGACTATGAAGAAGAAGAAACTAGGGTTTTATGTTGTTGTGTTGAATCCACAGTATTCTTTTTATTCAAATTAGTTGGTAATTCATGCTGAAAGTGATGGTTCTGTTTGTATTGAGGAAGTACTTATTGAGAATGTTCTGTAGATAAATTGCTTGAATGAATGTTCAAACCAGTAAAACCCTAGAAATAGAGAAGATTAGTGAGAATGAATGTACTAATGGTAGGATTTTCTGTGCATACTTCACTACAGGGTGATAAGGGGCAAAGGGTTTTGAGATTGTGATAGCTTTGGATTTGTTCTGTAATTCATTGAATGGTTACTCAAGGAGAAACCCTCACCAAAAGCCTTTTGGTGTAGTTCGTATTAATCAGATGTTCATATTACATATAATTTGTAACTTATGGTTCTTTGCTCGCACGCATATGCACTCCTCGTATTTAGTAGGAAACTTGTGAGAAACTATAGTGAATAACAATGGGTGTGTTTATCTGATACAATGTGTGAGTGAAAGGTTGATATCAGTTTCTCGTCCCTGTAGTTTGCATTTTGTAGTATGTGAAACTAACTGTCGGTGGATTGGCCTTTTGGTCTGTTTAGGTAAATGTTACTAGACATCTATAGATCATTCTCGTGGACTGTGGTTGAGTACGCTTGTTCTGATTGCAACATGCCTGCTATGACAAAGGTCAGTATACTAATTTGACGCACTGGGTTCTTCTGTGAATTTCTTAGCTCTTTATTTATTCTTAAATCTTAATTTGAAACAGAGTTCTGAGCACCACAATTTTGGGAACATATTTGACAAGCTTACCGAAGAAATTGGAAGTCCAGTCGAATTTGAACTGCCAGACTGGGTAAAGGATCAGAATCCTAATACCTACACCTTCATAAGACGCAGTATCCATATAGTAGTTGAATAAATTAATATGCTCCGAATGAACTTCTTGGTGGAAATTATTTTGTGAAGGACAAAGACAATATCAGTATTAAGAGATTAAACTACATATGCTAATCCATACGTCTTTTTGCTTGTTTTATTTGTTTAAGAAAAGGTCTTTTTTATCTTCCTTTTCACGGGTTTTACCTTTTCTTCAAATAGCATACTGTATTTTGTGCTGGGATTAGCAGATAGTAGTGATGTCTTTCTATCTTTTGAAATTTTTTATAATTTAAATGATACAAAGTTTTTGTGATTGCCATTATTTGTTTGTTCTTCATTCTATCGGCATTGGATTGTAAATTTTGGCGTGTGACAGGCTGAAACTGTCAATGTGAGTATGTGAATGTTGAATCTGTTGATTGGATTGATTCATAAATCAGAGGAAACTCTGTCAAATCGGTTTCTGGTGAGTTGACTCACCATAAACGGGTTAACCCGTGAACCCGCAGGTTTAACCCGTTACGGGTGCGGGTTAAAGAAATGACCACCCGTGAAGAATATCAACCCGTGGGTTTTGACCCGTGTTAACCCGAACCCGTGTAACCCGTAACAAGCCAGCCCCGGCCTGCCCGTTTGCCAGCTCTATTGAGGAGACATATAGCCAACTAGCTCAAAGCCTCACAAAGAACACTGCAAGTGCTAAAGCAAACAACCATCAAAAATTCAAAAGAGTTAATTAGTATTTGGGTCCTAAGTTTTGGTACGTCTTTGCGTTTGGGTCTTAAGTTTGTCTATTTTAGTGTTTGGGTCGTTGACTCGTTAGTCAACTGGTCAACCGTTAACAGAGTTAGCATCCATTAGTAATAATGTTACATGTTTGCCATCGTCGTCTCCATCCCTACCATTGATATGTAACTTTTATCTCACCATGATATCATCCTTTAATAATCAGTTTCCGAAACTGATTTACACAGGGGCAAACTAACATACTCTTTATGAAAATCGGAATACAAAACCCCATCATAAGTTGTTCCATTTTTGATGAAAGTGGTGGTAGTCTTTTACAATTTTCATTTATTTTATCATCATCATCAATAAAGGATCTGCACTCGAGAATCTCCGATGGATATGGTTCACTAGCTGCTTTACCTTGGTTGGATGGGTTGGAGAGATTAAGTTGAGTAGGATATGAAACTGTAATTCAAAGTAATAAAGGATTCTTACAAACTATCTTTGCCCAGAAATATGTTGCTGTTGTTGCTGCCGTTGCTGCCGTTAATGTTAAAGATTAATGGTAGCCGATTTAGAGCTATTCATAGTTTTATTGGGATTAGAAAACATGGGTTTGTATCGATTTCGAAATTGCAGAAAACAGAGATATCAATTGCACACAAGCTGCTCGAGAAAATCCTTCACCGAGAGATGTAGTTTCCCATATAATCCACTCCATTGAAACACTCTATTAATTGTGAAGCTTTGATTTCTATTTGGATTTATCAAGAGGTGGGTGTAACATTTTATTTCTCCATCAATTTACTTATGTATTATTCTTTTCGAGTGCTTGGGATATATCTAATAAGTACGGGTTTGAGTGATGTAGGTATATGGTGGAGTCGGTAACTGGGGAGGAAGAATTTAGGTGGAGGAGAAGAGGAAGAAGACATGGATGTGGGTTTTTTCGTTCCTCCACTGTATAATTTTCCCAGAGTTAATTTTGACTAACGGTGTGACAAAACCGCAAGTTGACTTTGTTGGACTAATGGATCACGACCCAAATCCTAAAATGGACAAACTTAAGACCCAAACGCAAAGACTTACGACCCAAACACTAATTAACTCAATTCAAAACACAATACTAACATAACTTGTAATACAAAAGGTCACTTGAAGTCTTCACCCTAACCGAAAAAACTCCAGCATGGTTTTCCATTAAAACAAATTTCAAATTTGTGCTCATCATTTACTGTTATCAGCTAAAAGGCACAGAGGAACCTTCTTATGCGTTGTAAGTCCAAAAGCTTCACTCATATCAACTTCCTCTATTTTCATATCCGAAGACAATTTCCTGTCAAAGCAATACAGTAAATTCGCAAGGACTAGTTCAACAAGCACCGCCGAAAAACTGATACCAGGGCAACCTCTTCTTCCACCCCAAATGGTATCAACTCAAAGTCTTGACCCTTATAGTCAATATTACTGTTTAAGAATATTTCAGGACAAAATTCGTAAGGGTTTTTCCAATATTCTGGGTCGGTCGAAATCGCTTTTGCATTTATGAGAACGGTTATTTTGATTGGAATGTCGTATCCGTTGATTGTGCATTTCTCTCTGGTTTCTCTTGGAACTAGTAATGGTGCAGGAGGATGCAATCTGAATGCTTGCTTAATCACTAACTTCGTGTAACTTAGTTTATGAAGGTCAGTTTCTTCTACCATATCTTTAAATCCAATAAACGATCTAACCTCTTCTTGCGCTCTCTTCATGATTGTTGGGTTCTTGATTAGCTCTGTCATAGTCCAGACCAGTGTCGCAGCAGAAGTATCAGTTCCAGCAACAAATGTGTCCTGCAAAATCCAGTAGGGAGAACAGGTTAACAATCAAAGTGCAGGGGAGATAACTGAAAGACTAGAAATTGTAGATAAGAGAAAATAAAACAAACCATGAGAATTCCTTTAATATTATCTCTAGTGAGGGTAATACCCCGACTAGGATCTTTTTGCACTCGTAGTAGAACATCGACTCAACGCCAGTTTTCAATGATGATTTACTACTCTTTATATGTTCATCGATTACTTTATCATAGAATTCATCCATATGCCGAAAGCTCTTCTCTAATCTTGTGTCTAATCCATTGAGCTTGTGAATCCAACTCATCCACGGGAACAAGTCTGCAGTACTGAATCCACCAAGCAAGTTTATTATTTCTTTAGAAATCGAGTAAAATTTATTCTTGCCATCCTCTTTTTGTTCAGCTTCGTACTTCATACCAAAAGCAACTCGACAAACGACGTTGTTCATGAGACTAAGCATGATATCACTTAGATTAATAGGAACCGAAGTAGTGCGAATCAGATTAATTGCCAAGGCAACCTCTTCTTCTCTCACAGCTCGGTATGACAGAACCTTCTTGGCATTTAAAAGTTCCAAAACCGCTATCTTTCTGATTTCCCTCCAATACTCACCAATCACCACAAGGAGAAAAAGAAATATCAGAACAACCATAAGAAAGTTTCGTGGGAGCATAAAACATTGGTCGGTCTGAAAACACTAGACCATGTACTGTGAGGATCTCTTTGGCGATATCAGCTGAAGAGACGACCAAAGTTGGAAGTGAGCCTGTTAGAATACGGGCATCCAACTCAAAACCAATTGGCAATGAGTGGAGAGGCCCATAGAGTTATAAATCGCAGGATCTTAGATTGCCCATACTATGTGGGACTAATAATCTCAACACGCCCCCTCACGTGTAGCCTCGTTGGGTCTAACACGTGGACAATAAATCGGGTGACGCGGAGTAAAGGCGCGGTCAAATGACTCGTCGCAAATAGCCTGCTCTGATACCATGTTAGAATACGGGCATCCAACTCAAAACCAATTGGCAATGAATGGAGAGGCCCAAAGGATTATAAACCGCTGGATCTTAGAAACCCAGACAATGTGGGACTAATAATCTCAACACGCCCCCTCACGTGTAGCCTCGTTGGGTCTAACACGTGGACAATTAAATCGGGTGACGCGGAGTAAAGGCGCGGTCAATGATGACTCGTCGCAAATAGCCTGCTCTGATACCATGTTAGAATACGGGCATCCAACTCAAAACCAATTGGCAATGAGTGGAGAGGCCCATAGAGTTATAAATCGCAGGATCTTAGATTGCCCATACTATGTGGGACTAATAATCTCAACAGCTTGTTACAATGAGATCTCACTACTACGACGACTACGGCTACCATTTCATGATTCTCCTCCTTGTTTTTGCTGCAAGTTTGCTGGTGCTGTCGGGGAGAAGACAAAGAACTGGGATACAGAGATTACCACCAGGTCCAAGAAGGCTTTCCTTCATTGGAAACTTGCACCAGCTTGGTATAATGACTTACCACATATATCACTTCAAAAGCTTTCCAATGAATATGGACCTGTGATGTTTCTTAAATTAGGCTCTGTTGAGATTATTAGTCCCACATTGTTGGGCAATCTAAGATCCTGCGGTTTATAATCCCTTAGGGCCTCTCCACTCATTGCCAATTGGTTTTGAGTTGGATGCCCGTATTCTAACATGGTATCAGAGCAGGCTATTTGCGACGAGTCATTAGACCGCGCTTTTACTCCGCGTCACCCGATTTAATTGTCCACGTGTTAGACCCAACGAGGCTACACGTGAGGGGGCGTGTTGAGATTATTAGTCCCACATTGTTGGGCAATCTAAGATCCTGCGGTTTATAATCCCTTAGGGCCTCTCCACTCATTGCCAATTGGTTTTGAGTTGGATGCCCGTATTCTAACACAAGCTTTAAAATTATCAAGTTCTTTATATGGCCAATTTTTTTTGTAAAATATAAGTGATCAATTGACACAAAAAGATTGGAAATGGTTAGGGCCGAAAAGCCAAAAATATCCCTTCCTTTTAGTCCAATTAGTATAATTCTGTGTGTATCCTATCTTTTCAGGGGTATAATTAGAAAGCAAACTTTAATATAACATATCTAAAAATCCGTTCGAATTTTACAATTTTTATCTCGTTTGAAAGGTTATAAAAAAACTCTACGCAACAAGTACAAACAACAATATCAAATTTAGAGTTGTTACGAAAAAAATCGGAGGTATTTATCATTTTAGGCATAATTTTAGAAAATTAAATGTATATCCACAATGGATACATAATACTTTATATAACAAAATTTTGGTTTATGCATCAACTAATTTTCCGTTGCAACAAATAAAACGATGTACTTCCTTCGTTTCAAGAAAAATGGTACTTTCATTTTAGGCACAATTCTCGAAAACTGAATGCATTGCCATTATGCAAACCGCCACAAAGGATGCATAACACATCATGCAACCATATTTTAATTTATGGATCGACTAATTTTCTGTTTCAGAAAAAGTGATAGTCTCACATCCCGTTTCGGGGAAAAGTGATACTTTCGCTCCGTTTCGGGAAAAATGATACTTTCGCTCCGTTTCGGAAAAAATAATACTTTTGCTTCGTTTCAGAAAAAGTGATATTTTTTCTGAAACGGGGCGATAGTATCACTTTTTTCGTAACGAGACGAAAGTATCACTTTTTACGAAACGGGGAGAAAGTATCACTTTTTCTGAAACGGGGTGAAAGCATCACTTCTTTTAAAACGGGGTGAAAGTATCACATTTTTTTAAACGGGACGAAAATAGTCGTAGACAAACCCCATATTCAGATTCTTCTTCGATCGGCCTCCCACCATGACAATGGTCGTACTAGTCCACACTCGAATGTGGTCCGTCTCCGTGTGTATGTTATCATTTGAACTTATCTGTTCAAGGTCATTCTCATTTTTATTAATTTTATTTGTGAAAGCAATCCATGCACAAATGTGGTCCGTCCATTTATATGTGGTCAATTGCGTGATCTGTTGTGTAACCCAACCACCATGCGTTAAAGCTTAGACTTTTGGGACCTTCCTGTTTTTTTCTACTTTTGAAGGTGATTGAAGGTGAGCCAAAATCAACAAAAACACCGTTGAACCAAAATAACTAGCAGCATGCGACTAAAACACCATACAGGAAGCTAATTTGACTATGTGACTCCATTTAACCGTAAAGTGAAGGATAGGTAAGCGGTTGGCCTTGGATAATTGTAGGACCTGCAGAATCTCCTTCCTACCATTTGGCTTAGCTCCAGTTGGAAGGGAGTTCTTGGAAAACTTGGAGATTATCTAACTCCTTTAAAATCCTAAGCTTTTAAGGATCCACGTTCAACGGTGATCCTCACCCTCTCACAGAATTACTCCGTTTCACTTTTTCTCAAAGAAGAGAAAAAAAAGGAATTCCCATATAAGTTTCGCCCACAAAACATAAAACCGAAAAACCAAACTATATTTACTCAAAGGAGAATCAAAAATCTAAACAAAACCTCTCTTCCGTTATTCGATCTAGCTCCGCCTCCACCTCTTCTCCACCATCTACACATCTATATCATCCGAATATATTCGATCTCGCGTAAACCTAATTAACTCCTGCGATCTCCACTGCCAACTCCTTTCATCCTAATATAATCTGAGCATGCTTTTGATTTTCTATTTTTTGTGTGTGATTATATGGAATGGATTATAAATCAAAAATAATCAAGGTTACAATTTTATTTGTTTCATAGACCTAATTTTACATTTTTTTTCCAATTATTGATGTTGTTATTTTTTTGCGGATTTGATTTACAGGTATTCCTCTCTGCCCTGCAGGAGGTTTTTCTTTTTTTTTTTGTTTCTTAAACGACCAAAGGATTTACGCCCTTATCATATGGTTTTGTTTTGGACATTCAAACCCTTATCATATAGTCTTGTTTTGGACATTCAAAAGTAAGCAAATAGTATTAGGTTTTCGTCCATCCTCTGTTTTATCCTCTCTGGATTGCGTTTTTAGTTTTATGTATTGGCTTTAGCTTTTTAATTTTTAATGAATGTTGTTTTTAGTGAAATCAATAACTCCAATAGGTATGAGCACATTTTCTCTTATATTAGCTTTGTTTTTTGATTGATGTTATTGATTTTGTTGGAAGACGTTTATATTAGGACTTTGATTGTAGACGTAATCTTTCTTTAGTGATGTGATTTTGTTGCTAATCTTTCTTTGATCCCGTTCCAGTTTCTAAGGGCATGCCATGTAGTTTTAGTAGATAATGGCATTCAATACATGCAGTTAATGGGTGAACCTAATGTTTGGGGTTTTGCCATCTTTATGTCCTATGATATTACTAAACATGTGATTTATTTTTGGTTCTGTTTCGTCAAATCTTTCAATTTATTAGGTGGTATTTTGTTTTGAGTTAGCATTTGATTCTATCTACTTTTGATATATACATAGATAAAGCTCCCTCTATTTTACTAACATTCATTATTGAGGTACAACTTTTAAATTGGTAGAAGTCTGACTGAGATTATGTTTTCATTTTGGTTTCGGATATCGTAGCAATTATTGTGCATCCTAAATGGGGGTAAAACTCTTTCAACCTATGGGTAGAACGTTGCCGTAATGCTCGAATTGTTGAATCTGATGAAAGACTGATAGGAATGGAGCCATAGAAGATTCTATTTACGTTTTGGTTTCTTTATAATTTATGTTATATGTAATTCAAATGCTATTGAGTTTAAGTTGGTTCACTTGGCTTTCCTTTTGCAAGATTTGATTGACTGTTTGATTGAGAGAACAAATTTTGAGAGGACATAATTCAATTTTTGGGTACAGTTGCTAGATTTTCTTTTCGATCAAACGGGTACAATAGGAAGACTTTGTTGTATATTGTTTCAGCTATTTTTATCATGTAAATTTATTTAAATGCATGTGTTACTGTGATACTATGAGTTTGGTGTGTGCTTAACAGTTCTTGGGATATGGAAAACCAGAATAAACTCAGACGATCTGCCCACAGAACCTGAAGCTACTTTTGTTGGTGTTTTTGCAGAAAAGATTCCAGTGGAATTAAAGGTGCAATACGGATACTTCTAATACAGTGATTCACTCTCCTGATGGAAACTATGTGCCCAGTTGTTAATTCCTAACTTACATGGGAGCCTGAAAATGTTAGCCGCTCTGATATCTACATCAAACTCTACAGGCAAGCTATCTTGAGTTCGTTTGTACCACTTCTTTCGTATTCATCATTGGTCTTCGCAGACCAAGACCAACACCATTACCGCCACTCTTTAGAAGAAGAATTACAGAACAAGACCAACACCTTTACCACTATTATTTTAGTTTTTAAAAAGTCAAAAATTTGACTTATTGGAGAACTGTATTAGAAGGATATTGATTGCATTGTAATTAATGTCAAACCCCGGATCAGATGCCCAATCTCAGACTTCTCTGGAAAACCCCCATGCCACAAAACAGGATTCAATCCTTTGCATGAAGGATATGCCTTTGCTTCTGAAACCAGGTGTTCGTGAAAGCAGGATGATGACATCGTGAGACGAGCTTCGTGAAAGCGTGACCCTTTCAGCCTGGTAAAGCAAGATGTGCATTACACCTATTGGTTCGACCTCTCACACATAGCTTCGCGCTTCGACGAGCGAAAGCGAGCCATCGGTCTACGGGTTTCTTTGGTGTTTATGGTGGTTATGAAAATCAATTTTTTATTTGATAATAATTTATCTTTGTAGTTTTAACATATTTAAATGGATGTAGCTGCTAATAACGAATTTTGGACCACTGTTCCACAGAAGTTACACCACATTGACGGATAACACTTCTCAAAAATTTAGCAAAAAGGGAGTCTACGTACCAGGTAAATCATTTTATGCATAAATTTTCGCCAAATATAGTTATCGCAAAGTTTCATATGCGCTGAATTTGATGTTGTGTGCATGTATGCAAGATTTTAACATGCAGGTGTAATCGGTGATGAAAAACAGGTTGACACTGTCCAAAACTCTCCCATGTTTGTCAGTTAAAGACCTATGTGAAAGATTATGGGAGAAATTCACAAGTACAAATTACCACCAACCAAGCCAATGGTTGTAGAGTCCTTCTCTCAATACCCACCTCTTGGAAGTTTCGTTGTTACGGACATGAGGCAGACAGTTGTTGTTAGTGTCATCAAGGAAGTTGAGAAAAAGGACCCAACAGGAGCCAAGGCTACCAAGTCTGCTGTCAAGAAGAAGTAAAGTGTTCCAGTAAGTACATCGACTGTAGGAGAAACTGTTTGTGTCCAGGTGCGTGCTTTTCGTTACAGTTAGTGCTATCATTATAATTAACCTTCAGAATATCTATTTTTCTTTATTGGTTTCCTGAAAGTTGCAAAGATCTGTGACGTTGCCCAAGTGCACCTATGGCATACAAAACAGAGAACGGTAATATGTCCCAGAAGGCAGGGATAATCCATGCAGTCTACCACTGCTCATGAGTCTGCCACTGCTTATCGTACACGTGATTTTCCTTTAGGTGGAGCTACAGAAAAATAATAGTTAAATATGAACTTGAATTACAATAAAAAAATTGTGTCTACTAAGCTAATGTATTTTATACTACTTTTTCTCATACTTAGTTTCTCCTTTTCAATCTTAGGTCATAATGAACGCGACCCCAACAACAAAAATTCTGGAAGACTTTTCAAGAAACTTAGCTCCAGTTTAGTAATTTAAGTTCTTAGTTTCTCACTTAAATGAAATGATACAAAGTGGCTTTTATGGAGTATCAACGCCAGTCCACTTCTTCTTAGAAAGATGATCGGTAGACTTGGCTTCGCAGGTACATACATTTCTCTTTTGCATATCCTATCTATATTTGTATTCGTTCAAGTGGAAAATGAGTGCCTGGAGTGTTGAACTTAGATGTTGCACTTTCTTTGATCCTAAAGTCCAGGTTCTAGGGGCATGCCATTGTAGTTTTAGCAGATAAATGCATTATGCACGTGAGTTATTTGGTGAATTTAATGTCGATCTATTGACGTTTTATGATATGATTGGAATTCCACTTCATGTCCGATATATACACCTTTCCTTTTTTCTTTAATACAAAGAGGTAGATAAACCCCCCTTAATTTCACTAACATTTTTATATTGGTAGTCTATCTGAGGTTATGTTTACATTTTGGTTTCGGATATTGCAGCGATTTGTACATCCTAATTGTGGGAAGAACTTTGTATGTATTCACTCCTTTCCTATCCATCATTTCTCTTTTAAGACAGACTGAATAATTTACTGATATTTTTGTATGGCCATTTTTGAGATAATTAAGCTACTTTTGGTATGTAGATTATCACATCAACAACTCATGTACTCATTTTAACAAATTAACATACATTATTTGTTTTTATGCTGTGATTGTGATTCTTATTCGTTTCAAAATCGAGTAGCAGCAGCATCCTTGATAATTATCCGAACAGAGTCTCCAATGCAGATTTTAACAAGTTAAGTTGTATCGCCACAGTTGTATTATGGAGGTATGTGCAGGAACACAAGCACAGAGGTAGTCATTAAGGCTAACTGTCTTGGTGTTTATACAAGTCTTCGAGAGCAGCCAAAGAGTAATATGGCTTTTATAGTGCAGTTTAGTTTACCACTGTTTTGGACTCATCTGATTCGTGATAAATTGTGTAACATGTACGAGTGAACAAAAAAAAGTTGAAAAATCAAAATTGAGTGAATTGAAAATTTTATTGGACATCTCCAGCTTGCTTGGATTTTCCTTTTCGGAACAACTATGGATGCCATGTTCTTTTTCTTGATTTTTATGAAACTAGACATGAATTTTTCGTGTATGTTCATGGAGATTATGTGAAAATCATGTTAACAACATTAGTTATTGGGTTACTGGAAATTCTGTCCAAGACCGGATAAAATATGGATTATTATTTGACGGCTGCAACGACAAAGTGTACAAGATCATCTGTTTATCAACCTAAGCTTGGGATTTAAGATATGAGAGCTTAAACTTTGAATATGTCTCAAATATTGGAAGAATATCATGATGTTCGGGGGGGGGGGGGGGGGGGGGGGGGGCGTCAAAGACCCGCTACAGGGAAACACATGATTTTGTCAAGTACTCCCTCCAATTCCATTCACTTTACTTGCTTTTTTAGGGTTTTTTTTGTGTTCAAATGATGATAGTTTTAGTATTTTTCCCCCATTCTCACTAATTTACCTATGCTTTGGAATCACACCAAAGAGTTAATACTCATCGTAATCAATACAAACAATTACTTTAATATTAAGATATACCCCTGGAGGATTATACTCAATCTTGGATTATTTGGTAGATAGTATCGGACTGGGGGCGAGGCGAAGCCGAGCTTTACCAAATCAAATGAGGACTGGGGCGAGGCGAAGCCGAGCTTTACCAAATCAAATGGGGACTGGGGCGAGGCGAAGCCGAGCTTTACCAAACACAAAATATGGTTCAAAGAAAGAGGCATTGATGCATTGTATTTGTAGTTTGTAGTTGTCGATTGAATTGAATTGGTGAACCAAGTTTACGCCTGGGCACAAAATCTAGTAAGGGTTTTAAAATGACAAATAGAGCTGGAAATTTCATTGTAGAAAATAATCATCTTAGGTAGAATTTTGATCCAGGGTTAAAATGGTCATTTTATAAAATTTTCAAATCAGTGGCACAATGGACATTTCACCACATCCGGACCAGGGTTGAAATAGTCATTTTCACAGACTATGGGATATTTGTTATATTTATTTTTGATAAGGATAGTCAGGTCATTTTCACAATCTCCGGGATATTTAATACATTTATTCGGATAAGGGTAGTCTGGTCATTTTCATAATTTCAGAAATATTTGATACACTTATTCAGGTAAGAACTGTCTAGTCATTTTCACAGTTTCTGGAATTTGTTGCACTTATTCAGGTAAGGGAAGTCTGGTCATTTTCACAAATTCCAGAATATTTGCTACGTTTATTCCGGTAAGGGTAGTTTGGTCATTTTCACAGTCTCCGAAATATTTTACAGTTTCAGTAATTCGGACCTCAAACGGTAAAATATGATATTATACATCTTCAGTTCATCGAAATGAGAAACTCAAGTCTAAATCTAGCAATCTATGAACCTGAGACGGTAAAATATGATATTCTACATCTTCAATTCATCGAAATGAGAACATCAAGTCTATCTGTAGCGAACTCTGAACCTGAGATAGTAAAATATAATATTCTACAACTTCAGTTCACCAGAATGAGAAACTTGGTATGCGTACCATTTCTGGTTCACGAGCAACAAACTTTTTATGGTATTCATACCGGGTACGCGTACCAAAAAGTTGTTGTCAACATATAGATATGCCGGTACGTGTACTGGGTACATGTAAAACGGCTTCTGACCTATAAGATATGAAATTTTCAAAATTCTACCTAAGATGATTATTTTCTAAAATGAAATTTCCAGCTCTATTTGTCATTTTAAAACCCTTACTAGATTTTGTGCCCGTGCTACGCCTGGGCAACTTCTCAAACTTGGTTCACCAATTCAATTCAATCGACAACTACAAACTACAAATACAATGCATCAATGCCTCTTTCTTTGAACCATATTTTGTGTTTGGTAAAGCTCGGCTTCGCCTCGCCCCAGTCCCCATTTGATTTGGTAAAGCTCGGCTTCGCCTCGCCCCAGTCCTCATTTGATTTGGTAAAGCTCGGCTTCGCCTCGCCCCAGTCCCGATACTATCTACCAAATAATCCAAGATTGAGTATATATCCTCCATGGGGTATATTTAAATATTAAAGTAATTGTTTGTATTGATTACGATGAGTATTAACTCTTTGGTGTGATTCCAAAGCAGAGGTAAATTAGTGAGAATTGGGGAAAAATACTAAAACTATCATCTAATTTGGAACACAAAAGAAACCCTAAAAAAGCAAGTAAATTGGAATGGAGGGAGTACTTAACAAAATCATGTGTTTCCCTGTAGCGGGTCTTTGGACCCCCCCCCCCCCCCCCCCCCCCCCGAACATGATGATATTCTTCCAATATTTGAGACATATTCAAAGTTTAAGCTCCCATATATTAAATCCCAAGCTTAGGTTGATAAACAGATGATCTTAAAACCCTTACTAGATTATTTTTTCGCATTACGTGAACTGGTATACATACTGTCATGTATTTAGATTTACGATAGTTCTATATTTCTCTCCAAATCAATTCGAAATATTCCCAAATCAATGACACATATCACTGTTTCAGGCTATTTTAGAATGATAATCTTGAATCAAGATTTAGATTATGAACAATAAATTGTTCTTAGCCGAAATTCATCGAGTATGAACAAATGTTCATTAAAAATCTGTTATTCCACATCTTCGTTTCTTCAGAATGAGGAACAGAAGTTTGTATCTAGTAATCTCTGAACCTATGATGGTAAAATATGTTATTCCACATATTCGGTTCCTTGGAATAAGGGACTGAAGTATATATCTACTGACATTAGAAATCATCGGGATCTACGACTATGAACATAAGTGTAAATTGTATTTCATGTTTTTTCTCGACAGTAAATATTTAAGAGATTGAGTTGGAGTGAAAGAATATAACCATAGAAAATCAAAGAACGTGAACTTAATGGGAAACGGAAGATAATCGAGACAAACCCTAATAAGTGTAACCTTTGCGGATCAATGAGGTTCGAGGAGGCTAAACATTGGAAAATCAAACCATTATCCTGATGTTATTCAGTCATTTAATATTAAGACTGGACGAACTTTTTTTGTGGAGTTAATTTGGGGATGTTTGGGAAAAATGCGCAATGAAAGAGGAAGAAATAGAAAAGCATGTTGCTAGCTCTAGGTTATATCAATAACCTATGTTGTATGTCATGATTATATTGAAATATGGTTGGTAGAAAAAAATATCACCTTATTATTAATATGTCAGTTTGTTTGCCTTGTATTTTGGGTGGTGGAAAAGACTTGGGCACCGATAGCTACATCAAATCTGCGAGCACCACCAGACTAAACGGAGCCGGTTCGTGTTCCGATGCGATAATTTCAAGAGACAGTTTTATTTATTTACTTTGATGCTCGAGAAAATGGGTGACAGTATGGCACAAATATTAATTGGTGCCAGTATAAAACTTTTGTACAAACGTTACCTCCTGATTCTCCACCGACTGGTATATATCAGCAAACAATGGCACTTAACAATTTAAAAAACACTTGTGCAACATGTTAGGAACATATTACAATGTTGGGTACATACATTCAAATTATCACCAACAATTAGCAGCATCGGTAGTGGCACTAATTTTGCTACATGCTCCAAATGGTTATGCCGAGCGTTTGAGTCTGTTTTGTACAAACAGTGGCTCCAATTGTTGGTATATATTGTCGATACAATGATCTCATCGACATTAAACAAGTTATTTACAAAACAAAAGTTACATTATTTTTTTTGGAAATATGAAAATATATACGTTGAAATTTACAAATAGGTGATCAGCAGACAAATAGCAAGCAGACTGGAAGGAATTTGCAGTCAACATATACGATAATCATCTAAAAGACAAAGAGGAATCTTCTTATGCATTGCCAGTCCAAAAGCTTCACTCATATCAACATCCTCTATTTTCATCTCCAAAGGCAATTTCCAGTCAAAACAGTGCAATAAATTTGCAAGGACTAGTTCAACAAGCACCACCGAAAAAATGATACCGGGGCAGCCCCTTCTTCCACCCCCAAATGGTATCAACTCAAATTCTTGACCCCTATAATCAACATTATTGTCTAGGAATCTTTCGGGACGAAATTCTTCTGTGTTTTCCCAATATTTTGGATCTGTCGAAATTGCTTTCGCATTGATGAGAACACATGTTCTGGTTGGAATGTCGTATCCGTTGATTGTGCAGTTCTCTCTGGTTTCTCTTGGAACTAATAATTGTGCAGGAGGATGCAGCCTAAATGCTTCTTTAATCACTAATTTCACGTAACTTAGTTTGTGAAGGTCACTTTCTTCTACCATATCCTTAATCCCAATTTCGGATCTAACCTCTTCTTGCGCTCTCTTCATAATTGCTGGGTTCCTGATTAGCTCTGTCATGGTCCAAACCAATATGGCAGTAGAAGTATCAGTTCCAGCAACAAACGTGTCCTGTGAAATCCGTCGCGGTGAACTAGTTAAAAATGATCAAAGTGCAAGGAAGATATATAATTGAATGATCAGGAATCGAAGACAAGAGAAACCAAACAAACCATGAGAATTCCTTTAATATTATCTCTAGTGAGGCTAGAATCTGCTTGAAGTCGTAGTAGGACGTCGACCAAGTCCTCAACGCCAGTTTTCGATGATTTACTACTGTTAATATGTTCATCGATCACTTTATCATAGAATTCGTCCATATGCCGGAAGTTCTTGTCTAATTTCGCATCTAATCCATCGAACTTATGAATCCAACTCATCCACGGGAACAAGTCTGCAATATTGAATCCAGCAAAAAGGTTTACCGTCTCTTGAAACACCGTGTAAATCTTATTCTTGCCATCCTCTTCGTCTTCAGCTTCGTACTTCAACCCAAAAGCAACTCGACAAACTACGTTGTTTATAAGACAAAGCAGGGTCTCGCTTAGATTAATAGGAACCGCAGAAGCCGAAGAAGTACGTATGAGATTAATTGCCAAGTCAACCTCTTCTTCTCTCACAGCTCGGTATGATACAACCTTTTTGGCACTTAGAAGCCCCATAATTGCTATTTTTTTTATTTCCTTCCAATAGTCACCATAAGGAGAAAAAGTGATATCTGAACAACCATAAGAGAGTTTTCCGGGAGCATAGAACTGTTGGTTAAACTTCAACATAGAAGTCACTAACAAGCTGGTTAGGACAAGATTAGGAAATTGATGTAATCCTAAGGGAATTAGAAGTCATCTAGTTCTAAGAAAAGGAAAGACATGTAATAAGGTAATAGGACTAGGAAAATGAATTCATAGTTCTATATATATATGATCACCAAAGTTGTGGTTGATCATATGAGCAAGATTAGAGCTTGTGTTTAGTTTTGAGAGATTTTCTAAACATCAATAAAGAGAGTTGTCTTTATATAAGCTAAGTTTCATCTTGCAATTGCCATTAATTGGTATCAGATCTTGTTTCTGAGCCATGGAAAACGAAACCACCATTGTGGGTGTAAAACAGTTCACGCCACCATCAATACAAGTTCCAATCCTCAACGCCACAAACTACACGGTATGGGCCATGAGAATGAAGGTACTGATGAAAATCTACAAATTTTGGGAAACAATTGATCCTGGTGGACCCAGACAAAAACAATGTTGCCATTGGATTACTCTTTCAAGAAATACAAGAATGTCTTGTTCTACAAGTTGGTGAACAGGAAACTTCAAAGAAAATTTGGGATGCAATAAAGGCACGTAATCTCGGAGTTGATCGAGTTAAAGAAGCCCGTCTACAAACCTTAATGTCTGAATTTGAAAGAGTGAAGATGAAAGACACTGATACTATTGATAGCTTTGTAGGAAAGCTATCAGAGATAGCCTCAAAAGCTGCGTCACTTGGACAATCCATTGATGAAGATAAACTGGTAAAGAAGTTTCTCAATAGTTTACCAAGATCCAAGTATATTCATATCATAGCTTCTCTCGAACAAGTCTTAGATTTAAAGAAGACTAGCTATGAAGATATAATTGGAAGATTGAAGGCATATGAAGAGAAAATCCTTGATGAAGAAAACAATGGAAAAACTCAAGGAAAACTCTTGTACACAAACTCTTACTAACAAAACTCTGCGACAAGAGGAAGAGGTCGTGGAAGAGGTGGTAGAGTAAACAGAGGCCGAGGAAGGGGAGGAAGGTTTAACTCACAAGATAGAACAACAAGTTAGAATGATCGAAACCAAGGGAAAGAAAAGAAGGATAGATCAAACATTATTTGTTACAGATGTGATAAACCAGGACACTTCTCCTCTGTATGCCCTGAAAGAATACAAAAGATGGAAGAAGCAAACAAGAATGAAACAAGGGAAGCAGATACAACTCTTTTCATGCACGAAGTTATATTCTTAAACGAAGGGAAACTAATACCAAATAACTACGAATCAAAGGATGGAGAAGAAGGAATCTGGTATTTATATAATGGAGCCAGCAATCACATGACTGGTAAGAGACACTACTTTTCTGAACTCAATGAGAAAATCAAAGGACAAGTGAAGTTTGGGGATGGATCTTCTGTATAAATTGAAGGGAAAGGATCAATTCTATTTCAGAGCAAGACCGGAGAACAGAAGATTGTCACAAACATCTACTTCATCCCAAACTTACAAAGAAACATTCTAAGTTTAGGACAAGCTACAGAAGTTGGATGTGATGTTAGAATGCGACAAGATTATCTAACAGTTCATGACCCAAGTGGAAGACTTTTAGTTAGATCCTCACGCTCACAGAATAGACCCTACAAGATAAGTCTCATGATTGGAAGGCCATTGTGTCCGAATATGAGACTGGAAGATCAGACATGGAAGTGGCACGCAAGGTTAGGACACATAAGTTTTAGAACCTTAAAAACTATGTCTCAGAACAAGATGGTTCGAGGGCTACCACAGATAAACGATGAATCAAGGATTTGTGAATCATGTTTAGTTGGGAAACAAACGCGTCAAGGTTTTCCAAAAGCAACAACATTCAGAGCCTCAAAGCCATTAGAGCTTCTTCATGCTGATTTATGTGGTCCTATTACACCACAAACCCTTGCAAATAACAAATACATATTTGTTATTATAGATGACTTCTCAAGATATATTTGGTCTATTCTTATGAAAGAAAAGAGTGAAGCATTTGACAGATTCAAAGCTTTCAGAAATCTGATAGAAAAAGAGTTAAAAGAGGAGGTCAAAATGCTTAGAACTGATAGAGGAGGAGAGTTCACTTCCTTAGAGTTCAACAAGTTCTGTGAGTCAAATGGAATCAAAAGGAAACTCACAACACCATATATACCACAACAAAACGGAGTGGTGGATAGGAGAAACAGGACTCTAATGGAGATGACAAGAAGTTCTTATGCAGGTACCTAATTATCTATGGGGAGAATATGTACGACACTCCAAATACCTAATAAACAGGATACCTACGAAAGCTCTGAAAGAAATGACTCCATATGAAAGTTTGTGAAAGAGAAAACCAAACATATATCATTTAAGAGTGTTTGGTTGCAAAGCATACGCAAAGTTGATTCTGCAACTCTTAAGAAACTGGATGATCGATCTCAGACTCTTGTGAATCTAGGAATTGAGCCTGGATCCAAAGCTTACAGATTATTCAATCCAACAACGAAAAGAGTGATAGTGAGTCGAGATGTGGTATTCGATGAAAAAGCAAACTGGAACTGGAAAGAAACTAATGATGGACCAAGTAGGGATCCAGGAATGTTTCACATGAGATGGGGTCAAGTAATTGATGAAGGCAAAGGACCCATAATCATCAATACCAATGGAAACAATGATGTTAATCAAGAAGAAGAAGAGAATAATGAAAACACTGAGAATAACGAATAAGTAGAAGAAGAAGAAGAAGAAGAAGAAGAGGAGATCGATGAAATAACTCAACCCATTCCACTGCGAAAATCAACAAGACAGATACAAAAGCCACAGTATCTGGAGGATTATGCTCTTCAAGCTGCAGAAGAATGTGAGATTATGTTACTTTCTGTTAATGATGAACCAAGGAATTTTCAGGAAGCAAAGGTCTCGACTAAATGGACACAAGCATGTAGAGAAGAAATTATTTCAATCAACAGAAACAAGACTTGGTTTCTAGTTGATAAGACAGGTGGGGTAAAAGTGATTGGTCTTAAGTGGATCTTCAAAATAAAACGGAATGCTGATGGTACTGTCAATAAATACAAAGCAACGCCTGTAGCTAAAGGATATGTACAAGAATCAGACATAGATTTTGATGAAGTTTTTGCACCAGTTGCTAGAATTGAAACAATACGCTTATTAATTGCAGAGGCAGCATCAAACTCATGGGAAATTCACCACTTAGATGTTAAGACAGCATTCTTACATGGTGAATTGCGAGAAGATGTGTATGTTGAACAACCAGAAGGTTTTGAAGTAAAAGGACAAGAGCATAAGGTTTATAAGTTATCAAAAGCTCTATATGGTCTAAGACAAGCTCCTCGAGCCTGGAATACAAAGTTAGATCAAATCTTAAGAGAAATCAGATTTGTTAAGTGCTCTAAAGAAACATCAGTATACAGAAGAGAAGAAAAGGGAACGCTTCTTGTGATTGCAGTCTATGTAGATGATCTATTTTTGACTGGAAACTCCCCTAAGGTTATCAATGAGTTCAAGAGAGAAATATCATCAAAGTTTGAGATGTCAGACCTCGGAAAACTCACTTATTACCTTGGCATATAAGTCCATCAAGGAGTAGATGGGATTCAGATTAAACAAGAAGCTTATGCAAGGAGAATTCTGAAAGAAGGAGGACTTGAAACTCGTAATCCAACTAAGATACCAATGGAGTTTGGACTTAAAGTTTCAAAGGCACAAGAAGAAGCAGAGATTGATCCAACGAGTTATAGAAGAAATGTTGGATGCCTTAGATACTTGTTACACACAAGACCAGACTTGGCTTTCTCTGTGGGAGTATCTAGCCGTTATATGCAGAATCCACGCAAGTCTCATGGTGATGTAATAAAGCAGATATTAAGATATCTAAGAGGAACAATCAACTATAGGTTGAAGTATGGTCGAGGAGGATCAAAAGGAATTGTTGGGTATAGTGACAGCAGTCATAATATTGACCAAGATGATGGAAAAGGTATAATTGGTCATATATTTTATCTAGGAGAAGAACCTATTACATGGTGTTCAGAGAAGCAAGACATTGTAGCCCTCTCATCCTGTGAAGCTGAGTTTATGACTGCAACAGAAGCAGCTAAACAATCAATATGGATTCAAGAACTGTTGGGTGAAATCAAAGGAAGAGAACCTGAAAAAGTTCTAATCAAGATTGATAATAAGTCTGCAATTGCACTCACTAAAAATCCAGTGTTTCATGGGAAGACGAAACACATTCACAAAAGGTATCATTTCATACGAGAATGTATCAAGAAGGAGATCATCAACGTTGAACACATACCAGGAACTGAGAAGAAAGCAGATATATTGACAAAGGCATTAGCTCGGATCAAGTTTGAAAAAATGAGACAATTTATTGGAGTACAAGATATGTCACGGGTAAGGTTGAAGCTTAACGGGGAGAATGTTGGTTAAACTTCAACATAGAAGTCACTAACAAGCTGGTTAGGAAAAGATTAGGAAATTGATGTAATCCTAAGGGAATTAGAAGTCATCTAGTTCTAAGAAAAGGAAAGACATGTAATAAGGTAATAGGACTAGGAAAATGAATTCATAGTTCTATATATATATGATCACCAAAGTTGTGGTTGATCATATGAGCAAGATTAGAGATTGTGTTTAGTTTTGAGAGATTTTCTAAACATCAATAAAGAGAGTTGTCTTTATATAAGCTAAGTTTCATCTTGCAGTTGCCATTAAGAACATTGGTCGGTTTGAAAATACAAGATCATGTACTGTGAGGATCTCTTTGGCGATATCGGCTGAAGAGACGACCAAAGTTGGAAGTGAGCCAAGTTTAAGAAACATCAATGGCCCATATTCATTGGAAAGATTTTGAAGTGATATATGTGGTAAGTCATTACCAAGATGGTGCAAGTTTCCAATTAACGGACGCCTTCTTGGACCTGGAGGTAATCTCTGTATCCCAGTTCTTTGTCTTCTCCACAACAGCACCAACAAAGTTGCAGCAAATACAAGAAGGAGAATCATAAAATAGTAGGCGTAGTCGTCGTGGTAATGAGATCTCATTGTAATAAGCTTTGGAACAATTGTAAATAGAATTCCTTCTATACGATTAGCAAGTTCTCTCCTTCAGCTGGGTATTCATTCATTGGAATAGTTATCCATATATACTCAAATGTGGTCTGTACGTCACCATTAAGACTTATCTTTTTTTTTTTTTTTTTTTGAAACATGAAATTTATTAAACTACTAAAGGACTATTACACGAGGGTATATAATACCCCAAGATTCATCAATTATAATAAGATTGGTAAGCATTGAATCTCCAGTAACATGATATTGGAGCGGTTTTCGGATCTGAGTTGCATCGAGGTCGGATGTTAGTGTCGAAGGTCGAAAGGCCTTCGGTCAATGCTTTCCACAAGAAAAGCTGTACATTTGACGGACACGGCTGTGTCCAGAGGAACCCAGGTGGTGGTAAGAAATGTTGTACATTCATCAATTATCTGTTAACTGTTACATAGGTCATGCTTTTTTTTTTTCCTTTTATACGGAGCAAAAAAAAACAAAAAAAAGGATAATGATTGATCCACCGAAGAAGACCCACCAAAATTTGGACCTTGTGAGAAGAGTGGTGGGTCCCACTCTTGCCCCACCTCTATCCTTATGCAGAGAACACCACTCTGGGTCCGTTCGATTCCGCACGGTGCATTTTTTCGGTTGTATTCTTTGGTGGGTCTAGCAATTCCGAAAAAAATAATCTTTCTATAGTAATACATACGCAAGTATAGTCCGTGCATTAATCCATATGCAAGTACGGTCCGTGTATTTCAAGAGAAGCATTTCTCGCCTTCCGGTTCAATTGCGTGGTTGTGTGCAACTCAATCACTATGCATAATAGCTAGACTTTTCGTACCCCATGCTCTTTTTATTATTACTGAAGGTATCAGAGCGGGCATATATTGATGTAACTAAAAAACCAGGCAGTGACTAAATACAACACCGATAAAATTAAATACAATCCTTTTCATATACTATGAATCATAAAAGATATAGGTACAATAAAATCACCCATCTTCTTTGTTTGAGTAATGTTACTGCAAATAACCAACATCATGGTTGGTGTCACACCATCAAAAGCTCCAAGCAATTTTTCGCGAAAGTATAACTCGTCAATATAGTGACTCAGTGATCTGTTATCACCCACTCGTATTTCAGCCTTTTAAGTTTGCACCTATGTAAACAACCAACTTCACTAAGTTATGCAAAGGAAGACTTAACTAATATTTTCTCTACCAGCAATATAGCCCATACTACAAAGAGGTTTCTGCCATGTTTATGCATCACAAAATTTAGGGAGTATTATCGAATCAACAATATACCAATACCAAACGTATAAGCCAACAAACTCACTTTTATTAGCTTAAGGGGAAGATACAAAACTCGTCCAACCATTGGACTTACAAGCTTATTTTCTAAGCCTAACACAGAATTTACTCTCTACTGCAAAGTGGTTCCTCAACACTTGAACTATTGAACAACTCTCATCTGCAAGGGTTCTCTGGATATTTATAATGCCAAGAACCATGGACAATCCGTATGCAACTCTGTTGCATGCCCTATGAACAACCATTTGTTCATAGGCAGTTCCCTAACCGCCAAAGTTCACTTTTCAACTGCTAACTTTAGTGCTGGCGTTTAGAATCGCGTCACACTTTTCTCAAACGGTTAGGCTATGCCAAACTCGGTTATAAAGCCACTTTATAACCGTCTCTAACTTGCTCTTTTACTTTGGCATGCGTGTGATGCACACACACTCGCAACTCACATCTTGAACTCAAATCCGACAATCATTATGCTGTACTGAACTTTGTCTCGTTCCAATGGTCGACAATGATTGTGCTTCACTCACTCTTGGCCTACGCCAAGTGTCCAACAATCGTTGCGCTTCATTCATCTTGCACTTCTGCCAAGTATCTGGCAATGGTTGCGCTGCATTCATTCCAATCATGCACTTAGCTTATTTGGAAGCCAACACCCAAATATTATTCCAACTGAGTCCTGACTTGCTTAGTTCAACTTCATGCTTCATATGCATCACTTGCATCTCTTTTGGCAAGCAATAATCACCAACGGCGTATTTGGCACCGCCATTGTTGCATATGCATTTTCCAAGCCTTGTCAAAGCTTAGGACCATGCCAAAGTTATCCCATAACTTGCATCTCATCCTTTATTCCTTCCTTGAGCTGGGACAACTATGAATAAGGATATGCAACACTATCGCGTCATGTTGCATTTGCTAAGTAGCCTTTCTTGTCTCAGCCATGTTGGTGCTACATCATCGGACTGTGCAGCTCCATCTGCCAGGCTACAAATTCAGTATAGCGCAACTCTTGCGCTTAACTGTTTGTGAAAAGGCGAGGGTACCCGAATATACCTGAAGCTAAAACTTTTCCTACCTATAAGTCCTTTCTCCGAAAGTGATTGTTTATGTACTGAGTCGAGACAATACAACTAATCGGTTCACAGTTCGTGTGATCGTCTGTGGATACGAGATCGAGACAATACAACAACGAAGTATGTTTACTTGATACAAAGGTTAGGACTTAACCAAATAAAATAGGATTGCTTATCAAGTAAATAGGAATTAATGTTTGCGTAATTTACTTTAATTATAATAAAACAATTATAAGACGAAAATATAAAGTAAATGCGTTAGAGTATAGCTCGGTCGACCTCGCATGCGTTGCTATCTCAAGCATGTTTGTCAATGTTAGTGATCAAAATTATGAGTCTTGATTTCTAGCCTACATAGCTAAGTCTCGTACTAGGATAGAAAAGTGTAGTTGAGCTCAAGGACTTCATGGTGATTCACCATACAACGACGAAGATCTACTCAAGGAACCGTGGAACTTCATCAACAAAAAGGTATGTGGAGACTTGAACTTATCTATCACTCAAAAGTATATCTCTTTTATCTCCTACTTCTTATGAGACAAAAGTCGTATGCTATATAGACTGGATCATACACATTTGGTATTTCGAGCCGAGTATATATCTCGCCTATCTATATCTCAAAATCATGTGTTGGTAAAGCGTTTCGCTTTGATCGGGTTTATCTTTTACCTAATGACGAAAGTCATTAGGTTTCAATCACTTTGAAAATCGCTTTGACGAGAAATGATGTAACAACTCTATAACGTCCTCTAAGAATGTTTCAATGGTTGGAATGAGAGTTTAGGTCTATATAACCAATGATGGATATAAGCATTGTGTGGAAACACATATGTGCATAAGTCATATTCCTTAATCCGAAGTTTGCGAACTTTGTTGATTGAGAGAAACCGGAGGAATTGGTTTTGCCAAGTACGCGAACTCAGTTTGCGAACTGACGGAAGTTCTCTTGCCGTAGAATTTTTGCTGGATTTTCCAAAAACTCGTTTGCGTGTTTCGTCCGCGAACTTAGTCCGCGAAGATAGTCCGCGAACTTGCAGAAGTCTCCTTGCCGAGATTTTCTTCTGAGTTTGGAAAACTTTGCCAGTAGTCTTAAGTCTGCGAACTTGTTTGCGTACTTGAGTGGGTTATGATCTAAAGATGTGCTCTGAACATGAAACTTAAATTACTAAGGAATGCAGTATGCAAACAGTGGCTATAAAGTTCATGAGTCGATTCAATCGAATCGAATCGTCTTTGTTTCAATTGTGTCTTGTGTAGTTACATAAGATCTCATAGCAATTGAACAACTCTCTAACTAGTTCATTTGAGTCAATTGAACTAGTTATGGTGAAGAAGAACAAGGTCAATATGAAATGCTCATATGGTTGACCTTTTGGGTTACTATGTTGAACCAACATACACGTACACGTTTGGGCACGGTTTTCACAAACCCAGTAAACGTATATCTCAAGTGTGTGTGACAAGCTAAGTTTTCGATCTAACGGTTGAGAAATATTAGCTTGAATTTAAATCAGGTTTTCATCTACGGTGAATATTGATTCCTTTGTAACTAAGGCAAAACCCTTATTTGAAGACTATATATATGAGACATCTAGCATTGGGAATAACTAATCCCCACACGTCTGTGTGATACTAGTGCGCTCGGTAGAGTCGATTATCCTCTAACCTTTGGTTTTCTTCTCTAAAACCAGGTTAACGACTTAAAGACTTCATTGGGATTGTGAAGCCAGACCGATACTACTTTTATCGTAGTTGTGTGATTTGATCTTGCATCTTCTATCGTACGAGTACAATCTTTGATTGGCTTGAGATCGTGAGAGTTCTTTGATAGGCAAGAAAAAGAAGTCACAATCATCTTCGTCTCACTGTTTGTGATTCCTCGACGTCCTCTTGTGTATTCAAGTAAGACTGTTGAGAAGTGATTGATTAATCTAGGATGTTCTTCGGGAATATAAGACCAGATTATCAATTGGTTCCTGTTCACCTTGATTTCATATCTTAAGACGGAAAAAAAACCTAGGGTTTTTCTATGGGAGACAGATTTATCCTTTGATAGACTTTTCTGTGTGAGACAGATTTGTTTATTATCAAGTCTGCGATTTTGGGTTGCAGCAACTCTTGGTTGTGGGTGAGATCAGCTAAGGGAATCAAGTGCACAGTATCCTGCTGGGATCTGAGGTGTAGGAGTACAACTGTACCTTGAATTAGTGGGAGACTGATTGGGGTTCAACTATAGTCCAGTCTGAAGTTAGCTTGGATTAAGCTAGTGTCCGTAGCGGCTTAATACAGTGTGTATTCAATCTGGATTAGGTCCCGGGATTTTTCTGCATTTGCGTTTTCCTCGTTAACAAAATTTCTAGTGTCTGTGTTATTTCAATTTCCGCATTATATTGTTTATCTTTATTGGGCCGACCGAGCGAAGCGAGCGAGGACCTTTATATGACCACTTTTTTGTCAAATCTAAGTGATCAATTACCACAAAAAGATTGAGAATGGTCCTTGCTGAAAAACCAAGAATACCCCTCTTGTAGCTGGTTTTCTTTGTCAAAATGAACTAAAGGTCGCAGGTTCGAATCTCGGGTACCTCAAAGTTTTTTTTTTTTTTCGTTTATCTTCTTCTCCTTCAGTTTTTTTCCTCCAAGTTCATATCGACACTGCTTCATCTTCTCACAGTCCACCATCACCATCTCCACCAGCATCAATCTCCACCACCATCACCATCCACAATTAGTATTGATTGAGGAACAGAGTGAACTATTGTTCAATTTCAGTGTGTTCCGTCGATTATTCCCTCCTTTCTCCGTTCTCGATCTTTCTCCTCTCCATCGAACTCTTCTTCCTTCGAGAATTTATCATCTTCATCAAGTAACAGTACTGATTCCAGGAAAACCAACACAAAATTTAAACCTAAATTTCGTTATTACGATCCCAGTCAAACTTAACCCTAAATTTCTGCTGAAGTTTTGGAAAATTGGGAATTTTTTGGACGAAGAACTTGAGAAGTGAATGAAGGGAGTTTTCGCAACGAAGCAGTGAATGAAAATTTGAAAGAGAAATTGATAGATCTGATATGGTATAGCAGGATTTACTCTACTTTTTTCGAAATTTCAATTCCTCCAACAAATTGATCAATTAACAACATGTGTCAATAATTAGTTGCTTGCTTAATTTTAGTTGGTTCACTGTTAGTTATATCGTTCAATTGTGATTTTGTATTGGGACTTATGCTGACTGTGATATTGTTATTCAACTGTGATTCATAATTGTTTTTATGTTCACTGTGATATTAGTATTTCAGTCTTTAACTATAGCTGTGATTTGTTTCGGCCTACTTGCAGAGTTATGATTCTTCTAGAGCATGTGGTGTAAGGATATGGAAGAAAAAACAACTTAAAGTCAATAGTCAAAAGCCATTCAACCTTAGAACTGAGGTATAAATCAATATAATGATCTTTAATTGTTAACCAGTAGGGATTAATTTTTTTATTTTGATGCCAGTCTTTATTTCAAAGGAATACAGGTTACTAATGGGTAATTGTTCTTTCAGCAAAGAGGGAAACATAAAGAAGAGGTATTCGTAAAGAAAGTACAAGAAATGTTTACAGAAGAGGACAAGCAACGTATACCCGTTGCGCAAGGCCTTCCATGTACAACGAAAGAACCATAGGTATGCCAAAGCGAAATTGTAGGCTTCTTAATGATCTTAATACAATGATATATAGAAGTAGATTTTGTATGGAAAATCGTTCACTACATAGTATCTTTAGTTGCACAGTTGGGTATGGTTCGAATGTTGGAGATGGAAATAAAAAATTCTCAATAGTAAATGGGAAAATTGAAATTCGCAATAGCATAGTACCTCATTTATCCGATTGTTATTGTTATTTGTCTCAGAAGATGGATATATAAAACTCACTCTAGTAAGTGGACTTACTATGTTCAATTAGAGATGGACATTTAAAGTTCGCATTAGTAAACGGGTATTTCGATGAGCGCTTACTGTAGTCTGGAACTTCCATTATGCAATTATTATTGTTATTTGGTTTAGGAGATGGATATATTAGTAAATGGGTTACATATTAAGCGAGTTCTCAGGCTTTTAAATGATCTCAACTACAATGATATAAAACTAGATTTTGTATGGAAAATTGTGCACTACATATTATCTTTAGTTTTCTTAGTTGGGTAAAGTATGAATATGTTAGAGATAGGAGTGGAAATTTTGCAATAGTAAATGGGAAATTTCGCAATAGCCTAGGACCTCATTTATTAGATTGTTATTTTTATTTTTCAATAAGATAGCCGGAATTGGATGAGTTAGTCGGCCTACAGAAGATTGGATGTTCATATGCTCAGAGGTCAGAGCAGTAGGTTCACTTAGTTAACTTATCCCAGGTCTATGATTCTAGAATCTAGATTACTGATCATGAGGAAAGTAATCGCAATGTTTTCCTTATCATACTACGGAGTTAGTTGGGTCATTTATGGATAGGGTACATTTGCTTTCGTCATCGGTCTCAAGTCTTTTGTCAATAATTCTCATGGGATTGTTTCTTTTATGTGATTGCAACATTGCATTTTTGTACTTATATGATTATATCACATTATTTTCATTTCTTATTTCAGCAAAATAGACCTCTAAATGCTCAAAACGTTGCTGATGCTTTGCAAAAGACTACAACAGGATTTAGAAGAAAAAATTAGAGCAACCGGCGAGGTTGAAGGAGGTAAGAGCCTTTCATTGTCTATAGTTTTGTATTCTCTACTCAGCAGTGTATCTGTATATAAGGGTATTTGCTTTCTGCCATCTATTTTATTCTCCATAAAAATCAAGATAAGGACAGGATATGAGGTTGCTATTGTAGATTTTGTGTCACTGTTAGCTCTCTTATTGCAGAAATTTGAGCAGTGCAATAAATTTAATCCTTGAAAAAATACATGCAAAACAATCCAAGCTAGGAACTGTGGTAAGCCATTTTTAGGTAGTATGACAAATGAAGACATTTCAAAACCCAGATGGGTATGTATGACATAGAACACTTGGGAATTTCCTTGTGTTTTCTTAAGTTGAAGCAATGGAAAAAAAACTTGACAAATTGCGAGATGGAGTCACTTTGGTGACCAGTAGACAGAAACGCCATTGAAGAACTTTATTTGGAGAAAATTAGTCATTGGAGAAAGCCTAAAAAGATATTTGGGACACTATTACTGAGAACTCACCGTAGGATTTAAAAGAATTCAAGGTAATACTTAGCCTTCAGTCGTATGTCTTTACTCAGGTATTCACTCAGTTTGAAAGTGGTTTAGTGATTGATTTGGTCTTCTTACAGGAGGAACTTGGAATTGAATACGACGAAGATGTTGGTGTAAGCTTGCAGTCGTGAGTGAGTTAATGCCTCAAAATAAGAAGCGAGGAAGAGGTCAGTAAAACTTGGAATTGAAATGATGAAGATGTTGGTGTAAGCTTCCAGTTGTTAGGTGAGTTAATGACTTGATCAAAGTAAGTAGGATGTCAGTAACTTTTGTTCAATGCTGCATTACGGATATAACTAATCTGTTGCGCAGTTAACAAGGGTTTGTTAGCTTTGTCTTGTTGTAAATATTTAATGGCGTCAAGTGGTTTTGATTTTCATCCTCTTGAAAATCAAGTTTCAGTTGGATCAAGTTTTTCTTTCAAATTATGAGTGATCATCATCATCATACAACAGAACTTTAAATATCTCAGAACTGCTTAGATTTACGACACAAACTTAAATCTATCATGTTGGAAAACATAATAGATACATAAATATTTATATGATAGTATTTTATCGATTTGTACATGGAGTGGATGTTGAACACCCATTTGTAAAGAAAAGGAAGTGAATAATTTGCTGGTGTAGCTACAAGACAATTTTTATAATTTTACTCTTACAAGCTTTCCAACCTCAAATATACTGAAAAGATAACATATCAAATCCTTACCGCACTGACGTCTCTCTAGTCTCTGAAATCATATCAAATCCTTACCACACTGACTCCAGCTTTATGATGATAATATATGTTGTATCTGTATGTAAACAGGAAGGTGAAGCCAACTGTAAATGTAGGGTGCAAACAATAGGGATCTTTTGCTTCTGTTACAAAAATCAGAGTTCACTTTTTCGATTCACCTCATACAAGGCACTTAAGTAATTCACTCTAAGCATCATTTGGACTAGCAGGGGACAGATACTAGGCACCATAAACAACCCATCAGGTGTTGTTTATGGTGGCTCCAGACCCATCTGATCTCTACCATTGTTCTGTAGTTACAGGGGACAAAACCAAGAGTTAGTTTTGCTGGGAGGTTGAATTACAGTTGCCAGTGCTATCCCCTGACTCTAAAGTGGCTTTAACCTATCCTAGAAGACATTAGGAGACTGTAATTTATTGGTGTGCATTACCTATGGGGTAACATCATCAAGTTGTTGCTTCAATTTAAGAGTTTTAATATTTATTTGAGTTTTCTCGTGAATTTTTTGAGAACGTTGTTTGATCTTTGAGAACCTAATTTTTTTGGAGTACAGTGAAGGAGCAATCACGTAGAGGTGTCGTTTCGTCAAGTTCTTCGGTCGGCCCTCCCACCGTGGCAACGATTGTACTAGTAATTGAAATAATACATGTTGTGCGTTAAGGGTTAATCGATTGGAGATCCGACCTTGTGGTTGTCGATTTCATTGATTAACACTTAGACATTGGTCTTTGGTACCGTCCAAGTTATTCCTTGTATTTGATAAAGACTCGTTATTGTTTTTAGCTTGAGTAAAAATCAAATCAAGAGATAGATATTAACTCCTTGAGATACTTTTATCTAGATTGAGTCTGACTGTCTAGTTGATTCTCTAGCAAAGTATTTCAGAGTTAGTCCATACAGATTGCTAAGGGAAATATTGGGTGGTATTGTTAGACCCCCGCTTTTTCAATTGGTATCAGAGCAGGCAAACACGGTTAAGACCTTCCAAGTCTGTGTTTGTAATGATCTGACTCTATGGACAAGAGTACTATCTCTGACAACGCAACATCAGAACAGGGTTGCTCAGATAAGTTTCAAAGATCTGAAACCACTGAGGAAAACTCCTTCATGTCTCCTTCAGCCGAATCCGCATTCAACTGGAGAAAATCTCTTGATGAACAGTTGGATGATCTCTCGGATGATAGTGATTCAGAAGAAAGACAGAGTCTTGATGAGGAAGTTTCTCAATATATCAAGTTGTTTAATCGTGAATTGAAAGAAACAATGACAACTGCTTGCTTGAGAAAGTACATGGGTCCTCTCTGCCAAGAAAACAGAAAGTTGAGAAAACTCTTCAAAGGTTATGATGGTGGATACAAACTATTACAATCTACCGTTAAAAGATTATGAAGAAGAGGTTCGCTCATAAAAATCTGAATGTGATAATCTTCTTCGTAACCTCTATATGTTAAAAGAGAGACTTGCCGAAACTGAAGCAAGATGTGAATCTCAACAGAAATGTTTCAATGACAAAGAACGCAGTCTTCTTACCAAAGAGAAAACCTTGGAAACCAAACTCACTGCTGCTCTTAATAAGGTAAAATCACTGGAATAGAATCTAAATAGGTTCGGTTCTAGCTCTACAAAACTGTCTTCTATGCTGGGAGCCTGTAAAGAACATCATGATAAACATGGTCTGGGGTATAAAGGAATAGACGCTCCTAACAATGGTAAGATTAAGTTTGTTAAAGATGTTAATATTTCTCCATGTGAAGAACTTGTGTCAGCTTGCAAAAACAAGGATTCTACTTCTTTTAAATCTGCTCAAAAGAGAACTACTGAACGTAAGTCCTTCAACTGTTATTACTGCGGAAACAAAGGACACTCTGAGCGAAGGTATCGTCTTCGGATAAGGAATGAAAAACTTCACAATATTCTTACTTGGATGTCTAAAGAAGTTGTTAAACCTATATCACAGATTGGAATCAACCCTGCTCGGCCTCAAGGGATATACTGTGATAAGGCTTTTCCTAGTTATGTTTTCAAACCGAAGGATGCCTACAATGGTAGAAGGAAAAATAGCAAAAGTGTGACAAGTGATGTAAATCAGTTTGGAAAGAGAAAAAGGAACAGGAGAAAGAAAAACGAGTTAAGTTCTTCTAATCTTCTCAAAAAGGACTGTGAATTCAAGTCTTCCAACTCAGACTTTTTACGCGTCCACAATAGTGTGTCTGATCTGAAGATCTATATAAACAACCTAAGACGGAATATCAAGAAAACATGGAATGCTGTTAACACAGGTACTTCTAAATCTTCTCTTGATAATGCTTCTTCAACTATACCAGGTAGCTTGATAAATACCGATGAAAAGGAAAAAGAAAAAGTAAATAATGATGAGCAAGATGCTCATCTTATTACACCCTGACATGTTCATGTTGCATCTATTTTAATTATGTTTAGTTAAAAAGGGATGCTCATGATTCTCAGGATCATCTTGAGAAAGCTGTCAGGATTGTACTGCATTCGATGTTACTTTATTCCGTTTTCTCCTCAACATCTATTTCTTTTTACGTTTTGGGCTTCTTTGGTCTATCTTAGGCCCGTTTCTTCAGTACACGCACCAACCCTCATGAACGGCATGTTTTCTAGGGTGTGATGGAATTCCTAATATATATAATATGTTCCAAAAGTGCAAAAAGATTTTGTAAAAGTATTTTTGGTGCACAATGGAGGGAAGCAATAAGGTTGATGATGTTGAGCTTTGTCCTATTGATATCTTGTGCTTTCATGCTCTTGATCATGAAAACGAAGACAAACTACCAGTTCAGATTTCTTCACAACTGGTAGGAAATCTTCTTAGAGACTTTAAGGTCGTTCGAGAACAACTCAGTATTGCAACGAGGAACCTTGACTACCTAAAAGGCGAACTAAGGAAGGCAACTGAGGAACTCATTCTTGTTCAACCCCTGGTTGCAGACAAGATTTAGTTTTTCGTCTGATCTTGGTTCTAGTTTGTTGCCTAGTATGTCTTCTTTTTGGGTTAGTTGGAAGAATAACTAGCGTTTTCAATAGTGAAGATTGTGACTACACATAGCTATTTTGTTTTCATCTTCTTATGTTTATTTTTTAGGATTATTGGTTTTAAATTCTAAAAATATTTGGAGGATAATGTTATCGCAGTATTAATCTTTATGATTTTGTGATATCACAATATTTTTATGGGATATGTATTGTTTGCGTCCGTGAACTTGAAGGTCCCATATGTTGTCAAAAGTAAAGTCGTTCATGAATTGATTTTCGTATTGATGAAAGGACGAATGGACTTTTGACAAATACAAAAGTTATGCCTATGCAGTCATTTATTTAATGGAAAATAAGATAAAATCTTTTGTGTGACAAGGATAAAGTCTATCATGTCATTATGCATATAGTGATGGAAAGATAGAATAGATCCTTGTATGTATTCCACGGTATTGATCTTCTTTGATCAATTCTTTTTGTATTACCGTGAAGGCTCCATTGTGTGTCTTATGTTGAGCACGATACAACTAAGTCTATTATTCTTATTGGCTTTGTTGGTTGTTCCATAAGATTTTATATGTTGAGCATTATGAACTAAATTAATCATCTTGGTTGGTTATTTAGTTATTTGCTCTGAAAGTCTTCTTTTTTCGAGCAAAACTTTTGACAATTAAATTGATTACCTTCGTGATTAGTTTGGTTGTTTGTTTTCCGATTAGATTAATTATGGGTTCTCTTGTAATTAGTCTAGTTGAGTTTTCATATATTCCACAAGTTCTTGTGTTGAGTATATGAACGGCTATACTAACTATGTTTTATTGGTTGATGTAGTCGTATATTCCGTAAGGTTTTCCTTATGTTGAGTATGTGAACGATTAATTTAGTCATCTCCGTATGATTACCTTAGTCGTAGCTCCGTAAGTTTACTTATGTTGAGCACAATTAATTAAATTGATCACTTTTGTGGTTTGATTTAATTGTGTATTCCAATTAAATTAATCATGGGTTTACTTGTGATTAATTTGATTGAGTTTTGGATATAGAAAATCATTTTCCTATGGTTTTTGGTGTCCAATTAAAAATCCTTCTTTTTTTTTCGAAATTAAGGTCGCTCTTGTTGTTCTCTCGGAAATGACATCAAATGGGGGAGAGTTCTTTTGAACTTGTGCTTAATGGTAATATCTTGCGGGGTGTGCGACTGTGGAATTTTATAGGGGTTATCTTGTATCTTAAAACTCCTTGATGAATGCATTTAGCTTCGGCTTTATGATTGCATTTAAATTAAGTTGGTATGTATTTTTCTCTTTTAGTCTATGAAACGTCTCTTCTCGGAAATTTCATTAGGAACCCGTTCTTCTACCTTTGCCAATTTTATTGACAAAAAGGGAGAGAATTAATGTGTAGTTTTACTACATATACATATGGTTTTCGGATCATTGTGTAAGGGGGAGTGGTTTCCATGTGAGATGGAGTATTGACTAAGGGGGAGTGATACATATCACCGTAGTATTACTGTTAAAGTCGTGATGCAATTGGACTTTGATGTTACATAATAATACTATGTCACTGTATAATAATGATCCAGAATCTCGATTTCTCTCATTGTTATAGATACGGATCTTCAAAAACGATGATGCTAAACTTACAACCTTTGGGATCATTGGAGTACTTGGAAGGACGAAGATTTCAGGGAACGTTGAAGATTAGACTATGGAATAGGAGCCACTAAAGTTTATCTTTTTTGTATTCCATATGTATTAATAGTTTTTGTCACTAAAATTGACAAAGGGGGAGATTGTTAGATCATAGCTCGGTCGACCTCGCATGCATTGCTATCTCAAGCATGTTTGTCAATGTTAATGATCAAAACTATGAGTCTTGATTTCTAGTCTACATAGCTAAGTCTCGGACTAGGATAGAAAAGTGTAGTTCATCTCAAGGACTTCATGGCGATTGATCATACAACGACGAAGATCTACTCAAGGACCGTGGAACTTCATCAACAAAAAGGTATGTGGAGACTTGAACTTATCTATCACTCAAAAGTCTATCTCTTCTGTCTCCTAATTCTTATGAGACAAAAGTCGTATGCTATATAGACTGGATTATACATATTTGATATTTCGAGCCGAGTATATCTCGCCTATCTATATCTCGAAATCATGTGTTGGTAAAGCGTTTCGCTTTGATCGGGTTTATCTTCACCAAATGACGAAAGTCATATTGTTTCAATCACTTTGAAAATCGCTTTGACGAGAAATAGTGTAACAACTATATAACATCCTCTAAGAATGTTTCAATGGTTGGAATGAGAGTTTAGGTATATATAACCAATGATGCATATAAGCATTGTGTGGAAACACATATGTGCATAAGTCTTATTCCTTAATCCGAAGTTTGCGAACTTTATTGATTGAGAGAAACCGGAGGAATTGGCTTTGCCAAGTCCGCGAGCTGACGGATGTTCTCTTGCCAAGAATTTCTGCTGGATTTTCCAAAAACTCGTTTGTGTGTTTAGTCCGCGAACCTAGACCGCGAACTGGCGGAAGTCTCCTTGCCGAGATTTTCTGCTGAGTTTGGAAAACTCTGCCGGTTGTCTTAAGTCCGCGAACTTGTTTTCGTACTTGAGTGGGTTATGATCTAAAGATGTGCTCTGAACATGAAACTTAAATTACTAAGGAATACAATATGCAAACCGTGGCTATAAAGTTCATGAGCCGATTCAATCAAATCGAATCATCGTTGTTTCAATTGTGTCTTGTGTAGTTACATAAGATCTCATAGCAATTGAACAACTCTCTAACTAGTTCATTTGAGTCAATTGAACTAGTTATGGTGAAGAAGAACAAGGTCAATATGAAATGCTCATATGGTTGACCTTTTGGGTTACTATGTTGAACCAACATACATGTACACGTTTGGGCACGGTTTTCACAAACCCAGTAAACGTATATCTCAAGTGTGTGTGACAAGCTAAGTTTTCGATCTAATGGTTGAGAAATATTAGCTTGAATCTAAATCAGGTTTTCATCTAACGGTGAATATTGATTGCTTTGTAACTAAGGCAAAACCCTGAGTTGAAGACTATATATATGAGACATCTAGCATTGGGAATAACTAATCCCCACACGTTTGTGTGATACTAGTGCGCTCGCTAGAGTCGATTATCCTCTAACCTTTGGTTTTCTTCTCTAAAACCAGGTTAACGACTTAAAGACTTCATTGGGATTGTGAAGCCAGACCGATACTACTTTTATCGTAGTTGTGTGATTTGATCTTGCATCTTCTATCGTACGAGTACAACCTTTGATTGGCTTGAGATCGTGAGAGTTCTTTGATAGGCAAGAAAAAGAAGTCACAAACATCTTCGTCTTACTGTGTGTGATTCCTCGACGTCCTCTTGTGTATTCAAGTAAGACTGTTGAGAGGTGATTGATTAATCTGGGATGTTCTTCGGGAATATAAGACCAGATTATCAATTGGTTCCTGTTCACCTTGATTTCATATCTTAAGACGGAAAAAAACCTAGGGTTTTTCTATGGGAGACAGATTTATCCTTTGATAGACTTTTCTGTGTGAGACAGATTTGTTTATTATCAAGTCTGCGATTTTGGTTTGCAGCAACTCTTGGTTGTGGGTGAGATCAGCTAAGGGAATCAAGTGCACAGTATCCTGCTGGGATCTGAGGTGTAGGAGTACAACTGTACCTTGAATTATTGGGAGACTGATTGGGGTTCAACTATAGTCCAGTCCGAAGTTAGATTGGAGTAGGCTAGTGTCTGTAGCGGCTTAATACAATGTGTATTCAATCTGGACTAGGTCCCGGGGTTTTTCTGCATTTGCGGTTTCCTCGTTAACAAAATTTTTGGTGTTTGTGTTATTTCATTTTCCGCATTATATTGTTTATCTTTATAATATAGGTTGTGCGTTAAAGGTTAATCGATTGGAGATACGACCTTGTGGTGTCGATTTCATTGATTGACACAACAAGATTTTGTTAACGAGGAAACCGCAAATGCAGAAAAATCCTGGGACCTTGTACAAAATTGAATACTCGCAGGATTAAGCCGGTACACAAAATTACACCAACTTCGTATAGTTGAGACCAAGCAACTAAACCTATAGTTCACCTAGATAGTTCCCTCTGTATTGCCACGCCTCCAACTTATGAATAAGTCACGTACTTGGAACAATTCCTTTGGTTCGTATTACAAACAGTAAATGAACAACAGATCTGTTTGGTATCAACTCTCTTCAACCAAGTGATGTGAGTCGGACAAAGGCTCTTCTGTTTATCTTAACATAGACTCCTTCGTCATGTTCTTAGATCTATCATATGTTCAATCACCAAAGGTAATTGTTAAGATTTTGCAATCAATACTTTTAATCACAAAGACTGTATTGATGCCGATCTACACGACTAATCAATCCAATCTACCACAAGGATAAACTGATTATAGTTGGATCCTCTTATACCGAAACAAGTATTGTGCACACCAAAGATTATAAACCCAATTCAGAAATCTTCAATCTCTTCCTTGTCTTCAAATCTTCTTAGATCTTCAATAAACACCTACACACAACAACTTGAATCTCTTGTGATCAATCACGCACATAACGGATTTTGTTAACAATGGATTATCACAAGATCGTCTTTAGCACTAACAACAGTATAAAGATCCCTCTCTAAACTTCGATCTAGTTTGAGTGAATCTTATATCGGATGAGAAGATTCTCAAGCTTAAACAAACTAGGTTCAATCAAAGTTCAACCACCGTTAGTTAATCAAATCAATCGAAAACACAAGATAAACCGCAATTATCTAGTTTCCCACCAACGGTACTCGTAGAGCTTCTCAATCCCAAATAAGACTTTAAACTGAGCGGCCGTAAGAGATTTCGCCTAATTAGGTTACTCTCCTCTCCGAATAGGCGGCTTCACCAGTAACAACACAACCGAGGAAGTTTGTTGTCACGGAGAATTAGTTTGCTAGAAATGCAAACTTCAAGTATTTATAGACAAGGAAGTTTGGACACCAAGGAATTTCCAAAACCTAAAATATTCTCAAAGATATTCGATACATTCCAAATTCGGTTTTCATAATTCCTGGAAATGCTCTGTCCAAAATAATGACCGAAAATCTCCTGGGAAAATCTTTAACTAGTATATGCACATTACTAATTCATATTTTCCATATATAAAATTAACAACCTTAATAAAAATATTCTAAAGTTATTTAATTTCGATCCTGGGATTTTCTTCCTGTAGCTATTAAGGAATAACTTTGAATAATAAACGATAAACAATATTGCATGTGTTCAAAGTGTGTCGACATCCTTACTTTGTAAGTCCTCTTTCATACTTAAACCCTTGAAACCGATTTTCCACACTTCCAAACAAGTTTAGAATTGGTTCATCTGACTTTCAATAACTATGCGATTGATTAAGAAACACTCAATCACAAATCATGGGTTTAACGGTTCTACCAAAACAAGTTTCGGTTCTACCTCCATGTGAGTCATGTGCATAGTCAGACTATCTTTCTAAAATTCATTTAACTAGGTACTAAGATCGTTTCCCCACATATATATGGTATCTAACTTATATGTGTTGCACATGTCCATAGGATCGGTTCCCCTTTACCTAAAAACGTGTTGCACATGTTCATAGGATCGGTTCCCCTTTCTGCTATAAACCTTACTGCACCTCATACAAGGATCAATTCCCCTTTGTGATGTACTGCACCTCTTTATAGTATCAGTTCCCCTTTACCCAGATTCGGTCCAGTCAATCACAAACTCGATCATACCTCACAGGTGATTACTTAAGATCGGTTTCACTAATAAAATTCATACCAATACATAATCAGGCCTTTGTGAATAGTTCTACCAAGAACACAAACAAGTCGTGAGCGGTTATATTAAATCACACATATTGGATGTTCACAAGATATGCAATGAATAAGAATCCCAATAACGCCTGGCGATTTCCTTTTCGATTCGTAAACAAGTTTATGAACTTACTTCCTTAAAACACATGTAAAACATTGTTTCCTAGGATGAAATCCTAACCTCGTACCCATACATAATCACAATAGCATTTAAACGATTATGTCGATGTCTTATCTGCAAAGTTTAATGGTTAAGCAATAAACTTCATATTGTATTCCTTAATACTATGTCTATCTAGAGTTCAAACATGCATGACTTGAAAGATACGTTAGGGAATGAAATAGTTCAAGTCAAATATCACTAACCTCAAGTGGATGGATGATGTTGCCGTTGTAGCTTCCTACTTCTTCACTTCTTCAAGACTTCACAATACTTGTAATGTCTCATATCCTAATACTTTCAAGCTAACCTATACGAAGTTGACTCTAGTACATAATCAAGCGATTCTTAAATGAGTTTTGAATCACTAAAATATGACAACCAAACTTGACATACCAACTTTTGGTGGGTTCAACCGAGCTATGCTCTAACAATCTCCCCCTTGTCAATTTTAGTGACAAAACTCTTACAATCATATGGATAAAAAGATTACAAGAATTCATTAAATATACGCTTGATTCCCGAATTCAATAGCACAATAACCTGCATTCATTCAATCCTTAAAATGCTACTGTTGACATTATAATAACAAAGCTAATACTCCCCCTAAAGGTGAGATAGGTAGATTTCATCAATTCGCACGTCTTTGTTATACCAATCAATATGATATGTTACTCCCCCTTAGTCTATGCTTTCACTCTTTCGTTAGATAAACGTTTAAGCACAATTGTTCTTTTCCTTAGTGATACCAATCAATATAAAATCAATACCAGTATCACTTGTTTACTCCATATATTTTTTCCCCTTTTTGTCACAAAATGACAAAGAAACGAAATAAAATAAAATAAAGGACAACACGAAAATAATCTTACAAATCTGAAAATAGACTTGCAAAACTATATAGTTAAGCATGAGGGTTCCATACACCATTTTTGATAACCAATATCAAAACTGAAACTACAAAGTATTTTTTTTTGATATGTTACCAAGGAAACAATTTCCCGAAGCAATTTTTCCAATTTAGTTTAGCAAACCAAAAATCAACTAAGCAACTTAGTCCCTTTGCTAAACCGATTGTACAAATACAACCGCTTCATTCGATAAGACCAAAATACGATAACTCTATTTTTCTCATCAGGTTCTAATTATCCATATAACTTAGACCTTTAAATTTTAAAACAAGCCAAATACTAGGTTAGTTTCGGTTAGACTTGACCGAAACCTCCACTTTGATAGGTCTAACTAAGATAAACTTAGTTTCTCTTATCCGGAATCAAATTGGACTAAACAACTCATCCCGTAAACCTTTTCTTCCGTTAAGCCATAAATAATTCATACAAACCAAATAAATCAACTTGTAAAATTATTCACCTCAACCGGAAGCAATTGAATCAACATAAGCATTAAAACACCGCAATTGCACCGAAATTTTGTAAACCTAAACAATTTATACCACACAATAAAGCAAGATAACAATAGGTTTTCTTAACCGGAACCAATTGAATCACACACACATCATAGAATAAAATATCAATTGTACCGAAATTTTGTTAAGCAAAAGAAAAATGTATATGAAATAAAAATCAGGCTTTTCTTAAACAGGAAAACAATTAACTAACAACATTGTTACCTCAAATTTCGCATCCACTTCTCCAATATGTTTGCATCTTTCTTCTTCCAGGGAGAATTGATATCGAAATATCCTTATGTTGTCATCCTTATGCAAAACAAAAAGAATAACAACAACTCTCAACCTTTACCAGAGAAAGGTTGAAAACCGGTTTTAACAATTGCAAGCAAAAGTTAAAAACCGTCGAAACACATATGCTTTTATGCTAAACCAAAACCGATTCAACATATTGTGACTTTTTCACATATTGTTTCTACCATAACCCCTCATGATCCTTTGATAAAGCCTACCAACATGGGTAGAACTTAATCCCGCTAAATCAAAAAGTCACCCAAACCATAAGGGTTCACAACATTATGAGATCGAATATCAAGGTAATAAAACCGAAATAAAGCATCTCATAAACCAATTTGCTATACACCAAAAATATTCAATATGAAATCAAGTATTGCAATTACCTCTATCTTGTAGGGAATTAATTGCGAAACCAACGCAAAAAGAATGAGGTCATTCCGAGTTCGGACGAAGAAGTTATGGGAAAAACAGTTTTACACTTCTTTGTATGGGGACCTCTCACTAGGATCGGTTCCACCCATTGCACCTATCACTAGGATCGGTACCCCAAGTGTTACTTGTGACGGATCGCGACGCTAAACCTTTTTTTGACATAACTTTTGCATACGATGTCCAAATTCAGTGATTTTTGGCTCGTTTTAACCGTAAAAACAAGAGCTACACATTATGATCAGTAGATATCAACATCATAAACTCACAATTACCGTTTCTATCAAAACCTCAAATATAGATAGATAAGTATGAGTATAGAAGAAAAGAAATCTCCTAAAGATGTTAATTAGTCATATAATAACCGAGAGATCATGTGCTCAGTTTCATGTGCTTCCTCACCTTTCAAAAAATTGAGCACCAAGGTGAGTACGCATATTCTAACACAACTAGGTTGTGTAGAGTTGATCCTTGTCTTGATCGTCACGAGTGACTAAGAAAGAATCATCATTCTTGACCTCTTTCTTGGTTTGTTTTCTCTTGTTCCATCTCTTGTTTTTCTTCTTTGACTTATGATGAAGAGTGTCATTATCACAACGTTCACTAGTAGAAGAGATTTCAAACATGATGTCTTTCTTTAGTCTTTCAAGAAGACTCTTATAATTATTGTCACCAATAATTAACAGCTGAGAGTCATTCTTGTGACTAACTTTTGGTCCCTTCTTGGCTATAGAGGACTTCGGGAGTTGGGTTTCGCAGGAGCAGCCTTATCATTCATACCATTAGGATCATTGTCCTTTTGAATATTTTGCGAAACACCCTTTCTACAATTTGGAACATCAGATCTTGTCTTTGCATTTAAAAAGTTATCTTTCTTTCTAGATTCGGGTCTTTTATGAGATGACCTTGTCGAGCGATATGCAAAATTTGAACTATCATTATAATAATTCTTTTGCCTAAACTTAGGACAATAACGATCTGAGTTCTTCAGAGGAGAAAACTTATCCAATTTTTTTGATACAAAAGATAATACATCTTGTATCTTACGAACTTTGCATCCCCATTGCAAATGTCCTTTATTACCACAATAATAACAATGCTTATATAGTATAAATATACGAAGTATGAGTTTTGATGTTACCTTTTTGTGGATCCTCTTGCCTTGGAGTTCGACGAGTTTTCTTCTTCTTGTCTTTGTTCAACGTTGTTGCTTTCTTGACATTAGCAGAAATGCCTTCTTTGATTACTGCTGGTTGAACACTATTCTTAGGCTTGACAGACTTTTCTTCTTTGCAAGAAATATGAGTATCTTTGTCATCAGTGGAAGCCTCCAGTTTAGAATAATTTTTAGCTTTACAAATTTTACCGTTTTGCTAATATTTGAAGCATCTATTCCCTTATAGCCCAATCCTCGTGTATCATGATGCTTTCTACTTGATTCTAACATTGAGGTTAAATTGTTTGAGCTAACATTGAACTTTCTAAGGTCTAAAATTTCTTCTTCCAACGTCTTGATTTTATCAAGAGCACCAGCTAGATCAGCCTTAAGGTGTTTTTCTCGTGAGAGATATACACCTTGTTTCTCTTCAAAATTCTCTGGTTGAGAATTAACCCTTGCTTTAGATTCAACAATCTTCTTTTTCGCCATGGAGTCTGGAGCTCAACTATTCCTAACTATCCTAGACCTAGACTTAGTCATAAGTATACTAGAAATCAAGACATATAGTTTTGATCACTAATATTGACAAACATGCTTGAGATAGAAACGCATGCGAGTTCGACCGAGCAATGCTCTAACAATCTCCCATTTTGTCAATTTTAGTGACAAAACTATCAATACATATGGATTACAAAATAAATAAAACTTTGTAGCTTCTCGTCCACATGCTTGATCTCCTTGGTGATTCAACGTTACTTGAAAACTTCGTCTTTTCAAAGTACTCCCATGATTCCATAGATGTTCAATTCAACATCATAGTTGTTGAAGTTCCGTAGCCGTAACAATGAGAAAACAAAAGCTCTTGATCATTGTTATACAGTGTCATAGTATTATCACACAGCATCAATGTTCTCATATCACAACTTCGAGAAAAATACTATGGTGATATGTATCACTCCCCCTTAGTCAATACTTTCGTCTCAACATGAAAACCACTCTCCCTTACATAATGACCCGTAAACCACGTAAATCATATGTATTTGTAGTGTGAACTACACATTAATTCTCCCCCTTTTTGTCAATAAAATTGGCAAAGGTACGAAAACGGGATCCTAACGAAATTTCCACGAAGACTCTTCAAGACCAAAGAAAAGTACATATCAACTTTTTTAGATGCAATCATAAACCCGAGGCTAAATGCATTCATCAAGGAGTTTATAAATATACAAGATAACCCCTAAATAATTCCATAGCCACACTCCCCGCAAAGATATTGAAATCAAGCGCAAGTTCAAAAGAACTCTCCCCCATTTGATGTCATTCCCAAGAGAACAGCAAGAGCGACCTTACTTTTACAATCGTCTTATGCTCAACACAAGAAAACCTTATGGAGCATTGCAGTATACACATAAGATATGGATCAGGGAATGATCAATACTACGTCATATACAAGGATTCATTCTATTTTCCATTACTATTTGCACAATGACATACAATAGACATAATCCTTGTAAACAAAAGATTTTAACCTATCTTCCATCAATAATTGACATAATAGGATTAACTTTTGTTTGTCAAAAGTTCATCGATCTTGTATCAATACTTGCATATCGACATATAAAAGAGATAACTTTTGACATCATATGGGGCAATAGGTCTGAAAAAGTATCTAAAAGGGTGAAATTTAGATATTTGCACCCTGCCGACCATAAAGATTAATACTGCAATCATCATCTTCCAAACAATTTTTTCAGAATTTAAATAAATAAACCTAAAAAATAAAGATGAAAAAAAAACAAAAAAACGACGGACATAGCTATGTGTAGTTACAGTAATGGCTATTCCAAACTCTAGTTATTTTTCCTAAAACATAAGAAATAAATTCTTATAAGAATACTTTCTAGACATTAATAAAGTAAAACATCTACTTTAAAACCGATCACAAGCTAAATCAAAGTTTACGTTCGGAATCTTTGCGGGTTTCGAGGCTTTTGAGCTTGTGATTCATATTATCAATTGCGTCTTCGGAGAAGATATCATTGTTGAGAAGTTCTTTAGCCTGTGACTTTATGAGACCAAGGTCAGTAGTAACCTTTTTCACCTCAGTTATGATCACATCAAGATCATTCATTGTATCAACAAGTTACAGTTTTGCTTCCTCAAAATACTTAAGAAAGTCATGAACAGCCGAAACCATATCCACATTCTCAACATCTTGGTGTGAGTAAGCATAGTAGCACGAAGCATAAGGTGCACCTTCTTCTACAAGAGTTCTTTTCTTCCTCCCTTTCAATTCAATACCAAAACCTTTTTTAAGAAATCCCTTTGCAAAATCACCATAGCTATATGAAGAAGAAGACATTCTTGAAAACCCAGAGAATAACCTAGAGTATGCGTACATGATGCGTAACTCAATAGGTCGGGCATTTAAAGGGTTTCTTAGGGAAGGGATTTTTAGGGTTTCCTTAATTGACTCGTGCCAGTTACATGGGAACCTGTACGAGAACAATCTCAACCCAAGACAAAAAGTCGTGCGTACACAACCTTGTTGAAGGCTCTTGCAATCAAAATGACTCAAACAAGGTCTCATAGAGAAGCAACCTTTTAGAGTACAAGAGTAGAACCTTGTTTAACCAATCAAACAAATATAAATTTTGATCATAACAAACAAATACCTGTGCAAGCATTTTTTGCAGGATACACATGATAAAGACGATAAGAAGTCAGCATGGGAATCCGAAAAACACCTTGACAACAAGTATACCTGAACATATCTCTAAACCAGGATTTTAATGTGAGAGATTTCAACCTTGTGATTAATTGTCACAAGTATGAGCTTTCATCTCATCAAATGTAAATTGTTTATGGATAAACCCCTGCCTTCTGTACTTTGGGAGAAGACTGTTATGATGTGAAAAATTATCGTACAATTTACTATCATCATAATATGACACATAGTGAGGATTTTTACCTGAAGAGTGTTGTCTCGACGGAGAACACAATTTGTTGATGATATCCTTATATACCTCAATAATCAATCTTAGGTTGTCATCCATCTGCTCATATCTGCATTCTTTACTCGATAATTGATTCACATCATGATTAATATTATCTCCATTTATGATAGGAGAGAGAACATGAGTTATTCTTGTACGATAAACGTTAACAGGTCTATTATGCTTTTGTGCATTTGAGGAACTAATCGAACTGACCTTCCTGGTAGGGATTACAGGGTGTGTACTAAAACCAACTGGTTTAGACATATGAATGTCAGTTAAACCTTTAAGAATTAATTCTAAGGTGTGTTGAAGTTTAACCAGCGATTTGTTTTTAAACTTCGATTTCCCTTTTTTCACAGTATGCCCTTTTGAATTACAAAAAAGGCACACTTTCTGATCACGGGAGTGATTAGAGATTTCAGACCTAACATTATCGTTCGGAGAATTTTTTCTTCCAACTGATGTGTGAATCCCCTGCACATTAGTTTGAGTGGGAAGAGAATCTGAAGTTACTTCTGAAACTGGAGCTCTTTCAGTTTGGATAGAAGTAGATGGCATAGCAGACTTTTCTGAACATCCTTGAATGAAGAGTTTATTCAGAAGATGTTCAATATTCGAAGCATCCTTTTTAAGTTTTGCCTCAAGTAAGATACGAGTTGATCGCACTTCAGTATTTTCGTTAGAGGAAGCCTTTTCACTGGAGCCACAGTCTTTTTCTACACCAAGTAGAACATTGGCATGTTTTCTTAACTGCTTGAATCTATCAGCTTGAATTCTAACAAGGTTTAGAATTAGTTTACTCTCTCTAGATGTTTCCTCTTGAATAACAGATTCAGATTCAGATTCATTAGAGAAACACATGTCAGTGTTAGTCTGTTTCTTTTGAACACTTGGTTCGTATATAAGAGAGATTGAGGGATCTTTCTCTTTGATAGATTTATTAGAAACATAATTTTTATTTCTGGTGACGCGTTCATCATAGATAGTACTCTTGTCCATAGAGTCAGATCACTACAACCACAGACTTGGAAGGTCTTTAACGTGTTTGCCTGCTCTGATACCAATTGAAAATGCGGGGGTCTAGCAACCACACCCAATATTTAGATTAGAAATCTGTATGGACTAACTCCAATATACTTTCTAGAGAATCAACTAGACAGTCAGACTCAATCTAGAGAAAAGTATATCGAGGAGTTAATATCTCTTTCTTGATTTAATTTTACTCAAGCAAATAGAAATTTGCGAGTCTTTATCAAATACAAGGTGCTGATGGTGGTTTTTAGCTTAGGGTTAAAATCGTAAAACCTTGCATCTGATGTGACGTCACTCTGCAAGGAAACGGTGTCGTGAGTGCTAACCTCTCCACCGACATATTTATTGAGCCGCTCAATATACTTAGATGAAATTTATCTAGATTGGCGAATGTAGCAACCATCCCAAACGCTCTGTAAATTTCGGCACCTCTCCAATACAAGACTCACTGAGTACTTTCCTGTGCTATGTTCCCCGGCAGAACCCTTTATATCGGTATGGCATGATGGATTTATGTTCACTCGCAGCGGAGTAGCTTGAACCTGTAAGTACCAAAGTTAAGGCCATCACACGGAATGCTCAGACGAAAATCACAATGCATTCTGTAGATAAGGATTTTTGTAGCAGCATACAAAATCCATCCAATTATTGTAATAACCACAAAAAACTCATAAACACGACTAATTTGCAAAAATTAGGGTTTCGTGCCCCGCGCAGTACATTAGACCCCTTGGTCGAAACTATTCTTAGCCAAACTAGGCGATTAAATCCTCCACAACGCACTGGAAGTGTGGCCACGCCCTAGCTTTCCATCCCCACTTTCCATCGACCAATCAGGTCGCTTTAAATACTCCATAGCGCACTGGAAGTGTATTTACGCCCTACCTTGCGGGCCCCACTTCCCATCGACCAATCAGGTCGCTTTAAATCCGCCACAGCGCACTGGAAGTGTGGCCGCTCCCTAGCTTTCCGACCCCACTTCCCATCGACCAATCAGGTCGCTCTAAAGCCGCCACACTCTCGCCATAAGAGTAGCCACGCCCATGCTTGTCCGACACTCTTTTAATCGACCTATCAGGTCGTATTAAACCCGCCACGCGCACTAAAGGGTAGCCACGCCCATGCTTGGCCGGCCCCCCACTTTCATTAGCGAATTAGGTTGCTCCAAACCTGTCGTAGTCTTAATAGAGGCAGAAATTGTGTCAAGAGGTTTCCATACCTAGTTGGCTTCCCAAACCGCGCCAACATGCCAAACGGCATGCCAAACATGTCAAATGTGCATGCCAAACGCACATGCCAGGCACACATGCCACGCGCGCATGCCAAAACACGCCAAACATGGCCACTCGCCATATGTGACATGCCACATAGGATAATTAGGGTTTCGACAAGCCAAACCCTAATTTAGGCAGGATTTCCACACCAACGTGCCAAAATTTCAGTGGCCATGGCTACGCCAAGCGAAACCATGCCATCCATGCCGCTAGCGCGATTTAAAGGCGCCACTGCCAACTAAAGGTATCCATGATCGACATATACCTTTCCTCCTGAGATGCAATCTCAGCCATTCAAGTTCGCCACCAAACTAACAGGCTTGTGGAAACTTTTAAGGGACCATGCCGCCAAATCCTAAACTTTGGCCACGGCATCAAATCCCAGTTTGGCCACAACACATAATTTCGGCCACAATTCTAAACACTAAATTCGCCCATAGTGCCAAACCCTAATTTCGGCCGCAGTGCCAAACCCTAACTTCGGACACAGTGCCAAACCCTAAATTGGTCACGGCACCCAATCCCAACTTTGGCCATGCCACCATGCCACATGCGCGGCTATGCCACAGGCGTGTTAAAGGCACCACTTCCTACAGAAGGTATCCATAATCGACGGCTACCCTTCTTCTTATGATGCAATCTCAGCCATCCAAGTTCGCCATCAAACTAATAGACTTGCCGCAACTTTTAGGCGACCAGCCGCCTAAATCCAGCGGCCATGGCTACACCAGGCACCACTTGCACGAGCCATTCACCTATGCCGCAGTGCCGCTAGCATTCCCTAAATGCCATCACGCCATTATTAGGCGCCAACAGAAGGTAGACATAATCGACGGCTATCCTTCTTCCTGAGATGCAATCTCAGCCATTCAAGTTTGCCACTGAACTGATAGACTTGTGGCAACTTTTAGGCGACCAGCCGCCTAAACCCAATGGTCGTGGCTATGCCGAGCGCCACTTGCACCTCCGTGCCACTGACATGCACGAGCCAAGCCGCAATGCCACTGGCGTACACCAAAACGTCATTGCGCCATTATCATGCGCCAACATAAGGTAGCCACAATCAACGGCTACCTACATTTTATAAGATGCGATCTCGGCCATTGAAGTTCGCCACTGAGCCGGTGAGCTCGTGAAAAGTTTTAGGCGACTAGCCAAAATGAGCCTAGCATCACATGCTATTTTTCTGCGTCAAGCCTCTCAATTTTACTTGCCACACGTAGAAAAATTCTACATGTTTTCCACGAAAACACTCGAGACATAAAAAATGTCACAAACTAGGGGATACTCATCAGGGTATTGGTCTGGCGGTTTACAGCGTGCGGCGTGCAATAAGCCCGTAATAGGAAATTGTCATAAAACGGGGCGGTTATTAAAGGCAGGAAGTAATGGTGTAAACGTATCCTTCATTATGGAAACATAAATTTAAGGCGTTACCCATTACTCATTTATTCCACCACTCAATCGTTTCCACTTCCTACGAGACCAGGGTACGTTTTGTTGCAACTTGTATAAATAGGTCTCACCTATTTTCCACCAAAGAACAAGTTTTGGTCAGGAGAACAATACCACATCCAGAAATCATCTGACAACTTTCTTTCAGCAAGCCAGATCAACTTTCTGATATAAGTCACAAAACAACCACACTTCCAGAATCAACTATTCTGGTCTCAACACTTTTTTCACTTCCCTCCCTAAGACCAACCCTTCTCCTTCACTTTGTGACCGAAGCAAGCCTAGAACGGCCATTTCTTGGTTTAGGACAGGATTGTAAAGATTGATCTCTCGAATCAAAAGTACTCCCATGCAGTACATTTTTTAGGGTTTAGACTCGTTTATCACCCACACACACGAAATTACCGAAAACAGCAGAAACCGTTTTCACCCATAAACAATTGGAGACCATAGTGGGAGATTAATCTCTCGGTTACAATATTAATTTCTCAATTCCCAATTTTATCTTTCAACCCCAATCTCAAGATGGTAGAACTCAGGTCAGGATCATCAGCAAAACCTGAGAACACCAGCGCTGAAATTATTCTCAGTGTTAACGCTCCTTCCAGTGGTGCTACTACGCCACCTGCCAACACCAGCAACACAAAGAATGTTCCTTCAGGCGTTACGCCTTCGGTTACCAGAGCCAGAGCCTTTGCCGCGAAAAATGCTCCTTCAGGTGTTACACCTCCAATCACCAGAGCCAGAGCCGCTTCCGCCGTTCCCAACATTTCGTCAAGTATGACACCTCCAACCGTCACCAGAGCCGCAGCTACTCCGCCGTCAGGACGAGAAACTGGAGGAGCCAGAGGAAGCCGATCCTATATTACTATTGTTGATTAAATGGAAAATCAAGAGGTTCTCGCTAGAGCCCAAACGGACATGGCTCGACTCAGAAGGAGGTACTTGTTTTTCTCAAGACACTAACGGAGCGGCTACTACAAGAATCGCGCCATCCAGAGCCAATGAGGAACACCTCCAATACCCCTGGCGCCAGCACCTCAACAGGGCACACCTTTGTATACGAAGAGACTCGCCCAGAAACTCTAGCAGAGAGAAGTCAACCGTCCAATTTTGTCACACGAGAAGATTTGGAACGACTTCCCCGAAACCGATACAAAAGCGATTCCATGGACATGCATCAGCATCAACCCCCGTATCCTCCGGAAGTCCAAAGAATTCCTCTTCCAAGGGGGTACTCTTCCCCTCAATTTTCTTTGTATGACGGCATCGGTAATGTGCGTGAACATGTCTCTCGATTCTTGGAGTCCCTGGGAGAGCACGGATACAATCACGTTCTCCGTTTGAGAGAATTTTAGAAATCACTTACTGGAAGAGCATATACATGGTACAACAATATTACGCCAGGCAACATCTCCAACTGGTCTGACATGGTTACGGATTTCTACAAGAAGTACTTCTTTGTGTCTGAGCAAATTACCTTCTCAGATCTAGGAAGGATGTTCCAACGAAACAGCAAACATTCAAATGATTTTGTCAAAATATTCAGAATTCAAACACTGTATTTTCATGACCCAAACGTGACCAAACAAAAATTGGTGGATTCTTGCATCAATGGCATGGTTCCCATCTACCGCGCCTTACTAGAGAACCTGTGATTCCAGACATTCTCTGAACTTCATGAAGCTGCAAAACGGTCGGCCATAACAACACCAGCATTGTTGGAAGGGACCAGAACAACCAGAGGCGAGGACGCACTCGAAACTCGACGAAATAGGCGCCTCATCAATAATGAATACAATATTGGTCCCTCCTCTGTGAGCGTGATAAACGAAGGAGGAAAAAGGAAGGATCCAGCGGCAGAATAGCAATCCAAGCGCGCAGCGCCAGCACGACAGGCGGCTCCGCCACGGAAGACCGCTGCTAAAGCTCCCATGCGACATCAAGAAGGTGGAGAAAATATCTTGGACTTCCCGTTTCCAATCGAGGATGTGATTGAACTCTTGGAAGCATGGATCCAAGACGACACCATCAGGCTACCTCCTACCAGGAGCCCACCAACCGAAGCTGAAATGGCAAACCCCAAATATTGCCGCTATCACAGATTTGTCCACCACCCGACCAGTGACTGCAATAGGCTGAAGTGTATCTTCAAAGAAAAGATAGAAGCAGTGGAGCTTCAACTGGGCAATGAGGGAGTTCATAGAGATCCACTTCCAGTCAGGAGTTGCATGGTCTCTAAGGACTCTGTACACGAAACAATGCAATCCATGATGCAGCATGTGTGCGAAATTCTCTAACTCTCCAAGACGCAACGTCAAGATATCTTCACAGCCCTTAATCGTGTTATATCGGGTAGGAGACTTTTTCCTACCGAAGAAACCACGCCAGAACCCCAAACTCTCTCGGGAAGCGGTGCTGGAAAATGCAACTGGGGACTGCTGACCAGGGTTTATCTGAGGGAGGCCGAGATCTGTTAGAGCATTGCTCGGTCGAACTCGCATGCGTTGATATCTCAAGCATGTTTGTCAATGTTAGTGATCAAAACTATGAGTCTTGATTTCTAGCCTACATAGCTAAAGGTCTCGTACTAGGATAGAAAATGTAGTTGAGCTCAAGAACTCCATGGTAATCATCATACAAGACGAAGGACTACTCAAGGAACTGGTGGATCTTCATCGACTAAAAGGTATGTGGAGACTTGAACTTATCTGTAACTCAAAAGTCTATCTATTCTATCTCCTACTCTTGAGACAAAAGTCGTTTTGATATATAGACTTTCATTATGCACATTTGCTATTTCGAGCCGAGTTTATCTCACCTATCCTATTTCTCGAAATATGTGTTGGTAAGCTTTCGCTTTAGCCGAGTTCATCTTTACCTAGTGATGAAAGTCATGTTATGTTTCAATCACTTTGAAAATTTCTCTGACGAAAAATGGTCTGTGAATAACGGCTATATCCGTCCTCTGAGAATGTTTCAATGATTGAAATGAGAGTTTAGATTACATAACCATTGGTAGGATATAAGCATTGTTGTGGAAACACATATATGTATAAGTCCTTATTCTTTGAACCAAAGTTTGTGAACTTTGTTGATCAAGAGAAATGGAAGTGGCATGAGCCAAGTCCGCTTACTAAGTCTACGAACTCAGTCCGCGAACTGGCGGAAGTTCTCAACCCGAGAATTTCTGCTGGAGTTTGTGAACTCCTTCCATGAGCTTAAGTTCGTGAACCCAGTCCGCGAACTTGAGCAGGTTATATCTAAACCGATTGTTCTTGAATTCATGTTTAATTAAACTAAAGAATACTTTTGCAAACCGTGGCTATAAAGTTCATAACCGATTCGAGTGAATCAAACCGTTTTTGCTTCGAATGTGTCTTGTGTAGTTACATAAGATCTAAGCAATTGAACAACTCTCTAACTAGTTCATTTGAGTCATTTGAACTAGTTATGGTGAAAAATAATATGGTTGATATCAAAGTAATCATATGGCTAACCATTTGGTTAACTATTGTTGAACCAACAAATTTTAATGTTTGGTAACAGTTCGTAAACCCAAAATTGGACATTTAGTTTGTGTGTAACAAGCTAAGTTTTCGATCCAACTGTTGAGAAATATTAGCTTGAATCTAATCAGGTTTTCACCTAACGGTGAATATTAAATACTTTGTTACCAAGATAACATTGATTGCAAACCATGATTTGAAAACTATATAAGGGAGAACTCTAGCAACTGGGAAACCTAATCCCCACACCTTACGTGTGATACTAGTTGCATAGCTAGAGTCGATTCTCCTTTAACCTTTGGTTTCTTCTTATAAAACCGGGTTAACGACTTAAAGACTTCATTGGGATTGTGAAGCCAGACCGATACTACTTTTCTTATAGTTGTGTGATCTTATATTGCATCTTATATCGTTACGAGTACGATTGTAATAATTGGCTCGAGATTTTATATCTCCGATAGGCAAGATAGAAAATTAACCACAAACACTTCGTCTCATCGTTTCTGATTCCAGAATATCTTTTTTCACTGCCTCGATTAAGATTATTGTGAGGTGATCAATAATACTTGGCTATTCTTCGGGAATATAAGACCGGTTTATTGATTGGTTCCTGTTCACCTTGATTTATCAAAAGACTGAACAAAACTCGTAGGTATATTCGAGGGAGACGGATTTATCTATTACCGTAGACTTTTCTGTGTGATACAAATTTGTTTATTAAAGTCTTCGACTTTGGGTCGTAGCAACTCTTAGTTGTGGGTGATATCAGCTAAGGGAATCAAGTACGTAGCATTCTGCTGGGATCAAAGGCATAAGAGCATAACTGTACCTTGGATCAGTGTGAGATTGATTGGGGTTCAACTATAGTCCAGACCGAAGTTAATTTGGAGTAGGCTTAATACAGTGTGTGTTGAATCTGGACTAGGTCCCGGGATTTTTCTGCATTTGCGGTTTCCTCGTTAACAAAATTCTGGTGTCTGTGTTATTTCTTTTCCGCATTATATTTTGTTATATAATTGAAATATCACAGGTTGTGCGTTGTTCAATCAATTTGAATATCCGACCTTTTGGTTGTCGATTTAAATTGATTGACACTTGGATATTGGTCTTTGGTACCATCCAAGTTATCTCTCTAGTATTTGATAAAGACTCACAGATTTCTATTTGCTTGAGTATAAATCAAATCGAGAGATTGAGATATAAACTCTTTGATATAATTTTATCTAGATTGAGTCTGACTGTCTAGTTGATTCTCTAGAAAGTATATTGTAGTTTGTCCATACAAATTGCTAATCGAATTGTTGGGTGTGGTTGTTGTACCTCCACTTTTTCAATTGGTATCAGAGCAGGCAAACACGTTTAAGACCTTACAAGTCTGTGTTTGTAGCGATCTGACTTTATGGACAGAAGTGATATCTCATTAAATGCACCACCAGATCTAGGGATTTCAAAATTCTCTTATGTAACTGATTTAATTAAATCCGTCGAAGAAACTCTGTACAGACCACCACCTGGTTTAAAAACCCTTGAGATCTTTTCTGGAATTGAAAAGAAACTTGAAAGCATGTCTTCTGACGTTGATATATTTCTCCAGAATGAGCAGGAATCTCTTGAGAGGCTAAACCAAGTTGTGACAAATAATATTTGTGTAGAGGTTGATATTGATTCTATCATCAACAAGTGTTGTGCTTCTCTTCTTGAAGGTTCTAGCAATAACCTGCAAGTTTTTGTCCAAGAGAAGTTTAAATCTCAGTCACATGAATACCTCGTTACACATAAATTTTATCTCTACCCAATTCCTGATATGTATTTTCAAGATGGATTCAGACAAAACTATTGTCAATCTCTGATAAAATGGAAAAAGAGAAATCAGATCTTCAAAAATCTCTTAATTCTGATGATGCTCTTTGATAGTTCTATGACAATTGTGTTCTGGGATGGTCTCAGTTTTTCAAGATGTAAGAGCTGTTGGAAAGAAGCTCTCTCATGGTGTTATGATGTGCAAACACTGTTAGGCTCATGGTTCACCTTGTACCAAACACATCCTTGGTTGACACACGAGCGGTTCGCACACGATGTTTCAGGAACCGTCTCATGAACGAGTCTAGTATTCTAACGTTTCAAATTGTTTGTTTGACATATAAAAAGAAAATTTTCTCCTTCTCGTTCTCTTCACCGTCTTCTTCAGTTCGAGAACTCAAGAGAAAAACCAACAGTTCACATATTTCTCCCTCCCCTGTCGATTTCTTATCTCAATCTTCTTGCTAGTATATTGTACCATTAGAATCAGAATAAGACATTGATGCTTGGACAAAAACAGTTTGTTCTTCTAAGTTCGTGTTTTTAATTCACCATTAGCACTAGTTCGCAAACCAAGTAAGTTTTCATTTTCGTTCTTGTATTCTTTGCAATCATGAGTAGAAGAAGAACTAGGCATGTAGGAAGTTCAATCCAACAAGCTACAGATGAATCATTCTTTGACCCTAGTCTCGGTGTTGGTTTCATCAACTCTTCCGCTCGCGAACTGTACCTAGTGCTCAAAAACAAAGCACCCATCCGTGAAAGATACTATTATGCATCCAAACTGGATATTCCCGGTTTGGTTGGGTTTTTTCAATAAGCATGATTGGGGAATAATCCATAAACCTCTAGGGAGTGTTAGTGTTGATATGGTCGCTCAGTTTTATGCTAATATTCATGATGAAGACACTATTCTCTGTTCTTTCAAAACCATGGTTGGAGGCACTATTTTTACTGTGAATCGCTCTGTCATCTCCGACCTGCTTAGGGTGCCTCTAGGATGTGAGAGATATCCTCCTCCTGAGTTTGGTAGACTTCCCTTAGGAGTACTGTCAAAAAGGTTGTTTGATAAAGACCTCTCTCTAAACGATGGTAAGGTTTATGTAAGAGGAGCAGGATTGTTTCCCAAAGTTGCAGCTAAACTTATTGTGGCAAATATAATGCCCAGTACTTGTGGCAACAACTCTTGGACCAGGGAAGTTACTGAGTTCATCTACTACATTGTTGAAGAGAGAAATATTGACTTCTGTGGAATTATTATTGATCAAATGATGAGTGTCAGACACAACACAGGAAAGAAACCAGGTTTCCCTTGTCTCATTTCAAGAATTTGTGCTAACTCTAATATTCCTGTTTTTGGATCTGATCTTGGAGGACCAACTGTGATGACTATGTCAAGCATTGAAAAGATGAGGCCCTCTACAGTCAGGGTAGACTCAAGAGCTCCTAGGACTCCAGCTGTTGAAGAACTGTCTCGCCTTCGAGCAGAACTTGTTGAACAACGAGAAGAAAATTTGGTTCTCAGAGAGCAAGTAGATTATGCAGCAAATGTTGTTCCAGAGCTGCTAGAGAAGTTTTATAAAATTGAAAGAGATCATTATGAATGGAGTGACTGATCTCTCATATCTATATATGTCTTTGGCACTATCTGTTTAAACTTCTCTTTATTGGATTTAAAGTTTATGACTCCGTGGTGTAATAACTTTTTATGGCACAATGGTTTGGATAAGTATGTTTTTAAATCAAATACTATTTGCATTAAATCCACAAGAAGTGCAGATTATCTTGTCAAAAGTAAAGTCTTTCGTATGTCGATATGCATGTATTGATAAAAGAATGAATGGAATTTCGACAAACACAAAAGCTAAGCCTATATTGTCAATTATTGATGGAAGATAGGTTAAAATATTTTGTTTGCAAGGATTATGTCTATTGTATGTCATTATGCGAATGGTGATGGAAAATAGAATGAATCCTTGTGTATTCCGCAGTAATTGATCTTCTCTGATCCATATTTTATGTATTACTGTGAGGCTCCATAAAGTGTCTTATGTTGAGCATTAAACAACCAAGTTGATTATTTTTTATTAGCTATGTTGTTGTTCCGTAAGGTACTTTATGTCGAGCATTTTCAACTAAGTTAATCATCTTGTTTTGTTATTTAGTTGTTGCTCCGTAAGTTTTCTTATGTCGAGCATGACCAATTAAATTGATTACTTTTGTGATTAGTTTGGTTATGTATTTCGATTAGATTAATTATGGGTTCTCTTGTGATTAATCTAATTGTATTTTTTTTAAGTCTCCATAAGTTCACTTATGTTTGAGCATTTGTCGATTAAATTAATCATGGGTTCTCTTGTGATTAATTTCATACTTGTATGTGATTTGTTATATCCAAAGAATTCTTATTTTCTTTCTAAATTAAGGTCGCTCTTGTTGTTCTTTCGGGAATGACATTTAATGGGGGAGAGTTCTTTTGAACTTGCGCTTAATTGCCATATCTTTGTGGGGAGTGCGGCTGTGGAATATTATAGGGGTTATCTTGTATCTTTAAACTCCTTGATGAATGCATTTAGCTTTGGCTTTATGATTGCATCTAAATAAGATGATGTGTGTTCTCTCTTTTGGTCATGAAATGTCTCTTTTTGAAATTTCATTAGGATCACGTTCTAGTACCTTTGCCAATTTTATTGACAAAAAGGGGGAGAATTAATATGTAGTTCACACTACAAATACATATGGTTTTCGGATCATTATGTAAGGGGGAGTGGTTTCCATGTGAGATGGATTATTGACTAAGGGGGAGTGATACATATCACCATAGTATTGTTGTTCAAGTTGTGATACAATTGGACTTTGATGCTATGTAATGATACTATGACATTGTATAACAATGATTGAGAACTATTGTTTTCTTATTGTTATAGCTAAGGATTTTCAACAACGATGATGCTAAACTTACAACCTTTAGGATCATTTGAAAACTTGGAAGTGAAGAATATTTCGAGTAATGTTGAAAATTAGGCATGTGGAATAGGAGCTACAAAAGTTAATTTATTTATTTTTTGTATTCATATGTATTAATAGTTTTTCCACTAAAATTGACAAAGGGGGAGATTGTTAGAGCATAGCTCGGTCGAACTCGCATGCGTTTCTATCTCAAGCATGTTTGTCAATGTTAGTGATCAAAACTATAAGTCTTGATTTCTAACCTACATAGCTAAAGGTCTCGGACTAGGATAGAAAGTGTAGTTGAGCTCAAGAACTCCATGACAATCATCATACAAGACGAAGGACTACTCAAGGAACTGGTGGATCTTCATCGACTAAAAGGTATGTGGAGACTTGAACTTATCTGTCACTCAAAAGTCTATCTATTCTATCTCTTATTCTTGAGACAAAAGTCGTTTTGATATATAGACTTTCATTATGCACATTTGTTATTTCGAGCCGAGTTTATCTCACTTATCGATTTCTCGAAATATGTGTTTGGAAGCTTTCGCTTTAGCCGAATTCATCTTTACCTAGTGACGAAAGTCATGTTGTGTTTCAATAACTTTGAAAATTTCTCTGACGAAAAATGTTCTGTGAATAACAGCTATATCCGTCCTCTGAGAATGTTTCAATGATTGAAATGAGAGTTTAGATTACATAACCATTGGTAGGATATAAGCATTGTTTTGGAAACACATATATGTATAAGTCCTTCCTTGAACCAAAGTTTGCGAACTTTGTTGATCAAGAGAAATGGATGTGGCGTGAGCCAAGTTCGCGAACTGGCGGAAGTTGTCAACACGAGAATTTATTTTGGAGTTTGTGAACTCCTTCCATGAGCTTAAGTCCGCGAACTTGAACAGGTTATATCTAAAACCGGTTGTTCTTGAACTCATGTTTAATTAAACTAAGGAATGCTTTTGCAAAACGTGGCGATAAATGAACCGATTCGAGTGAATCAAACTGTTTTTGCTTCGATTGTGTCTTGTGTAGTTACATAAGATCTAAGCAATTGAACAACTCTCTAACTAGTTCATTTGAGTGATTTGAACTAGTTATGGTGAAGAAAAATATGGTTGATATGAAAGTAATCACATGGCTAACCATTTGGTTAACTATTGTTGAACCAACAAATGTTAATGTTTGGTAACGGTTCGTAAACCCAAAATTGGACATTTCATTTGTGTGTAACAAGATAAGTTTTCGATCCAACGGTTGAGAAATATTATCTTGAATCTAATCAGGTTTTCATCTAACGGTGAATATTGAATGCTTTGTTACCAAGCTAACATTGATTGCAAACCCTGATTTGAAAACTATATAAGGGAAAACTCTAGCAACTGGGAAACCTAATCCCACACCTTACGTGTGATACTAGTTGCATAGCTAGAGTCGATTCTCCTTTAACCTTTGGTTTATTCTTCTAAAACCAGGTTAACGACTTAAAGACTTCATTGGGAATGTTAATCCAGATCGATACAACTTTTCTTGTAGTTGTGTGATCTGATCTTGCATCTTCTATTGTTACGAGTACGATTGTAATACTTGTCTCGAGATTTTATATCTCCGATAGGCAAGATAGAAAAGTAACCACAAACACTTTGTCTCATCGTTTGTGATTCCACAATATCTTTTTTCGCTGCGTCGATTAAGATTATTGTGAGGTGATCAATAATACTAGGCTGTTCTTCGGGAATATAATACCGGTTTATTGATTGGTTCCTGTTCACCTTTATTTATTAAAAGACGGAATAAAACTCGTAGGTATATTCGTGGGAGACGGATTTATCAATTGTCGTAGACTTTTCTGTGTGATACAAATTTGTTTATTAAAGTCTTCGAATTTGGGTCGTAGCAACTCTTAGTTCTGGGACGGTGAGATCAGCTAAGGGAATCAAGTACGTAGCATCCTGATGGGATCAGAGGTGTAGGAGCATAAATGTACCTTGGATCAGTGTGAGATTGATTGGGGTTCAACTATAGTCCAGACTGAAGTTAATTTGGAGTAGGCTAGTGTCTGTAGCGGCTTAATACAGTGTGTGTTCAATCTGGACTAGGTCCCGGGGTTTTTATGCATTTGCGGTTTCCTCGTTAACAAAATTCTGGTGTCTGTGTTATTTCTTTTCCGCATTATATTTTATTATATAATTGAAATATCACAGGTTGTGCGTTGTTCAATCAATTAAAATATCCGACCTTTTGGTTGTTGATTAAATTGATAGACACTTGGATATTGGTCTTTGGTACCATCCAAGTTATCTCTCTTTGATAGAGACTCACATATCTATTTGATTGAGTAAAATCAAATCAAGAGAGAGATATTAACTCCTCGATATATCTCTCTTTGTCCATACAGATTGTTAACCGAATTGGTTGTTGTGGTTGTTGTACCCCCACTTTTTCAAGCTCGACAACACATTGATCGACGCAGCCTCTGACTTCAACATCGTTACCATCAAAACTCTGAGAGCTGCGGGAATTTCGTAGCAGGAGGCTACCTGTTCCCCAACCATGGTTAAAAATTTGGAAAAAGAGGCAATAGACGCATATGGCTACGTCAACCTTGAAATTAAGGTGGGAGACACTCTAACACATGAAAAATTCCACATTGTCAAAGAACTCTCAAGTTATGACATGATTCTGGGGCGCTCATGGGTACACGACAACAAAGCGAAGTTAGGAGTTTCCCCTCTACCAATATCGATACCCGAAAGGATTTCCAACAAATCGTCCAACTTTGAAGATTACATGTTGTTGTATCAAAAACTTACCAATGTAACCCAATTACCTGGAGAGAGCCCGTCGACGTTCATCCACAGATTCCGAACACAAGTAAGTCTGGTTAAACAACTCTTTCTACACCCAGTCACCTCTCCTCTTGGTCAGGCATGGGTACTCGGTCCGACTATCAACCCGGGCGTCATTAGGAGATGTGAATGGGACATTGGGCCTTTCAAATGCTTCGTCAAAAATTTGGAAGCTGTCACAACCAAAGATGACGAGCTCAAAAATAAAGTGGTTGCGCAATGCCCAAACCCATTTCAAATTGGAGATGTGGTAGTCAAGACGACCTCGTTTCAAGTCGGAGATGTAACAGTGAAGATAGCCGCTCGACCCGGGACGCATAAAGGAAGACGAACCATATCTGGTGGCAGATGTTATCTTGGGTGGTTACTGCAAACTCATCAATACCGATAAATTGGAAGGTGTGACGATTCACTCGCGATGGCTCAAACCCTTCAATACCTAAAACGCTGTGCTACCTTCACCTCCAGTGTTCTCCTTTCAGAATTTCTTTTAGCATTTTTCCTTTTCATGCAATGTTTGTAACTTCTCTAAAATGATTGCAGTGCTTGCATTCATGAGTAGAGTTTTCAATTTCAATTAAAGAACATCTTTCCTCGAAAAATTTTCCCAAACCATCTTAAAGGAAAAATACCAAGTAAACCCAAACTCTCACAGAGTCAATACCCGTCAATTGAAAACCAGAGAAACCAAACCACCACAAAAATATCTATTCAAAAAATACTTAAGAAGGGAATATGCAAGGAAGATGATCATCAGACGGCAGAACAGATATCTTCTTCAAAAATATCCGGCTTCAAATCTCACCTAACACTCCTCTGTTTGTCGGGATGTGTGACAACGACGCTGCTACAAGGGAGAGCCAAGAAATAGGTCGGTCAAAGCTTTAACCATTGTTGTTATTTTACCTGTTTTGAGTTACTATGGGTGATGTCGGCGTTGGAGGCATTGGCCGCAAAAACAGTAGGCTAGCTAGTATCTGTGGAAAATTTCATACACACTATTTGTGTACGACGTCTATCCATCTACTGGATGGCCAGGAGGGGTGAGCAACTTATTTTCGCATAAAGGGTTTTTGGATTTTTTCAGTATGAAGGTTTTATTAATTCATTCATAGATGTGAAACCATACAAGCTGAATAATGGAATGTTACTTGGCGAAACCCTAACTCCTCCATGAAAACAAGAAAGTGAAAATAAATCCTTGAAATATCAAAAGCGGCTACACGCCGAGGAGAAATAGCAAAAGTGAAAAAAATTGGTCGTCAATGGCAGACGCCTAGATCAATAACGCCTCCGTCAAAGATTTTTAAAGCACTTTCCCCAGCACCCTCTCTGGCAGCAAACATTCTATCCAGAAGCCGCCTCAGTAGCAGATACCTAAGCATTCCATCCAGAAGTCTCCTCAGCAATAGCGACCTCAGCATCCCATCCAGAAGTCGCCTCCGCAACAGCTTCCGCATCCTGTCCGGCATTTGTTTCAACAGCAGTCCTAGCGTATGTTTCCATGGCTTCTCCAATGGCTCCAACATATGTTTCCTCCGTCTCCTCGTCCGCCTTGACGGCATCCTCAGCGGTCGCTTCAACGTCCCTGATAGCAGTTTCGGCGTCCACTCCAGAAGCTGCTTCAGTTTCGTAAACCGTGTCGACATCTTCCTTAGTACCTTTTCCAGCAGCTTCTTTAGGATATACCGTTCGTCCGCATCAAAGTCAAGGATTACGATACCATCATGGACATGGTAATTAAACTGGCTCTCACCTAAAAGTTTCATGGACTCAGTCTTCCGCCGTTTCAACCGAGAGGCGAATCATTCAGCCCTAGCACTGGGTTGTAGAGAAGCTTCATTATTCTGAGATCTCCCGACGCGCTGAGATGCTTCATAATGTATCCACTTTTCCTCCCTATCCATCGAAGCCATGAGAGTCTGAACACACATCCGCTCTGCATAGATGGGCGAGAGACATGCCTTGTATAATCTCGTCAGCCTCACGGAACAGTGAATCAATTATGTCTAATATCTCCTCATGAGAAGAAAACTGGGTATTGTCGACTTCAAAATTTCTCTCCGAAGAGTCAGAGGTACGATCATCACTGGAAGATCCCATTATATGGTAAAAAAAAATTTACCATGTCTGCACCGACAATCTACATGACGAAGAAGAAAAAATAGTAACTAGGAGAGAAGAAACACAAGACAGTACCTGTGAAAAGGGTGGACGCGATTTTATGATGATCTGTATGAACGAAGGATTCAATATCACCTCTTATATTCAGCGGATTGACGAATCCTGAGAAGGAAAACCCTTTTACCAGCCGTAAATAAGGATTCAAACGCGTGATACCAGCTGGATTAGATATTTGTTTATACGGGATAATTAGGGTTTGGCATCCAAGTCAGCAGCCGTCCTACCATTCTGTGACTTATCCAGCACCATCCTTCCACTCCAAGCGTGCGTCCCAAGCCAAGCCAATGGCTCCACGTTAAGCCAATGCCAACAGCTTCATGCCCAAGCCAAGCCAGAAGCGTCACGGCCAAGCCAAGCCAAGCCAGCAGCGTCAACGGCTCCACATCCAAGCTGACACCAACATCTCCACGCTCAAGCCAAGCTGCGCCAACGGCTCGCATCAACCAAAGCCAACGGCGCCACAGCCAGGCCGACGCCAACAGTCCGCGTTCCATCTAGCAGCCATCTCTACCGCTCTGTGTCCTAGCCAGCAGCGCCATGAACCATTTCTTAACCGGCCAAAGCAGCGCCATCCACCTTTCCGTGGCCATCCAGAACACCGTTTCGTGGACAAAATTGAAATGTCACCTCTGCTAATCAGTATACAAAGATGCCTCATTGGTGCCAACATCCCATGGCTAAGACGGATTTACGCAAATACCGCCAACACATGGATCACAGACTCCTCATGCCTTCCACCAAAGGTTAGTTGAATTTCCTTGGCAATCTCTTCACGTCTTGCTCTTTCGATTTTACTCTTCTCTGTCACCATATCATGCTTACCCTGCAACAATGCCAGTGTTACGTGCTAAGAAGGGGACTTAATGTTGATGGTGGTTTTTAGCTTAGGGTAAAAATCATAAAACCTTGCATATGATGTGACGTCACTCTGCAAGGAAACGGTTCCGTGAGTGCTAAACTCTCCACCGACATATTTACTGAGCCGCTCAATATACTTACATGAAATTTATCCAGACTTGCGAATGTAGCAACCATCCCAAACGCTCTTTAAATTTCGATAAAAAACACCTCGCCAATACAAGACTCACTGATTACTTTCTTGTGCTATGTTCCCCGGAAGAACCCTTAATATCGGTATGGCATGACGGATTTATGTTCACTCGCAGCGGAATAGCATGAACCTCCAAGTACCAAAGTTAAAGCCATCGCATGAAATGCTCAGACGGAAAGCACACTGCATTCTGTAGATATGGATTTTTGTAGCAGCATATAAAATCCAGCCAATTATTGTAATAACTCACAAAAAACTCATGAACCCGACTAATTTGCAAAAATAAGGGTTTCACACCCCACACAGTACATTAGACCCCGTTGGTCGAAACTATGGTTAGCCAAACTAGGCGATTAAATCCGCCACAGCGCACTGGAAGTGTGGCCACGCTCTATCTTGCCGGCCTACTTCCCATCGACCAATCAGGTCGCTTTAAATCCGCCACAGCGCACTGGAAGTGTGGCCACGCCCTAGCTTGCCGGCCCCACTTCCCATCGACCAATCATGTCGCTTTAAATCCGCCACAGCGCACTGGAAGTGTGGCCGCGCCCTAGCTTGCCGGCCCCACTTCCCATCGACCAATCAGGTCGCTCTAAAGCCTCCACACTCTCTCCAGAAGGGTAGCCACGCCCATGCTTGACCGACCCTCTTTTAATCGACCAATCAGATCGTATTAAACCCGCCACGCGCACTAAAGGGTAGCCACGCCCATGCTTGGCCGTCCCCCTACTTTCATTGGACAATCAGGTTGGTCCAAACCTGTCGCATCCTTAAAAGAGGCAGAAATTGTGTCAAGAGGTTGCCATACCAAGTTGGCTTCCCAAAACGCACCAATATGCCAAACGACATGCCAAACGCACATGCCGGGCACACATGCCACACGCGCATTCCAAAACACGCCAAATATGGCCACTCGCCACATGCGACATGCCATATAGGATAATTAGGGTTTCGAAAAGCCAAACCCTAATTTAGGCAAGATTTCCACACCAACGTGCCAAAATTTCAGTGGACATGGTTACGCCAGGCGCAACCATGCCAACCATGCCATCCATGCCGCAATGCCGCTAGCACGATTTAAAGGCGCACTGCAAACTAAAGGTATCCATGATCGACGGCTACCTTTCCTCATGAGATGCAATCTCAGCCATTCAAGTTCGCCACCAAACTAACAGGCTTGTGAAAACTTTTAAGCGACCATGCCGCCAAATCCTAAACTTTGGCCACGGCATCAAATCCCAGTTTGGCCACGACACCTAATTTCGGCCACAGTGCTAAACCCTAAATTGTGCCACAGTGCCAAACCCTAATTTCGGCTGCAATGCCAAACCCTAACTTTGGCCACAATGTCAAACCTTAAATTGGTCACGACACCCAATCCCAACTTTGGCCATGACACAGGCGCGTCTATGCCACAGGTGCGTTAAAGGCGCCACTGCCTACAGAAGGTAGCCATAATCGACGGATACCCTTCCTCCTGAGATGCAATCTCAGCCATCCAAGTTCGCCATCGAACTAATAGACTTGCGGCAACTTTTAGGCGACCAGCCGCCTAAATCCAGAGGCCATGGCTACACCAGGAACCACTTGCATGAGCCATGCCAGCTATGCCGCAATGCCGCTAACATGCCATAAATACCATTACGCCATTATTAGGAGCCAACAGAAGGTATCCATAATCGACGACTATCCTTTCTCCTGAGATGCAATCTCAGCCATTCAAGTTTTCCACTGAACTGGTAGACTTGTGGCAACTTTTAGGCAACCAGCCGCCTAAACCCAATGGTCGTGGCTATGCCGAGCGCCACTTGCACCACCGTGCCACTGACATGCACGAGCCATGCTGCAATGCCACTGGCGTACACCAAAACGCCATTGCGCCATTATCAGGTGCCAACATAAGGTATCCATAATCAACGGCTACCCTCATTTTATAAGATGCGATCTCGGCCATCGAAGTTCGCCACTGAGTCGGTGAGCTCGTGGCAAGTTTTAGGATACTAGCCAAAATGAGCCTAGCATCACATGCTATTTGCATGCGGCAAGCCTCTTAATTTACTTGCCACACGTAGCAAAATGCTACATGTTTTCAACGAAAACATTCGAGACATCAGAACATGTCACAAACTGGGGGATACTCATCAGGATATTGGTGATGAGCACGAAAGTGCGACACATTTTCACCCATAAATACATTAGCTGGGACTCATTTTATCACTAATAAACTTGTTTTTAGGTGTTTTTGTGAAATAAGCTCTTATGGAGAAAGTTGCTCGAAAAGTGGTTTTTGTACCCCGGAGGACACGTGTTATTCGGACTCTCACCGTTGGATAAAGGGAACCTCAATTACTAAGGAGCACCCTAGGTCACCCCAAAAGGCATCTGTTATTCGCACCCCAGTTCAGGATAGGGGCACTTCATCTTCAACAATTCAAAATTCTGTTTTTGGAGGGAAAATGGAAGCAAAATTAGGGTTTCAGTTTTGGAGTTCTTATAGTGAGACTAAATGGCTGAAATCAAATGGGTTTGTTCCTAGGGCCTAAACAGACATGGTAATGTGCTCTGAATCAGTTAAGATGGGTTGGATAATCACGGATTGATGAAAACAGGAAGAACATAAATTGGCGGGAATACTGGTTATTGAACTACCGGAATTAAGGTTTTGATTTCGGAGCTATTCTAGGGAGATTCAATGGATGAAATTGTTTGGGTATCTTCCTTTGGGCCTAACAAAGTTGGTAAGGCTGCTTGAACCAACCAGAATTGGTTAGAATCGAAGGTTTGAATAAAGAAGGGAATGAAGTTAATTGCGAGATTCTGTGAAGATATTTGAGGAGTTCGGTGGAGATTTAATCGCTGGAATTAGTTGGGAATATCCTTTTTAGTCAAAACAGGATTGGTATGAGGATTAGAAACGCAAAACAAGGGATGTGTACGTGGATTTTATAAAGTAGGGAAGTTATGTGTTTGCCTCATGAAAACAGAGTTTGGCGTATGACTCGGGATTATTAGGCGAAGTTTGGCGTGTGTTTACCACTCAATGAGGTGTCAGACGCGTGAAAGAGAGAAAGTGGGAAGGAAATCCCGTAGCATGGAAAGACAAATGAAGAAAATATTTTCTATTTACTTTCGAATATTTGGAGTAACTGCACAGAGATTTGATGCGCCTGTGAAGTATAAATAGGCTGCTGGCATTCCAAAGAGGATCATCGAGTGATTGGGGAGGCTACAAAGTCGAGAGAATTGCTGCAGAGATATCTGCAGCAGCAGCAGAAAAACAGTGAAGAACGAAGAACAGACTTGCAAAGACACTCGTTTTCCAACAGTGACACCGAGACTTAGCCGTGGGTCGTATAGCTACAGTGGTTGCGACACATAGTGACAGTCGTGGAAGCTACAGCTTCAGTAACAGTTTATTGTTGTATCTGTAACAATTATAACTGTTACAAAGGCCCTGTTTTATAACTTTTCTCCTTGTAAAAACCATTTTTGAGCAATAATAATGAATTTCGAGCGTGTTTCCAACAACATGATGAGCTAAACCCCAACACCGGGTCGACGGAGGAAGCCGGACTTCATACTTGGGTGAATTTGTTTTATTTTTTATTTGACTTTTGCACTTAATTAAAATAGAATTATGATTTGAAAAAATTAGTTATTATTTTATTAGATGGGTCATGCTTGCTTCGGTGTTTGATGTCCCATGCTTACGATTTATAATTAATGTTTGGAGAATCTACCTTGGAAAGAATAAGAGTCGATGTTGTTTTATTTGTCGAGCGATAATTGTTTGAGAATGAATAATTGAACCTACTGATATGAGTTTGGCCGAAACCTAGACCCAGTAACTCTCTATTTTATTCCTTTAAAATTAATCTTAACAAGTCTTAGAGTTCGAATCCTATTTACAAAAAAAAAACAACGACAATCAAAAAACATAATCATTTTGGCGCCGCCGACGGGGATTTGTTTTTAGATTAATTTTTAGGTTTATTTTTATTTGTTTTGTACAGTATTTTAATTTCATTTTAGATTTTATTTTTTTTATTTTTATGCGTTTCTTTTTGTATTTGTTTTCAGGGACTTTTTGAGGAAGATGACTTCTTCTGAGGAGCCGCCACCTACGATGACGTTGGCGAAATATATGCGTAGAATGTCAAATTATCAGGAAACCTCATCTGAGATGACGCTTGCTGAATACATGTGTAGGAAATGGTATGGAGTTTCTACTCTACATGAGGTAAATGAAGAATCTCCTCTAGAGATATATGAGAAGTATTACAAACACACACCGCCTAGTTTGGAACAAATATTGAGAGTTCTTGAATGTCAAAGATTATTTGTTGATGATGATGAATCTGGTAGTGACTCTCTGTTCCATACAGAATTTGAAGATGACCCTATGGATGACTGTGTTGATGATTTTCCTAATTTCATAGATGAATCCATCCCACAAGATAATTCACCCAATTTAGACATGTTTCTAGACCCCTAGACTTCCAAAAGTTGCCTAATTTAGGGTTATAATTGCTTGCTTCTAGAGTGTTGTTGGATTACTTTGCATCTAAGTACCCAGAGGACTTGCCTATTCCTGATACAGTGCATGAGATGATTGATAACTTCCCAGTCTCAATAGAATCCCCATATTTTGTTCTTTACGCACTTCCTTGTGCAGTAAAAACATGGTTTAGGGGTAAATCTTTGTTTTTGATAGTTTCAGTATCTCCGCATCGTTATAACATAAGTGTGAAACTGTCATTTACAAATGTTGTATTTTGGGTCGATCCCCAAATTTTCAGGTTGTTAATTTTTGGGGATCCTTTTTTGTACATTCCAGTAGGTGTATTTTATTTTATTTTTATTTTTATATTTTCGTGTACTTCTTTTCATCTTATGGATTTTCCATCTTAAATTTTGCATTGGATGAGTCAATTACATTGAGGACAATGTAATGTTTAAGTGTGGCGGAGTGGTTAACGTTTTACTTTTCTTTTTCAGGAATTTCCTTGCATGTTATGACTAGCTGTGTAGCGGGTCTCCAAAAAAAAATGATTGTTAGGGTTATGACCAGCTGTGTAGCGGGTCTTAAAAAATAAAAAAATAAAAAATAATGACCAGCTGTGTAGCGGGTCTCTCTATGTCTCTTATTATATGACCAGCTGTGTAGCGGGTCAGTTTTCTGTTTTTCTCGAGGACTAGCAAAATGTAAGTGTGGAGGAATTTGATGAGCACGAAAGTGCGACACATTTTCACCCATAAATACATTAGCTGGGACTCATTTTATCACTAATAAACTTGTTTGTAGGTGTTTTTGTGAAATAAGCTCTTATGGAGAAAGTTGCTCGAAAAGTGGTTTTTGTACCCCGGAGGACACGTGTTATTCGGACTCTCACCGTTGGATAAGGGGCACCTCAATTACTAAGGGGCATCCAAGGTCACCCCAAAAGGCATCTGCTATTCGCACCCCAGTTCAGGATAGGGGCACTTCATCTTCAACAATTCAAAATTCTGTTTTTGGCGGGAAAATGGCAGCAGAATTAGGGTTTCGGTTTTGGAGGTCTTATAGTGAGACTAAATGGCTGAAATCAAATAGGTTTGTTCCTAGGGCCTAAACAGACATGGTAATGTGCTCTGAATCAGTTAAGATGGCTGGATAATCACGGATTGATGAAAACAAGAAGAACAGAAGTTGGCTGGAAAACTGGTTATTGAATTGCCGGAATTAGGGTTTTGATTTCGGAGTTGTTCTAGGGAGATTCAATGGCTAAAATTGTTTGGATATCTTCCTTTGGGCCTAACAGAGTTGGTAAGGCTGCTTGAACCAACCAGAATTGGTTAGACGAAGGTTTGAAGAAAGCAGGGGATGAAGTTAATTGCGAGATTCTGTGAAGATATTTGAGGAGTTCGGTGGAGATTTAATCGCTGGAATTAGTTGGGAATATCCTTTTTAGTCAAAACAGGATTGGTATGAGGCTTAGAAACGTAAAACAAGGGTTGTGTACGTGGATTTTATAAAACAGGGAAGTTATGTGTTTGCCTCATGAAAACAGAGTTTGGAGTATGACTCGGGATTATTAGGAGAAGTTTGGCGTGTGTTTACCACTTAATGAGGTGTCTACTCAAATATCAGACGCGTGAAAGAGAGAAAGTGGGAAGGAAATCCCGTAGCATGGAAAGAAAAATGAAGAAAATATTTTCTATTTATTGTCGAATATTTGGAGTAACTGCACATAGATTTGATGCGCCTGTGAAGTATAAATAGGCTGCTGGCATTCCAAAGAAGATCATCGAGTGATTGAGGAGGCTACAGAGTCGAGAGAATTGTTGCAGAGAAATCTGCAGCAGCAGCAGCAGCAGAAAAACAGTGAAGAACGAAGAACAGACTTGCAAAGACAGTCATTTTCCAACAGTGACAACGACACTTATCCGTGGGTCGTATAGCTACAGTGGTTGCGACACATAGTGACAGTCGTAGAGGCTACAGCGTCAGTAACAGTTTATTGTTGTATCTGTAACAATTATAACTGTTACAAAGGCCCTGTTTTATACCTTTTCTCCTTGTAAAAACCATTTTTTAGCAATAATAATGAATTTCGAGCGTGTTTCCAACAACATGATGAGCTAAACCCCAACACTGGGTAGACGGAGGAAGCCGTACTTCATACTTCGGTGAATTTGTTTTATTTTCTATTTGAATTTTGTACTTAATTAAAATAGAATTATGATTTGAAAAAATTAGTTATTATTTTATTAGATGGGTCATGCTTGCTTCGATGTTTGATGTCTCATGCTTACGATTTATAATTAATGTTTGGAGAAACTACCTTGGTAAGAATAAGAGTCGATGTTGTTTTATTTGTCGAGCGATAATTGTTTGAGAATGAATAATTGAACCTACTGATATGAGTTTGGCCGAATCCTAGACCCAGTAACTCTCTATTTTATTCCTTTAAAATTAATCTTAACAAGTCTTAGAGTTCGAATCCTATTTACTAAAAAAAAACAACGACAATCAAAAAACATAATCATTTTGGCGCCGCCGACGGGGATTTGTTTTTAGATTAATTTTTAGGTTTATTTTTATTTGTTTTGTACAGTATTTTAATTTCATTTTAGATTTTATTTTTTTTATTTTTATGCGTTTCTTTTTGTATTTGTTTTCAGGGACTTTTTGAGGAAGATGACTTCTTCTGAGGAGACGCCACCTACGATGACGTTGGCGAAATATATGCGTAGAAAGTCAAATTATCAGGAAACCTCATCTGAGATGACGCTTGCTGAATACATGTGTAGGCAATGGTATGGAGTTTCTACTCTACATGAGGTAAATGAAGAATCTCCTCTAGAGATATATGAAAAGTATTACAAACACACACCGCCTAGTTTGGAACAAATATTGAGAGTTCTTGAATGTCAAAGATTATTTGTTGATGATGATGAATCTGGTAGTGACTCTCTGTTCCATACAGAATTTGAAGATGACCCTATGGATGACTGTGTTGATGATTTTCCTAATTTCATAGATGAATCCATCCCACAAGATAATTCACCCAATTTAGACATGTTTCTAGACCCCTAGACTTCCAAAAGTTGCCTAATTTAGGGTTATAATTGCTTGCTTCTAGAGTGTTGTTGGATTACTTTGCATCTAAGTACCCAGAGGACTTGCCTATTCCTGATACAGTGCATGAGCTGATTGATAACTTCCCAGTGTCAATAGAATCCCCATATTTTGTTCTTTACGCACTTCCTTGTGAAGTAAAAACATGGTTTAGGGGTAAATCTTTGTTTTTGATAGTTTCAGTATCTCCGCATCGTTATAACATAAGTGTGAAGCTGTCATTTACAAATGTTGTATTTTGGGTCGATCCCCAAATTTTTCAGGTTGTTAATTTTTGGGGATCTTTTTTTGTACATTCCAGTAGGTGTATTTTATTTTATTTTATTTTTATTTTTATACTTTCGTGTACTTCTTTTCATCTTATGGATTTTCCATCTTAAATTTTGCATTGAATGAGTCAATTACATTGAGGACAATGTAATGTTTAAGTGTGGCGGAGTGGTTAACGTTTTACTTTTCTTTTTCAGGAATTTCCTTGCATGTTATGACTAGCTGTGTAGCGGGTCTCCAAAAAAAAATGATTGTTAGGGTTATGACCAGCTGTGTAGCGGGTCTTTTCTTTGTTATTGCATTATATGACCAGCTGTGTAGCGGGTCTTAAAAAATAAAAAAATAAAAAATTATGACCAGCTGTGTAGCGGGTCTCTCTATGTCTCTTATTATATGACCAGCTGTGTAGCGGGTCAGTTTTCTGTTTTTCTCGAGGACTAGCAAAATGTAAGTGTGGGGGAATTTGATGAGCACGAAAGTGCGACACATTTTCACCCATAAATACATTAGCTGGGACTCATTTTATCACTAATAAACTTGTTTGTAGGTGTTTTTGTGAAATAAGCTCTTATGGAGAAAGTTGCTCGAAAAGTGGTTTTTGTACCCCGGAGGACACGTGTTATTCGGACTCTCACCGTTGGATAAGGGGCACCTTAATTACTAAGGGGCATCCAAGGTCACCCCAAAAGGCATCTTCTATTCGCACCCCAGTTCAGGATAGGGGCACTTCATCTTCAACAATTCAAAATTCTGTTTTTGGCGGGAAAATGGCAGCAGAATTAGGGTTTCGGTTTTGGAGGTCTTATAGTGAGACTAAATGGCTGAAATCAAATGGGTTTGTTCCTAGGGCCTAAACAGACATGGTAATGTGCTCTGAATCAGTTAAGATGGATGGATAATCACGGATTGATGAAAACAAGAAGAACAGAAGTTGGCTGGAAAACTGGTTATTGAATTGCCGGAATTAGGGTTTTGATTTCGGAGTTGTTCTAGGGAGATTCAATGGCTAAAATTGTTTGGATATCTTCCTTTGGGCCTAACAGAGTTGGTAAGGCTGCTTGAACCAACCAGAATTGGTTAGACGAAGGTTTGAAGAAAGCAAGGGATGAAGTTAATTGCAAGATTCTGTGAAGATATTTGAGGAGTTCGGTGGAGATTTAATCGCTGGAATTAGTTGGGAATATCCTTTTTAGTCAAAACAGGATTGGTATGAGGCTTAGAAACGTAAAACAAGGGCTGTGTACGTGGATTTTATAAAACAGGGAAGTTATGTGTTTGCCTCATGAAAACAGAGTTTGGAGTATGACTCGGGATTATTAGGAGAAGTTTGGCGTGTGTTTACCACTCAATGAGGTGTCTACTCAAATATCAGACGCGTGAAAGAGAGAAAGTGGGAAGGAAATCCCGTAGCATGGAAAGAAAATGAAGAAAATATTTTCTATTTATTGTCGAATATTTGGAGTAACTGCACATAGATTTGATGCGCCTGTGAAGTATAAATAGGCTGCTGGCATTCCAAAGAAGATCATCGAGTGATTGAGGAGGCTACAGAGTCGAGAGAATTGTTGCAGAGAAATCTGCAGCAGCAGCAGCAGAAAAACAGTGAAGAACGAAGAACAGACTTGCAAATACAGTCATTTTCCAACAGTGACAACGACACTTATCCGTGGGTCGTATAGCTACAGTGGTTGCGACACATAGTGACAGTCGTAGAGGCTACAGCGTCAGTAACAGTTTATTGTTGTATCTGTAACAATTATAACTGTTACAAAGGCCCTGTTTTATACCTTTTCTCCTTGTAAAAACCATTTTTTAGCAATAATAATGAATTTCGAGCGTGTTTCCTACAACATGATGAGCTAAACCCCAACACTGGGTAGACGGAGGAAGCCGTACTTCATACTTCGGTGAATTTGTTTTATTTTCTATTTGAATTTTGTACTTAATTAAAATAGAATTATGATTTGAAAAAATTAGTTATTATTTTATTAGATGGGTCATGCTTGCTTCGATGTTTGATGTCCCATGCTTACGATTTATAATTAATGTTTGGAGAAACTACCTTGGTAAGAATAAGAGTCGATGTTGTTTTATTTGTCGAGCGATAATTGTTTGAGAATGAATAATTGAACCTACTGATATGAGTTTGGCCGAATCCTAGACCCAGTAACTCTCTATTTTATTCCTTTAAAATTAATCTTAACAAGTCTTAAAGTTCGAATCCTATTTACTAAAAAAAAAAACAACGACAATCAAAAAACATAATCATTTTGGCGCCGCCGACGGGGATTTGTTTTTAGATTAATTTTTAGGTTTATTTTTATTTGTTTTGTACAGTATTTTAATTTCATTTTAGATTTTATTTTTTTTTATTTTTATGCGTTTCTTTTTGTATTTGTTTTCAGGGACTTTTTGAGGAAGATGACTTCTTCTGAGGAGACGCCACCTACGATGACGTTGGCGAAATATATGCGTAGAAAGTCAAATTATCAGGAAACCTCATCTGAGATGACGCTTGCTGAATACATGTGTAGGCAATGGTATGGAGTTTCTACTCTACATGAGGTAAATGAAGAATCTCCTCTAGAGATATATGAGAAGTATTACAAACACACACCGCCTAGTTTGGAACAAATATTGAGAGTTCTTGAATGTCAAAGATTATTTGTTGATGATGATGAATCTGGTAGTGACTCTCTGTTCCATACAGAATTTGAAGATGACCCTATGGATGACTGTGTTGATGATTTTCCTAATTTCATAGATGAATCCATCCCACAAGATAATTCACCCAATTTAGACATGTTTCTAGACCCCTAGACTTCCAAAAGTTGCCTAATTTAGGGTTATAATTGCTTGCTTCTAGAGTGTTGTTGGATTACTTTGCATCTAAGTACCCAGAGGACTTGCCTATTCCTGATACAGTGCATGAGATGATTGATAACTTTCCAGTCTCAATAGAATCCCCATATTTTGTTCTTTACGCACTTCCTTGTGCAGTAAAAACATGGTTTAGGGGTAAATCTTTGTTTTTGATAGTTTCAGTATCTCCGCATCGTTATAACATAAGTGTGAAGCTGTCATTTACAAATGTTGTATTTTGGGTCGATCCCCAAATTTTCAGGTTGTTAATTTTTGGGGATCCTTTTTTGTACATTCCAGTAGGTGTATTTTATTTTATTTTTATTTTTATATTTTCGTGTACTTCTTTTCATCTTATGGATTTTCCATCTTAAATTTTGCATTGGATGAGTCAATTACATTGAGGACAATGTAATGTTTAAGTGTGGCGGAGTGGTTAACGTTTTACTTTTCTTTTTCCTTGCATGTTATGACTAGCTGTGTAGCGGGTCTCCAAAAAAAAATGATTGTTAGGGTTATGACCAGCTGTGTAGCGGGTCTTTTCTTTGTTATTGCATTATATGACCAGCTGTGTAGCGGGTCTTAAAAAATAAAAAAATAAAAAATTATGACCAACTTTGTAGCGGGTCTCTCTATGTCTCTTATTATATGACCAGCTGTGTAGCGGGTCAGTTTTCTGTTTTTCTCGAGGACTAGCAAAATGTAAGTGTGGGGGAATTTGATGAGCACGAAAGTGCGACACATTTTCACCCATAAATACATTAGCTGGGACTCATTTTATCACTAATAAACTTGTTTGTAGGTGTTTTTGTGAAATAAGCTCTTATGGAGAAAGTTGCTCGAAAAGTGGTTTTTGTACCCCGGAGGACACGTGTTATTCGGACTCTCACCGTTGGATAAGGGGCACCTCAATTACTAAGGGGCATCCAAGGTCACCCCAAAAGGCATCTGCTATTCGCACCCCAGTTCAGGATAGGGGCACTTCATCTTCAACAATTCAAAATTCTGTTTTTGGCGGGAAAATGGCAGCAGAATTAGGGTTTCGGTTTTGGAGGTCTTATAGTGAGACTAAATGGCTGAAATCAAATGGGTTTGTTCCTAGGGCCTAAACAGACATGGTAATGTGCTCTGAATCAGTTAAGATGGCTGGATAATCACGGATTGATGAAAACAAGAAGAACAGAAGTTGGCTGGAAAACTGGTTATTGAATTGCCGGAATTAGGGTTTTGATTTCGGAGTTGTTCTAGGGAGATTCAATGGCTAAAATTGTTTGGATATCTTCCTTTGGGCCTAACAGAGTTGGTAAGGCTGCTTGAACCAACCAGAATTGGTTAGACGAAGGTTTGAAGAAAGCAGGGGATGAAGTTAATTGCGAGATTCTGTGAAGATATTTGAGGAGTTCGGTGGAGATTTAATCGCTGGAATTAGTTGGGAATATCCTTTTTAGTCAAAACAGGATTGGTATGAGGCTTAGAAACGTAAAACAAGGGCTGTGTACGTGGATTTTATAAAACAGGGAAGTTATGTGTTTGCCTCATGAAAACAGAGTTTGGAGTATGACTCGGGATTATTAGGAGAAGTTTGGCGTGTGTTTACCACTCAATGAGGTGTCTACTCAAATATCAGACGCGTGAAAGAGAGAAAGTGGGAAGGAAATCCCGTAGCATGGAAAGAAAAAAGAGAGAAAGTGGGAAGGAAATCCCGTAGCATGGAAAGAAAAATGAAGAAAATATTTTCTATTTATTGTCGAATATTTGGAGTAACTGCACATAGATTTGATGCGCCTGTGAAGTATAAATAGGCTGCTGGCATTCCAAAGAAGATCATCGAGTGATTGAGGAGGCTACAGAGTCGAGAGAATTGTTGCAGAGAAATCTGCAGCAGCAGCAGCAGAAAAACAGTGAAGAACGAAGAACAGACTTGCAAAGACAGTCATTTTCCAACAGTGACAACGACACTTATCCGTGGGTCGTATAGCTACAGTGGTTGCGACACATAGTGACAGTCGTAGAGGCTACAGCGTCAGTAACAGTTTATTGTTGTATCTGTAACAATTATAACTGTTACAAAGGCCCTGTTTTATACCTTTTCTCCTTGTAAAAACCATTTTTTAGCAATAATAATGAATTTCGAGCGTGTTTCCAACAACATGATGAGCTAAACCCCAACACTGGGTAGACGGAGGAAGCCGTACTTCATACTTCGGTGAATTTGTTTTATTTTCTATTTGAATTTTGTACTTAATTAAAATAGAATTATGATTTGAAAAAATTAGTTATTATTTTATTAGATGGGTCATGCTTGCTTCGATGTTTGATGTCCCATGCTTACGATTTATAATTAATGTTTGGAGAAACTACCTTGGTAAGAATAAGAGTCGATGTTGTTTTATTTGTCGAGCGATAATTGTTTGAGAATGAATAATTGAACCTACTGATATGAGTTTGGCCGAATCCTAGACCCAGTAACTCTCTATTTTATTCCTTTAAAATTAATCTTAACAAGTCTTAGAGTTCGAATCCTATTTACTAAAAAACGAAAAACGACAATCAAAAAACATAATCAATTGGTCTGGCGGTTTACAGCGTGCGGCGTGCAATACACCCGTTACAGGTAAGTGTCATAAAGAGGGGTGGTTAGTAATGGCAAGAATTAATGGTGTAAACGTATCCTTCATTATGGAAACATAAATTCCAGGCGTTACCCTTTACTCCTTTATTCCACCACTCAATCGTTTCCACTTTCTACGAGACCAAAGTACATTTTTTTGCGACTTGTATAAATAGGTCTCACCTATTTTCCACCAAAGAACAAGTTTTGGTCAGGAGAACAATAACACATCTAAAAATCATCTGACAGCTTTCTTTCAGCTAGCCAGTTCAACTTTCTGATACAAGTCACAAAATACCCACACTTCCAGAATCAACTATTCTGGTCTCAACACTTTCTTCGCTTCCCTCCCTAAGACAAACCCTTGTCCTTCACTTTGTGACCGAAGCAAGCTTGGAACGGCCATTTCTTGGTTCAGGCCAGGATTGTACAGATTGATCTCTCGAATCAAAAGTACTCCCGTGCAGTACATAGTTTAGGGTTTAGACTCGTTTCTCACCCACACACACGAAATTATCGAAAACAACAGAAACCGTTTTCACCCATAAATACAAGTATAATAAACTTGGATGGTTCCAAAGACCAATATCCAAGGATCAATCAATTTCCAATCAACAACCAAAGGTTGGATTTCACAATTGATCGATACAAACGCACAACCCGTGATATTTCAATTATATAACAAAATATAATGCGGAATAGAAATAACACAGACACCAGAAATTTTGTTAACGAGGAAACCGCAAATGCAGAAAAACCCCGGGACCTAGTCCAGATTGAACACCATACTGTATTAAGACGCTACAGACACTAGCCTACTACAAACTAACTTCGGTCTGGACTGTAGTTGAACCCTAATCAATCTCACACTGATTCAAGGTACAGTTGCGCTCCTTACGTCTCTGATCCCAGTAGGATACTACGCACTTGATTCCCTTAACTGATCTCACCCACAACCAAGAGTTGCTACGACCCAAAGTCGAAGAGTTTAGTAAACAAATCTGTATCACACAGAAAAGTCTACAAGGATAGATAAATATGTCTCCCACAGATAAACCTAAAAGTTTTGTTCTGTCTTTTGATAAAAATCAAGGTGAACAAAAACCAATTGATAAACCGGACTTATATTCCCGAAGAACAGCCTAGTATAATCAATCACCTCAGAATAATCTAAATCGTATGGTAGCGAAACTAGATATTGCGGAATCACAAATGATGAGACGAAGATGTTTGTGATTTCTTTTTATCTTGCCCTATCAGAGATATAATCTCAAGTCAATTATTCAATTGAACTCGTACGATAGAAAATGGCAAGATCAGATCGCTCAACTACAAGAGAAGTAGTTTTGTCTGGCTTCACAATCACAATGAAGTCTTTCAGTCGTTAATCGACAGGTTCTCGAGAAGAAACCTATGACTAAAGGAGAATCGACTCTAGCATACCAACTAGTATCACACAGGAGGTGTGGGGATTAGTTTTGCACAGTTGTTAGACGTCTCCTTATATAGTTTTCAAATAATGGTTTGCAGTCTAGGTTACCTTGGTAACAAAGCATTCAATAATCACCATTAGATGAAAAACATGATTTATTCAAGCTAATATCTTTCAACCGTTAGATCGAAACTTAGCTTGTCACACACAAATGAAATGTATTCATTTAGGTTTGAGTAACCGTACCTAAACGTGTACATTGGTTGGTTCACAAACGGTTGACCAATGGTTAGACATATGAGTGCTTTCATATTAATTGTATTCATCTTTCTCATAACTAGTTCAAATGACTCATAAGAACTAGTTCAAGAGTTGTTCAATTGCTTAGGTCTTTATACATAGGCACAATTGAAACAAAATCGGTTTGATTCATTTGAATCAAGTCATGAACAATATACCCACGGTTTGCAGAGATTGCATTCCTTATAATTTATTGTTTTAAGTCCATAAACTATCCATTTGAGAAATAACTATCTTGGGTACGCGTACGGGTATGCGTATCTTAGCTACCGGATTTTGAGTTGGTTTTAGTTTCCAAACTCAGCAGACTTTTTCCGGTGAAAAAGTTCTGCCAGTACGTGTACCTAAGGTGACTGGTTTATGAGTTCGTAAACTTCAAACTCAGCAGAATTTCACGGACGTGAATTTCCGCCAGTACGCGTACCCAACCTGTCTCCTTCACTAATACCGCATGCACACATATGCACACACTTGGTTTCCGGCATATGGATTTATACACTAATGTGCGAACACACTATATGCTTACATCCATTGGTTGTTACATATTCTCAACTCTACATTTTAATCATTGAAACGTTCTTCTATAATGTTATAACAGTCGTTAGACATAAAGAATCGACTATCGTCATCAAAGCTATTTTTCAAGATTGAAACGTCATCATGAATTTCTACACGGGTAAAGATGAAGATGGTTAAAGCAAAAGCTTACCAAAACGTATTTCGAGAAAAAGATAGGAGAGTAAACTCGGCTCGAAATAGCAAATGTGTATGTATGAAAACTATCATACTTATACGACTTTTGTCTCAAGAGTAAGAGATAGAGTAGATATACTTTTGAGTGACAAGACGAGTTCAAGTCTCCACATACCTTTTGGTCGGATGAAGTTCCACTGGTTCCATGAGTAGTTCTTCGTCTTTGCAAGATAATCGCCATGGAGTCTGGTGCTCAACTATTCCTAACTATCCTATACCGAGACTTAGTCATAACTCATAAGTATACTCGAAATTAAGACATATAATTTTGATCACTAATATTGACAAACATGCTTGAGATAGCAATGCATGCGAGTTCGACTGAGCAATGCTCTAACAACTTCCATCATCCTTCTTCTTCTGGCCTTTCTTATCCTTTCCCTTGCTATTAACATCAGTTGAGGTATTGACTGACCTAAAATCAGCAAGGTTGTCTATGATTTCAATGGCCTAAGGTAGGTCTTTGGCACCCTTCCTTCTCACTTCGGCCTGAGCTCATTGTTGCAAACCAGTTGTAAAATTAAACAACTTATCTTCCTCAGACATGTTTCTAATATCTAGCATCAGAGAAGAAAACTCTTTCACGTATTCCCGCGGTATACCGGTATGCCAAAGCTTACGCAAGTTCTTTCTGGCTAGCCAAGCCGCATTGCTTGGTAAGAATTGACCCTTCAATTCTTCTTTCATGACATCCCATGTCATGATGCATGCATGACCAGCAGTAAGGTCATCATCAGTTCTAGTTCTCCACCATAATTTCGCATCACCCTAAAGTTACATGCTAACGGGAGTAACATTTTGTTCTTCCGGGGTTCTGGAGGCATTGAAGTATTGGTCTATGTCCCACTTGAAATTCTCCAATGCCTTCGCATCTCTTGCGCCAGAAAAAGCCTTAGGTTATGGGACTTTAATATTTGTAAAGTTACTGCCACTACCACCCGCAGTAGCTTGATCCGAACTAATCATACTTACCATTCTCCTTAATACACTTAACCCATCAATTAGCTATTTCAAGGCACCTGTGTACATGGTATTATCAGCATCCATTTGGCCTTCCAAATCAGCATGCTTCTTAGTTGCATTCTGGCTTTCCACACGCATATCAGCAGCATGTGTGTCTAATGCTTGAATGCGAGACATTATCGTAGCATCATAATTAGCATCATTAGGATGGCGCACCTCATCACCAATCCTGTATTCCTAGTCCGTTACCCTATCAGTTAAGGCATCCGTCGAACTCTTCTTACCAGCCATTACGATCTAACAATTTCAACAACTAAACTCGAGCAAAAAAAATAAAATCTTCAAAAACAAAGCCAAAACAGAGCAATTTGTGCTCTGATACCCGTACTGTGACACCTTCAAAATCTCCAAGAATTTTTTCGTGAACGTATAACCCGGCAATACAATGGTTTAGTGATCTCTTATCACCCACTCGTGTTTCAGCCTTATAAGTTTGCACCTATGCAAATAGCCAACTTCACTGAGTTATGCAACGGAAGACTTAACTTAGATTTTCTCTACAAGAAATGTAGCCCATACTACAAAGAGGTTTCTTCCATGTTTATGCTTCACAGAATTTAGGGAGTATTATGGAATCAACAGTATACCAAGACCAAACGTATTAGCCAACAAACTCACTTTTATTAGCTTAAGTGGAAGAAACAAAACTCGTCCAACCAATGGACTTACAAGCTTATTTTCTAAGCCTAACATAGAATTTACTCTCTACTGCAAAGTGGTTCCTCAACACTTGAACTATTGAACAACTCTCATCTGCAAGGGTTCTCTGTTGTGGATGGGGAAAAACGGTTTGCTGGGTTTTTAGGAAAGTGAAGAATCGAGCGTGTGGACAAGACTCCTCAACCGAGCAAACTGCTGAACCTCACACAGATGAACTGCAAAGGGAATGCTTAGATTTGAGAGATCATTCTGTAGGACTCCGGCCTAAACCAAGTCAATGGTCGTTCCAGAGTCAATTCGGTCATAAAGAGGGATGGGTTGATCTGTAGGAGGGAAGATGACAATTGTGTGGGATCAATGATGATCAAAGATTGTGGATGTGTTGAAGGTTTCTGGAAATTGATGAACTGCTGAAGTTGAGTTCTGTGAATAAGTTCTAATCGAGTTGTTGACGAATGATGATAATCATCGGTTGTCCTCGATTTGGACTTATTTATATTGCAAAAATGATCAAAACCCTGATCCATGTAAGTGTGACGGTTTCTTGAGTGAAAGAGTGGGAAAGTGGAAGATCGTGGTGAAACCAGTTCCAGGTCGTGCGGAACTTGGTTAACCGTCCACCCACTACTTTGCTAATTCCTTAAACCGTTGCACGACTTACTCACATTTTTATCGTGGATGAATCCACGTTCCGTAGACCGCCATACCAAAACCCTAATTAATATCCCCCATGTGACGTGATTGATGTCTCACGAATCATGGAGTCTGCATGACAAACATGTATTTGATTAGTCACGTTGACTGATTAGACAATGAGTCTAGGTTTTGTTGAATTGAGCATGAATGACGAATTGCTCAGTAGAACATTCGAGTAATTTGCTCGACGAATTACTGGATATCGTTGGTTGGATCAATATTCGAGTAATTGAGCAAGTATTGCGAATTAATTAATATTGATAGGGCGATTGAGAAAGTATTGCTCAATTCGACGAATTACTGAATATTGATAGTTGGATCAATATTCGAGCAATTGACCAAGTATTGCTCGATTCGACGAATTACTGAATATTGATAGTTGGGAGATTGAGCAAGTATTGCTCAATTTGACGAATTACTGAATATTGATAGTTGGATCAATATTCGAGCAATTGAGCAAGTATTGCTCGATTCGACGAATTACTGATAAATTACTGAATATTGATAGTGAATCAATATTCAAGTAACTGAGCAAGTATTGCTCAATTCGACGAATTATTTATTTATTGGTGATGTGACCCAATAAAATATTAATATTATATAATTAATCGGCGTGTTGCTTAACGGATCAACATAAATTTATTTAGTGTTTGAACTTGCTCAGAATAATGATTTATTGAGCGTTTGTTCGAAAACCCTAATTTTTGATCAATTGCTCATTAGTCGACGAATTGCTGAAAATAGGTCATGAGCGAATGAGGGACCGACCACATGAGACTATGGACGTCCATGTGATGCCCAATTGCTCGAGTGAGCGTACACCAGGGTCCTGAGTTGGCCAGTTGGTGAAGGAATGACGATTAAATGTCGGTTTCATCATTTATTGAAATAGTGCTGGATTGAGCATTAGGTGATAAAACCTAATTATAGAAAAGTGAGGGATCGACCAAGGTGGCATGAGACCGGCCCTTGGTGGTCATGGGACCGCTGATGGGAATTTGCACAAACTCTGACTTAGTTGTGAAGAGTTTGGACCCAATATGAGTGATTGCACAAATTAGGTCAAAAGTGTGAAAACGTGTGGGACCGGCTTTGTGCAATCCCTAGGGATGACCTTGGTCGGTCAAGAATCCATGCACGTGTTACCATGATGTCCTTGTTTCCGTACTGAGAGTTTCAGTATTTTCTGATGTGCGTTCGAGTAATATTTTGGGTTTTCAGAAGAGTTCGATCTTTGACTGAAATCCTCGATTTTGCTCGAATGAGCAAGTATGCTCGTTTGATCAATATTTTGTGAATATTAAAATAATAATATATTTTCGTGAGTGACCTAGTCGGTCATGTGACCATGTTGACTTTTGGCTTTTTCATGGTTTGAGCAATATTTGAGAAAACATGGAGAAACCATGATTTTTGCTGAAACCGGGAAGTTTCGCAAGATGAGAGAAATAACAATTTATGAAAGATTAAGGATTTCAAGGTGTGGGACCGGCCACGGCTAGGGCATGGCCGGCCGGCTAAGTTGCCCGGTCCCACAACACCTTTCCCTATTTTATATTATTATTTTTGATGAAACCACGAAAATATGGAGAAACCATGAGTTTTGCTCAAACAAGGAAAGTTGTTAGAATGGAGGAGTCTTCATTAGTTCATGAAAATAAAAAAAATAAGAAAAAATAATGGAGGAAACATGGGACCGGCCACGGCTAAGGCACGGCCGGCCGGCCGGTGGGCCCGGCCCATGGGCGCTTCTCCATTATTTTAATGTTATTATTTTCTCTCTCCTATTTTATGCAGGATTCCTCATTTGTCCATATTTTCGCATGCTCGTTCGTGCATTTGGGTGCTCGTTCGTGCATCATTGTCGAGTACACTTGCACCATTTTATGGGGCTTACTCAGTGGTAGTTCAGATGCCCGATTGTTGAGTATTTATTACTATTTTATCAAATTCAGTGGAGAATGATTCATGAAACTGAGTAATAAAAGTGAGTAGTTGTTTATTATCAATCCACAGGATCAGCCGTGGATTCGACCATGCATTCAGAATAACAAAACAAGCATTACCATTCCATAGGATCGTGGATTCGACCACATAGTCAGAGTAATAAAAGTAGTTATTACCATTTCATGAGATCAGCCGTGGATTCGATCATGAAATCGGAGTAATGAGATTATCTATTACCATTCCATGAGATCAGCTGTGGATTCAATCAGGAAATCGGAGTAATGAGATAAAATAGATTATCTTCTAAGAATTCAGTGGTGAATGTCACTGTAGAATTAATCTATTACAGAACGGATATTAGCTAGTTAAAGTGTCATACCCATTCTGAAGGGTGCATAGTCAGGAGACATCGAGTGTTGCCGAAGTCCTGAAGGCGTTATTGCTCTCAATCTTACGGAGAACCGCCTGGATCTATACACGGTCTCTCTACATAGTCAGGGAACAGTGAGTTTCACCGATGTCCTGAAGGCGTTATTGCTCTCAATCTTACGGAGAACCGCCCAATCGTTCTTCTATGTAGAGGCAGGTCTCTCTATGTAGTCAGGGAACAGTGGGTATCACCGAAGTCCTGAAGGCGTTAAGTTCTCAATCATACGGAAGACCGCCCAATTATGTTATTCTACATAGAGGCTCATGATGAAATGCGCAGCATCGAACGCTCAGCTAGTGGGAGACCTTTCGAGAATCATATTCATCATGGCTCTGAGAGGAACTCGATCAGAGCTCGTGAAACGGTTCACGGATCGTAAAACATGAATCGTCACATGCATTCCTGAAGCGGGTCAGAAACATGCAGTATCATGATTTTACGATTTCGACCTTTGTCGAAAATCCACCATCAACATTAAGTCCCCTGCTTAGTGAGGGACAGTCATGTTCCGCAGTAAGCATTAGATGGTGATTTTCAGTTGACGAGATCAGTGGTTGAACTCGATCGTACAAAGGTATTTTCAGAATCCTCGATTTACTCCAATGATGTCATGTACGAGCAAATGTTCGGGTGAGGACCCTGATAGTATGATAGAGTGTCATCTCGTGAGCACGGATAGATGAAGCACCGCTGATTTGGTTGGTCGAACGTTCAGTTTTGGTCGGTTTTAGCGTTTGCAGGCCAGGCCCAAAAGATAAATCCTTGTGTTTATGAACAGACGTTCATTTATTAGTTTAAGAAATAAACAAAATAGACATGAGTCTAATGATAAATTTTGTCTATGAGATTTCACGAAAACTAATTTTTTTTTTAAATATGTGAGATTTCACAAAATAGAATAAACTCTCGTTTCAAAGGTGGATGCTCGTATGAGAGAAAAAAGTTTTTTTTTTAATAGATGTGCGTCTGTTAGTAGTTCATGAGCTTTCATGAAATTTTTTATTTTCGATATGTGAGCTTTCATAAATTTTCGAAAATATGCTCTCGTTTCAAAGACGGATGCTCGCACGAGGGAGCAAAATATATATTTTCAAATTTACGTGAGTTTCACGTTAAAAATATTTTTTGTAAAATCAATGTTTTGATTTTGAACAAACGTTGAAAGTAGACAATCATACATGGCGAAATAATGTTTGTATGTGAGTTTTCATAATTGTAGAATGGACGTCAGTCCAATTTTTGAAAAACCAGTGAATGTTCACACAGTGAACATTCATGTGAAATCAAATTTTGATTTTCAACAATTGCTAGAAGTAAACAATTTTTGATGAAATATTGTTTGTATGGATTTTCCGACCTGATAGGGAATGCACAAAAACCAATGAGTGTTCACTCGATGGGAGTCGCTCACACGGTGAAAATTATGTGAATTGTTCACATGATGGAATTTTCGTGAATTGTTCACAGTTTTATGAAAATTACGTTATGGTTTTGAATAACGAATTTTGTTTGTCTCTGCAGGTTTGAAGGAACGAGCAAGTTTTCGAAATTCTGACGTTATAATCACTACAGCTAGTGAAATTGTAAATAGGTAAGAGTTGAATGGTTAACATTTTTGTTGCGTGTTTGTTATTGGTATATCCATGACTCCATGTCTTTCTCCTCAGATAATGGTGACTTTCAGTTACAACCACCCTTCTAGTTCTTCCGGGGAACGCTCCAGAAATATCAAGTCAAAGATGAAGACTTCTGCATGTTCATGCCGAGGTGAATCAACCTTTCAGAGACGCTAGAAATTTGATACATTGTATGTTCTTGATTATCTGGGGTTCTTTCGTGCTAAGAAAGCAGAGACGTGATGGAATGTCACATAAGAAAAGAGCTAAAGATGAAAAGCTCATATCTCATCAGCAGAAACACCATCGACTCCATCAAATGAGTATCATCTGAAGATGAAGTACGGCCTTCCATTGACGGTGTAGTTCCTGACGTTGATGAATGAAGAATTTCGTCATAATTTGTAATCAAAAATTCAGAACTCAGCCCTTTAGCAAAAACACCATAAAATCTTCATCCGGTGTCGGATTTTCGAGATCTACCCATGTATCCTCATTTCCAGGAAATTTCCAAGCTTTATCAAAGAAGATATTTGAGTTTTGAGCACATTTAGGAGGTGAAATCAGCGAAACAGTAAACTTTCAGGAGATCTTCATAACTTTTTCAGCTGTCATGTAGTCCAAAGTTTTAGCCACATCTTTTTGCTTGTTTCTCCAATTGATGTGAATTTTGGATATGTTGTAGAGGACATCCATACGAAGAGAATGGTATATGACCCATCCCTATATTCTTCACCAATTATTTCCAGCTTGCTTCTTTGTGCGGGAAAGTGTAAAATCATCTCATACGAGCGTGTTGTAAAACACTCCCATTGTGTGTTTAGACCATTCGCTTGTATCTTGAACAGTTGGTGAAGGATTTTAATGTCATCGATTCATTTGAGATAAGGACCCTTTGATTGATACATGAGCATGGTGCTTGCAGTGCCATCTTGTTTCCGTTAGTCGTAGAAACATCACTTCTGAAACCCTGGTCATGGGACCATGACTGAGGTTACTCTCAAGAAGGGGCGATGTAATGACCATGGTTGCATGTCCCGGTGATATAATTTATTTTACGATGAATGATTAGCACTGGAGAGCCTGGCGCCACGAGTCTTGGACTTGTGAAATTGATCGTCATGATCAGCGGACCATCAGTCCCCAGTATTTTGTCAAATCTCTCCCTTTCGTTTTCCCTTTTTCTGGCAAGACCTAGATAGATGACCGGGTAGAAAAATTGATGTAAAGACCTAGGTGGTCGAAGTTGGAGATACCTTGATGAAGGACTCAGTGGAAAGACCTGGTGGACACCGACCGACTGTGGAAGTTATGAATCCCGTCTGAGAATTGCTGCTTGCATGTTGTATGCTCTGGAAGTTGTAGGAACCTCATACGACGTCGGAATTCGATGCTTGATCCCAACTTTTGAAGCTAAGAGACTGAGTTATCACATGAGTAAAGAATCACTCAATTTGGAGTTGCATAGGTCAGCCGACGAAGCATGCACATTTGTAATTTGTAATCCCGTACAAAATTTCAGATTTCGTAGACCTGACGGTAAAGGCCATATCTTTCAGCTCGTATGTCCGATTGATGCGCCCTTTTGGTATGTTGTAGGAGAGACATAGATGAACATCTTTTTTTGAGGAAGAATTGTCCCATTCCTCACCCATTGGTACGTTTTTGTAAACCGATGACCAGAAATGTGTTGTATCTCCTTTGTAGAGGCGATGAGAACATCTTGTAGAAGACTTTGGCTTGTCTCCGTCCGTCATGCAATCTTTGGGAAGACTTTCAAAGTTAACATGGTTTCATGTCTACACATTTTTATATGAATCAATAGTGCTTGGAGAAGTATGATCCATCGAGTAACACTTACAGACTTAGGATATAGAGAACGAACAATTGACGAAGCGGGATGATACTCATAACACCGTTGTAGATGTTGATATCACGACTGATTGCGCTCCAGGAATCCTTGTTGATGCTGAGGTCATGGATGGTGTTCCTCTATAGATTATTTTTGATGTTGATACCGTGGTTGAAGTTGCTCCAAAGGTTATAACCATGATTATCGACATAATCTTTGCCCCTTCATCCAGTGAACCTTTGCATGCACGAACTAGTTGGTGAATTTAGCATTCCTAAGATGAAGGTGTACTAAGTATTCAACCCAAATTCTCCTGAATATGACTTTACTTTGAATGGCTTCAGGAATTGATGTTGTTGCGGAAGATAGCAGCAGCAGTATCCATTCGGGGTGTGATCAGTGTGGAGAAAAAGTTCCTTAATCGTGCAGGGGCTTGTGATATAGAAAAGTTCCGTTGATGAAGTTTCACGGAATCACCTCAGGTTGCCCAGTGTATGTTGAAGGAGTGCCATCCATTGATGAATGATGTTGCATCTGCTTCAGAAGTCTTATCATGGGATAGTGAAGACTTATCGATTGTAGTTCAGTTACACTTTGATCGTCTTGATGTTGAATCATCTTCGAGATATTTTTGTTGAAGCCAGATGCGCCATTACCGAAGGTGTACTCTTTGATTGGGAGTATAATTTGAAGGCTTCTTAGATGCTTGAGCGTTGAAGCGTCATGTCCCTTGAGTGTTGAATGTATTAGGCTTGATCTTCTCGACTCCGAGTATCTTCTTTTAATCCAGCATTCCTTTTGCGGTGGGATTCCACACTTGTGCAAACATTAAAGCTTTCTGATTTTGTGGCACACATGGACACTCCTACAAGGCTATGGTAAATGCCCAAAGTGTTCCTTGCCATGATTGGATATCATCTCAGTAATGAATGTCTCAGTGAGATGATCGATTCGGAGAGGTGGTGGAGCTATCCATTCATAACGTCTTGTAATAGCAGAGTTGCCAGTAGAATTGAGTCCCCATGCTAGGATAACATGTGAGGAAATAAATGACATAGACACGTGAGGAGTGATACTTGCCTGAGTGTAGAACCTCTTGATGAATGTCAATGCATGCAGGTTCTTTATTTCAACCTCGTCTAAGTTCAAAGTTCTTCCAAGTGCTCTGACGATGGAACGTCCACCAAATCTTCTGGATCAGAAATTTCTTCGTGGAGAGATGTGCAACCAAAAGTGCTCTGTCAGTACTATATTTTCAATGTGGATCCATGCTCGTCTAAAGAAAAAGTCATATCCTGGATCTTCCTGATTATGTGAAACTTGGTTTCTGTCGAGGTTGAACTTATGTTCACTTTGAGAGTGATGTAGCCATAAGTATTTCCGAGCGTTCCTTCAAGGTCCTTGATTGAGATGGGATCACGTGTAGCTTTTTGTCGAGTGATGCCTGCGGCTTTGAGGGTTTTCAGTAGAATGATGTTGATAGAGGTGTCAGCATCGATCAACATTCTTCCAAATTCATTTCCTCTAAGATGGGACTGTGGTAAGCAGTCCCCAGTCGTGCATCTCCTTGTTTGTGGATGAAGGTTCGAGGAGTATATCCGGGATGAACAGACTCTGACACAATGTAATTTGGTCTTGTGAACGTATGTTTCCTTTGTGCCTTAGACAGATAGAGCAATTTCACAGATATGCTCGATCAACGATTGAACTTCTTCTTTGACTGGTTGTTCAGAGAGTGTAAAGGTTCTGATTGGGAGATGATTCTTGTGTACTCCTTCAGTCCCCAGTTGAAGTTATTGTGGATCAACCTTATTTTGAAGATGTGCTTCAAAATATTACAGTTACTTGTTGGATGATCGGTGAACCTATGAAGGCGACAGTACCCGGGATTCTCCATTTTTTCTTCAGTTGGCTCTCTCTGATGAACATCAATTTGATTGCATCATCTTGAACCCAGACTTCCAGTAACTCGATGAAAGTTTCAATGATTGAAATAAAGAGCTTAGAATCATGTAACCATGTTTGGATACAAACATAGTGTGTTACCACATTTGTGTATAAGTCCAAAACCGGGAACCTGAAGTATGCATACCCGTACGCGTACTGGCGGTTGTTGGATGTATGGAAAAGTATGCGTACCCGTACGCATACTGGCGGAAGTCTCACGTCCGTGAATTTCTGCTGGAATTTGGAAGTGTGAATTAGTATGCGCACCCGTACGCGTACTAGCCTAACCAAACTCGGTCCGGCTACTTAAGTATGCGTACCCATTTGCATACTTGAGTTGGTTACTTTGTAAAATCGGTTGTGTACATGAACTTAAACATTTATAAAATAATGAATGCAATCTTTGAAAACCGTGGCTATAATGTTCATGTATTGATTCAAGTGAATCAAATCGATTTTGTTTCAATTGTGTTCGTGTAAACTTTTATGAGAATATAACAATTGAACGGCTCTTTAACTAGTTTTATTTGAGTCATTTGAACTAGTTATGGTTAATATGAATAAGGTTGATATGAGAGTAATCATATGGCTAACTTCGGTTAACTATTTGTGAGCCGACATGGTGTACACGTTTGGTATGGTTACATAAACCTAAATGAGGGTACATTTCATTTGTGTGCAACAAGCTAAGTTCGATCTAACGGTTGAAAGATATTAGCTTGGTTGAATCAGGTTTCTCATCTAACGGTGAATATTGAATGCTTTTTACCAAGGTAACTTGGATTGCAAACCCTGTTTTGAAAACTTTACAAAGGAGAACTCTAGCAACTGGGAAACCTAACCCCGCACCTCATGTGTGTTACTAGTTGCATAACTAGAGTCGATTCTCCTTTAACCTTAGGTTTCTTAGAGACCCTGTAGGTTAACGACTTCAAAGACTTCATTGGAATTGTGAAGCCAGACCCAACTATTTTCTTTGTAGTTGCGTGTTCTGATCTTGCCAGATTCTATCGTATTGAGTACAATTGAAATAATTGACTCGAGATTAATGTCTCTGATAGGCAAGATAAAAGTAATCAAAAACATCTTCGTCTCATCGTTTGTGATTCCACAATATCTATTTTCGCTAGTCGATTAAGATTATTGTGAGGTGATTGGTAATACTAGGTTGTTCTTCGGGAATATAAGTCCGGGTCATCAATTGGTTCCTGTTCACCTTGATTATCAAAAGACGGAACAAAAACTCTTGGGTATTTCTGTGGAAGACAGATTTATTCAATCTATAGACTTTTCTGTGTGAGACAGATTTGTTTATCAAGTCTTCGACTTTGGGTCGTAGAAACTCTTGGTTGTGGGTGAGATCAACTAAGAGAATCAATTGCGTAGTATCCTGCTGGGATCAAAGACGTAAGGAACACAACTGTACCTTGAATCATTGTAAGATTGCTTAGGGTTCAACTACAGTCCAGTCCAAAGTTAATTGGTAGTAGGCTAGAGTGTGTGGCGGCTTAATACAATGTGGTGTTCAAACTGGACTAGGTCCCGGGGTTTTTCTGCATTTGCGGTTTTCCTCGTTAACAAAATTCGGGTGTCTGTGTTATTTATTTTTCGCATTATATTTTGTTATATAATTGAAATATCACATGTTATGCGTTAAGATCAATCAATTAGAATATCCAACATTTAATTGTTGATTTAAATTGATTGACACTTGAACATTGGTCTTTGGTACCGTTCAAGTTACTCCTCTTATATTCAATCAGGCTCGCAGATTTCTATTTGCTGATTGCAAATTGAATTAAGAGTTATAGATATTAAACTCTTTGATATACTTCACTCTAGATTGAGTCTGACTGTCTAGTTGATTCTCTAGAAAGTATATTGGAGTAAGTCCTCTCAGATTGCCAAACGAATTTTTGGGTGTGGTTGTTAGACCCCCACATTTTCAAGTGGTATCAGAGCAGGAAAACACATTAAAGACCTCATAAGTATGTGTTTGTAGTGATCTGATGATGGACAATATTGTTTCTGAAAACGCTTTACCATAAATGGATAAACTCAACATCGAGAGTGTTCTAGAAACCATAGACAAGGTTGAGAATCCTGATTTAAAAAAACTCATCAATTTTTTGTGTCTCGAAAAACATCGATTGATAAGGAAAATTGATGGTTCTCATTGCGAAGTTTATATCAAAAAATCTGAACTTCGAGAACGTTCTGAAGAGGTAGTTGACCTCCTGAAGAAGTTAGATGAACAAATCCAGATCAATTCTGATCTTGCTGCAGAAATTGCAAAAATTCAGGATTTGAAGTCTGTAAAGTCTTTTTCAAAGGTTTTAAATAACGCCTCTAATTCTTCTTTGAAGAATTATCGTAAGTCAGGTGATAAGCGAGGTCTAGGCTTTGTGAAACCTGACAGTGCTTAGAACTCTTCGAAAAAGGTTTATGATGTTGGTACATGTTTGTTTTGTGGTTCTCTTAATCACTTTCAGCATGGTTGTTTGTCTTTCAAGAAAAGACTAAAGGTTGTTGGTGATCTTCATAAGAAAGTCGTACAACTTTTGTCGTCTCTTAAAAGACATTCAATACTAACAAGAAAGCCTAATGTGGTTAGTAGTGCTAGTATGGGAACTTTTTCTCTAAATTCAACATCACATTTTCAATGGTTCCTTGATAATGGGTGTAGCAGGCACATGAATGGAGATCTCTCATGGTTTATCAACTTAAGCGATTTTGATGGTGGACCAGTAACTTTTGGAGATGGAAGCTGCTGCTACATAAGCAAGAAGGGGACGATCAAATCACCTGGCGTTCCTGAAATTCATGATATCGTATATGTTAAAGGTATGACTACTAATCTTCTTTCTATTAGTTAAATATGTGACAAAGGCCGTAAAGTTGCCTTCAATGATAAAGGATGTGACATTGTCGACAAATCTAGAAAAGTGATTTTTCAAGGATCACGTGGCAAAAATAATTGTTATCTTCTAGATACTCAGTTCAGTAATTGTTGCAATTTGACTAAGGTAGAATCTACACACCTTTGGCATGAGCGTTTTGGTCACATCATTATCGTCTTCTAACTAAGATTATTAACAAAGAACTTGTTAGAGGCGTTCCCAAAATCAATGCCAAGGTTGAAGGCGTATGTGGTTCCTGTCAAAAGGGTAAACAAACGAAAGTTCCACACAAATCATCTCGATATATTCTCACCAAAGCTCCACTTGATTTAATTCATATGGATCTTTTTGTCCCAATTCAACAATTTACAGTGGCTGGGAAGAAGTACGTTTTGGTTATGGTAGATGATTACACCAGATTCACCTGGGTGGCGTTTTTGGCTCACAAGAATGAAACGCTCAGTGAGTTCAAGATTATTGTTAATACGTTCTGAAGAGATTGTTTATCTCCAAAAGAAGTTGGATGAAAAAATCCGGATCAACTCTGATCTTGTTGCAGAAATCGCAAAACTTAAGGATTTGAAATCCGTAAAGCCATCTTCAATGGATTTGAGTAACTCCTCTAATTCTTCATTACAGAATTGTCATATGTCAGGTGATAAGCGAGGTTTCGGCTTTGTGAAAACTGAAGGTGCTCAGAATTCTTCGAATAAGAATAAAGATGTTGGTACATGCTTATTTTTTGGTTCTCATGATCATTTTCAACATGTATGTTTGTCTTTTAGAAAAAGATTAAATGTTGCACGTAATTTTTACAAGAATGTTGTACAACTTTTGTCTGCTCTTAAAAGACATTCAATACTAACAAGAAATCCTAATATGGTTAGTAGTGCTAATATGGGAGCTTTTGCTCTGAAATCAACATCACCCTTTCAATGGTTTCTTGATAGGGGATGTAGCAGGCATATGACTGGAGATCTCTCGTGGTTTGTCAACACAAGCGACTTTGATGGTGGTCCAGTAAAATTCGGTGATGGGAACTGATGCTACATAAGCAAGAAGGACACGATCAAATTACCTGGCATTCCTGAAATTCATGATGTAGTATACGTTAAAGTTATGACCGCTAATCTTCTTTATGTTAGTCAAATATGTGACAAAGGCCATAAAGTTATCTTCAATGCTAATGCATGTAACATTGTAGAAAAATCTGGAAAAATGATTTTTCAAGGATCACGTGGTAAAAATAATTGTTATCTGTTGGATACTCAGTTCAGTAATTGTCTAATGTGGAATCTATACATCTTTGGCATGAGCGTTTTGGTCACATCAATTATCGTCTTCTAACTAAGATCATTAACAAAGAACTTGTTAGGGGTGTTCCCAAAATCAATGCTAAGATTGAAGGTATATGTGGTGCCTGTCAAAAGGGTAAACAAACGAAAGTTCCACATAAATCATCTCGAGATATTCTCACTAAATCTCCACTTGATTTAATTCATATGGATTTCTTCGTCCCAATTCAACAACCTACTGTGGATGGAAAGAAGTATGCTTTGGTTATGGTAGATGATTACACCAGATTCACTTGGGAGACTTTTTTGGTTCACAAGAATGAAACCTTTAGTGAATTCAAGATTATTGTTAATAGGATCCAGAATGAACAAGGTCGCAAACTAAAGAAAATTAGAAGCGATTGTGGCACGGAATTCAATGACACCAAAGTGTTTGAATACTGTGATTCTCTGGGGATTATTCAACAATAATCTCCACCCATTACTCCACAAGCTAATGGAGTTGCAGAAAGGAAGAATAGGAACATTCAGGAAATGGCAGGGGTAATGCTCCATAACAAAAACTTACCGTTAAGGTTTTGGGGTGAGGCTGTTTTTACGGCTTGCTATTTGATCAATCGTGTTTATTTACGGTCAAAGACCTTAAACACTCCCTATGAGTTGTGGTACGGTAAGAAACCCAATTTACACTATCTCAGAGTGTTCGGCAGTAAGTGCTACATTCTAAAGGATCGTGAACAGAAAGGGAAATTTGATTCCAAAATCTATGAAGGCATTTTTCTTGGATATGCATCTGACGGTCGTGGTTTCCGAGTCTTTAATCTAACCTAAGTTATGATGGAATCAACAAATGTTATTGATGATATAAGTAATTTTTATCATGATGACTCTCCTGCTGAATTGCCTCCAACCGAGACAATTGAGAAAATCAAAGAAACTTCAGAATCAGAAGAAGTTGTTCCAACGGTTGCTGATCCTGATGTTTCTAGTGATGAGGAGAAAAGATCTAGTCAGGCTATTCCTGTTGAACAAGAACGTGTCCTTCCACGACATCTTTGGGTTCATAGAAATCATGATACTAACAATATCATTTGAGGTAGGGAATCTACTGCTAAGACTAGAAGTCAACTTCAAAATATTTGCAATTTTGGGTGTTATCTATCGCAAGTAGAACCAAGGAATATTGATGAATCTCTTAGTGATCCCTTTTGGGTGAATGCAATGCATGAAGAGTTAAATCAATTCCAAACACAAGATGTATGGAAACTCGTACCCTGTCCCCCTAATATCAATATTGTTGGTACCAAATGGATATTTAAGAACAAGTCTGATGAATTTGGCACCATTGTCAGAAAAAAGCTAGACTTGTCGTTCAAGGATGTTCACAAATTGAAGGATTCGATTTTGATGAACCTTTTCTCTTGTGGCACGCCTTGAGTCCATTCGATTACTATTAGCTCATGCTTGTTTTCTTAGGGTTAAGCTGTTTCAAATGGACATTAAATCCTCTTTCCTAAATGGAAACTTAAAGGAAGAAGTCTATGTCGCTCAACCTAAGGTATTTGGAAACCCTGATTTCCCTGATCATGTCCTTAAGCTCAACAAGACATCGTACGGGTTAAAGCAAACACCTCGTGCCTGGTTTGAAAAACTAATTACTTACTTTATTAGGAAAGGTTTTTTAAGAGGTGGAGCTGATAAAACATTGCTTAACAAATGGAGTGGGAAAGATGTTGTAATTTCTCAAGTTCATGTATATGATATCATCTATGGATCAACATCAGAGAAACTTGCAAAAGATTTTCAAGTCTCTCTTGGTAAGGAGTTCGAAATGAGCAATTTTGGTGAATTAAAATTCTTTTGGGGTTTACAAATTCAACAACACAAGGATGGAATTTACTTATCTAAATAAAAATATGCAAAAGATCTTGTTTCAAGATACGGTCTTGATAAGTCAACTCCAAAGCTTACTCCTATGCCCACCACGGGTAAACTACATAGAGATGAGAAAGGTGTAAATGTGGATCAAAAACTTTATCGATCTATCATTGGAAGTCTTTTGTATCTCACTGCCACGAGACCTGATATTGCTTTTAGTATTGGTTCTTGTGCTAGGTTTCAGGCAAATCCAAAGGAATCTCATCTTTCAGCCGCAAAGAGGATCATACGCTACATCAATCACACTGTCGGGTATGGTATTTCTTGCATTTTTGATACTAACACTGACCTTACTGCCTATTCAGATGTTGATTGGGCAGGGTGTGTGGAAGACAGAAAGAGTACATCAGGGGGATTCTACTATGTAGGGATGAATCTTGTAGCTTGGTATAGCAAGAAACAAAATTCACAATATCTCTCAACATGTGAAGCAGAATATATTGTTGCAGGGTCATGTTGTACTCAACTTCTATGAATGAAACAAATGCTTGCTGATTATGAAATTGATTCTGGAATAAGGAAGATCTTTTGTGATAAGTCAAGTGTGATTCGCATCACTGAGAATCATGTTGAGAACTCAAGAACTAAGCACATATACATAAGGTACCATTTTATTTGAGATATTTATGACAATGATATCATTACTATGGAATTTGTTCCTTCCGAACAACAATTGGCTGATATTCTCACCGAACAACTAGACACTGCCACATTTCAACACTTACGACAGTTTATTGGTGTTGTTCTGGTTCATTAGTTCTCTATAACTCTTTCCCCTGCTTTTATCTCGATCTGTTGGGCAATTGAGTTTGGAATTCCCAGAGTGGTGTTGCTTCATGTTTGCATTTGTTTTTAGTAGATGTATTTCTGTTAAGTATCCTAGTGTTCTTAATAAATCCTTTTTTTCTTGTAAAAGCAAGGTCGCATTTGTTGTTCTTTCGGGAATGACATTTTGTGGGGGAGAGTTCTTTTTGAACTTGTGCTTTATTGCCAAATCTTTGTGGGAAGTGCGGCTGTGGAATATTATAGGGGTTATCTTGTATCTTTTATAAACTCCTTGATGAATGCATTTAGCTTCGGCTTTATGATCGCATCTAAATAAGTTGGTATGTTGTTCTCTTTAGGTCATGAAGTATATCTATGAAAATTTAATGAGGATCCCACTAGTTTTCGTACCTTTGGAATTTATATCGACAAAAAGTGGTAGAATTAATGTGTAGTTTCATACCACAAATACATATGGTTTACGGATCATTATGTAAGGGGGAGTGGTTTTCATGTCGATATGAAGTATTGACTAAGGGGGAGTGATACATATCACCATATTATTATTGTCAAAGTTGTGATACAATTGAACTTTGTACTGTGTAATAAGACTATGACATTGTATAACAATGATCGAGAGCATTTGCTTTCTCATTGTTATCGCGACGGATCTTCAACAACTATGATGCTGAGTTGAACACGTTTAGAATCATGAGGTACTTGGAAGTGAAGAATATTTCGAGTCGAATTGAAGATGCCATGGAGATCAAGCATTTGGATGAGAAGCTACAAATTTTTATTTATTTTGTAATCCATACGTATTGATAGTTTTGTCAGTAAAATTGACAAAGGGGGAGATTATTAGAGCACTGCTCGGTCGAACTCGCATGCGTTTCTATCTCAAGCATGTTTGTCAATGCTAGTGATCAAAACTATAAGTCTTGATTTCTATCCTATTTATAGATGTCTCGTACTAGGACATAGATTGTGTAGTTGAGCCTAGACTTCACGGCTTTCATCATTTGAAGACGAAGAACTACTAAGGGGAGCTTGTGGAACTTCATCCATAAAAGGTATGTGGAGACTGAAACTCATCTATCACTTGGAAAGTCTATTTCTACTCTATCTCCTATATTGAGACATAAGTCGTATTACGATATAGTTTTCTATATACACATTTGAGATTTCGAGCTGAGTTTATCTCGCTTACACATTTCTCGAAATACGTGTTTGCAAGCTTTCGCTTCGACCAAGTTCATCATATATCATGTGAAAAATGCCGAGTAACATCTTATATGGTTTGTGTGATATAATCATTTGGTGTAGTCTTGGAATGTTTCGTTATGATTATTTTAATATCTTGAAAATTGCTTTGATGCTAATAGTGTGTGAAAACGGCTATTGTCATACTCTAATAAAGTTTCAATGATTGAAACATAGTGTGTTATCACATTTGTGTATAAGTCCAAAACCGGGAACCTGGAGTATGCATACCCGTACGCGTACTAGCGGTTGTTGGATGTCTGGGCAAGTATGCATACCCGTACGCATACTGGCGGAAGTCTCACGTCTGTGAATTTCTGGTGGAGTTTGGAAGTGTGAATTGGTATGTGCACCCGTATGCGTACTGGAGTAACCAAACTCAGTCTGGCTACTTAGGTATGCGTACTCGTTTGCATACTTGAGTTGGTTACTTTCTAAAATCGGTTGTGTACATGAAATTAAACATTTATAAAATAAGGAATGCAATCTTTGCAAACCGTGACTATAATGTTCATGTATTGATTCAAGTGAATCAATTCGATTTTGCTTCAATTGTGTTCTTGTATACTTCTATGAGAATATAGCAATTGAACGGCTCTTTAACTAGTTTCATTTGAGTCATTTGAACTAGTTATGGTTAAGATGAATAAGGTTGATATGAGAGTAATCATATGGCTAACTTCGGTTAACTATTTGTGAGCCAACATGGTACACACGTTTGGGTACAGTTAGATAAACCTAAATGAGGGTACATTTCATTTGTGTGTAACAAGATAAGTTCGATCTAACGGTTGAAAGATATTAGCTTGGTTGAATCAGGTTTTTCATCTAACGGTGAATATTGAATGCTTTGTTACCAAGGTAACTTGGATTGCAAACCCTGATTTGAAAACTATATAAAGGAGAACTCTAGCAACTGGGAAACCTAATCCCCAAACCTCATGTGTGTTACTAGTTGCATAACTAGATTCGATTCTCCTTTAACCTTAGGTTTCTTTGAGACCATGTAGGTTAACGACCTCAAAGACTTCAGTGGGGTTGTGAAGCCAGACCCAACTATTTTCTTTGTAGTTGCGTGTTCTGATCTTGGCTGATTCTATCGTATGAAGTACAATTGAAATAATAGACTCGAGATTAATATCTCTGATAGGCAAGATAAATGTAATCACAAACATCTTTGTCTCATCATTTGTGATTCCATAATATCTTGTTTCACTAGTCGATTAAGATTATTGTGAGGTGATTGGTAATACTAGGTTGTTCTTCGGGAATATAAGCCCGGGTTATCAATTGGTTCATGTTCACCTTGTATTATCAAAAGACGGAACAAAAAATCTTGGGTATTTCTGTGAGAGACAAATTTATTCTATATATAGACTTTTTTGTGTGAGACAGATTTGTTTATCAAGTCTTCGACTTTGGGTCGTAGCAACTCTTGGTTGTGGGTGAGATCAACTAAGGGAATCAAGTACGTAGTATCCTACTGGGATCAGAGACGTAAAGAACGCAAATGTACCTTGAATCAGTGTGAGATTGATTAGGGTTCAACTACAGTCCAGTCCGAAGTTAATTGGTAGTAGTCTAGAGTCTGTAGTGTATTAATACAGTGTGGTGTTCAAACTGGACCAGGTCCCGGGGTTTTTCTGCATTTTCGGTTTTCCTCGTTAACAAAATTCTGGTGTCTGTGTTATTTCTTTTCCGCATTATATTTTGTTATATAATTGAAATATCACAGGTTGTGCGTTGTTCAATCAATTAGAATATCCGACCTTTTGGTTGTTGATTTAAATTGATTGACACTTAGATATTGGTCTTTGGTACCATCCAAATTATCTCTCTAGTATTTGAGATCTTTGTTACTATAAAGAAAATTGGAGAAACGATCCAATCTCCTGCTGAGTGTTGGTATATAGGTAGGCACGTTTTTAATAAAAAATGTTTTCTCTCTCATCCATTCTCCAAACTATAGAATTCTTTAACCCTGTTAGTGATTAGATACTTAGTTCCCTTAGTTTTCTAGCCTTAGGTCCATTAGATCCTTTAGAAATAGCATCACAATCATGATTATTGAGCAGCAATTCATCACTATTGATCGGAAGTTTTTTAGGGTACATGTAGTAAAACTATTCCTTCCACTCCCATTACTTTTAAAGAGTCCCATTATAGTGGAAAATGTTTGGTCTTTCACCTACAACCCAACCATTAATTTACAGAAGTTATTTTACGAAGCTGCAAAAAATGGTGATCTAGGAAGAGAAGTCTGGAAGCATGAAGATAATCAAAAAGGGTCTGGCACAATTAAACTCTGCAATGCAAATGGATATTGTCTTCAAATTTTTCAGAAGCAGCAAAGTGAAAAAGTGGGGGTACAAAAACCACACCCAATACTTCGCTTAGCAATCTGTATGGACAAACTCCAATATACTTTCTAGAGAATCAACTAGACAGTCAGACTCAATCTAGATAAAAAGTATATCAAAGAGTTTATATCTCAATCTCTCGATTTGATATATACTCAAGAAAATAGAAATCTGCGAGTCTTTATCAAATACTAGAGAGATAATTGGGATGGTACCAAAGATCAATATCCAAGTGTCAATCAATTTAAATCAACAACCAAAAGGTCGGATATTCTAATTGATTGAACAAAGCACAACCTGTGATATTTCAATTATATAACAAAATATAATGTGAAAAATAAATAACACAGACACCAGAATTTTGTTAACGAGGAAACCGTAAATGCAGAAAAAACCCGAAACCTAGTCCAGATTGAACACACACTGTATTAAGCCGCTACAGAAACTAGCCTACTCCAAATTAACTTCGGTCTGGACTGTAGTTGAACCCCAATCAATATCACACTGATCCAAGGTACAGTTATGCTCCTACGTCTCTGATCCCAGCAGGATACTACGTACTTGATTCCCTTAGTTTATCTCACCCACAACTAAGAGTTTCTACGACCCAAAGTCGAACACTTTAATAAACAAATCTGTATCACACAGAAAAGTCTACGGTAATAGATAAATCCGTCTCCCACGAATATACCTACGAGTTTTGTTCCGTCTTTTGGTAAATCAAGGTGAACAAGAACTAATTGATAAACCAGACTTATATTCCCGAAGAACATCCTAGTATTATCAATCACCTCACAATAATCCTAATCGACGCAGCGAAAAAAATTATTGTGGAATCACAAACGATGAGATGAAGTGTTTGTGATTTATTTTATATTTTTCCTATCGGAGATATCAATCTCAAGCCAATTATTACAGTTGTACTCATACGATAGAAACAACAAGATCAGATCACACAACTACGAGAAAGTAGTATCGGTCTAGCTTCACAATCCCAATGAAGTCTTTAAATCGTTAACCTGGTTTAGAATAAGAAACCAAAGGTTAAAGGAGAATCGACTCTAGCGTAGCACAACTAGTATCATACAGAAGGTGTGGGGATTAGGTTTCCCAGTTGCTAGAGCTCTCCCTTATATAGTCTTTCAAATCAGGGTTTGCAATCAATGTTATCTTGGTAACAAAGCATTCAATATTCACCGTTAGATGAAAACCTGATTTAGATTCAAGTTAATATCTTTCAACCGTTAGATCGAAAACTAGCTTGTTACACACAAATGAAATGCACGTTTCTAGGCTTGTATAACCGTACCCAAACTTGTACATTTGTTGGTTCCACAATAGTCAACCAAATGGTTATCCATATGATCACTTTCATATCAACCATATTCTTCTTCACCATAACTAGTTCAAGTGACTCAAATGAACTAGTTAGAGAGTTGTTCAATTGCAAGGAAATCTGATGTAACTACACAAGACACAATCGAAGCAAAAACGATTTGATTCACTAAAATCGGTTCATGAACTATATAGCCACGGTTTGCATTTGCATTCCTTAGTTTATATAAGAATAAGTTCACAAACATCGTTTTTAGATATAACCTACTCAAGTTCGCGGACTGGATTCGCGGACTTAAGTTCCCGGACGGAGTTCACAAACTCCAACAGAAATTCTCGGGACAAGAACTTCTGCCAGTTCGCGGACTTGGCTCACGCCACCATGCCGGTTCTCTTGATCAACAAAGTTAGCAAACTTCGGTTCAAGGAATAAGGACTTATACATGTATGTGTTTCCACAACAATGCTTATATCCTCCAATGGTTATATAATCTAAACTCTCATTTCAATCATTGGAACATTCTTAGAGGACGTTGATATTCTATAGTTGTTATTCACAAACTATTTTTCGTCAAAGTAAGCAATTTCCAAAGTGATTGAAACTTGTCATAACTTTCGTCACTAGGTAAAGATGAACTTGGTTAAAGCAAAAGCTTACCAACACATATTTCGAGAAATAGATAAGCGAGATAAACTCGGCTTGAAATAGCAAATGTGTATAATCTAAGTCTATATAGAAAAACGACTTTTGTCTCAAGATAAGAGATAAATATACTTTTGAGTGATAGATAAGTTCAAGTCTCCACATACCTTTTAGTCGATGAAGATCCACCGGTTCCTTGAGTAGTTCTTCGTCTTGTATGATGATTGTCATGGAGTTCTTGAGCTCAACTACACTTTCTATCCTAGTCCGAGACCTTAGCTATAGTAGACTAGAAATCAAGACTTATAGTTTTGATCACTAACATTGACAAACATGCTTTAGATAGCAACGCATGCGAGTTCGACCGAGCATTGCTCTAACACAAAGCATGGGTAAAACTATGTTTTGGAAGAAGCTCACGCCCTTCAGTATGGGTAAACTTAGGGGAGAATGGAAGAGCCGCTAGGATGTCATGAAGGAGTACACCGTTATGACCAACTTCCATATCAGGCTCAACAACGACATACAAAGGCCTTTCTTGAGGACGATCTGAATACAGAGACACAGCAGCGGGAGAGTCATGGATCTTCTTAGAATGAGATTCAGACGGATTTCGATCTGCGGGTTTTACAATTACAGACTTGATGCGATCAGAAGAAGAGACTTTTACCATTGTCTCACGATCTTCAACTATGTTTCTTCCACTTGGAGGTTTAGAGATGTGATAGGTGTAACCTTTAGGCCATTTTAAGTTCTTTTCAGAAGACTGAACAAGAGGATCATGTGGATTCTTATCGGAGCGACCACCATTTCTGGTCGAACTTGCCATGATTGTGGGAAAAATCTAATCATGACGAAACAAATTCAGCGTAAGATAGTCAGGATCAAAATCTCAGGGTTTTTCTCCTCAAAGAAACTTAAGTTCTCAAGAAAGAGAAAAATGACTTACAATCGAAGTAGGGGGAAATGAAGAACAAGGCTTCAGCAGAGTCATAACACCACCTTCAAAAGCTCTTGGTCATATGAGGTTTGGAGAAGTTGAGAAGTTGGAAGAATGTAGCAGAGCAGTAAAGGGGAAGGGACAAAGGAATGAGAATGTGAAATTGAAAAGGCGAGGGTACCCAAATATACCTCAAGCTAAACTTTTCCTACCTATAAGTCCTTTCTCCGGAAGTGATTGTCTATGGACTGATTCGAGACAATACAACTAATCGGTTTACACTTCGTGTGATCGTCTATGGATACGAGATCGAGACAATACAACAACGAAGTATGTTTACTTGATACAAAGGTTCGTACTTAACCAAACACAATAGGATTACTTATCAAGTAAATAGGAATTAACGTTTGTGTAATTTACTTTAATTATAATAAAACAATTATAATGCGGAAATATAAAGTAAATGACACAACAAGATTTTGTTAACAAGAAAACCGCAAATGTAGAAAAACCCCGGAACCTTGTCCAGAATTGAATACTCTCGGGATTAAGACGCTACACAAAATTACGCCAACTTCGTATAGTTGAGACCAAGCAACTAAACCTATAGTTCACCTAGTTCCGTCTGTATTCCCACGCCTCTAACTTATAAATAAGTCACGTACTTGGAACAATTTCTTTGGTTCGTATTCCAAACAGTAAAGGAACAACAAATCTGTTTGGTATCAACTCTGTTCAACTAAGTGATATGAGTCGGACAAAGGCTCTTCTGTTTATCTTAACATAAACTCCTTCGTCAGGTTCTTAGATCTATCTTATGTTCAATTACCAAAGGTAATCATTAAGATTTTGCAATCAATACTTTTAATCACAAAGAATTATATTGATACCGATCTACACAACTAATCAATCCAATCTACCACAAGGATAAACCGATTATAGTTGGATCCTCTTATACCGAAACAAGTATTGTGCACACCAAAGATTATAAACCCAAGTCAGAAATCTTCAATCTCTTCTTTATCTTCAAATCTTCTTAGATCTTAAATAAACACCTGCACACAAAAACTTCAATCTCTTGCGATCAATCACGCACAGAACGGAGTCTGTTAACAATGGATTATCACAAGATCACCTTTAGCACTAACAACAGTCTAAAGATACCTGTCGAAACTTCGATCTAGTTTAAGTGAATCTTATATCAGAAGAGAAGATTCTCAAGGATAAACAAACTAGGTGCAATCAAAGTTCAACCACCGTTAGTCAATCAAATCAATCGAAAAACGAGATAAACCGCAATTATCTAGTTTCCCACCAACGGTACTCGTAGAGATTCTCAATCTCATAGAAGACCTTAAACTGAGCGGTCGTAAGAGATTTTGCCTAATTAGGTTACTCTCCTCTCCGAATAGGCGGCTACACCAGTAACAACACAACCAAGGAAGTTTGCTGTAATGAAGGATTAGTTTACTAGAAATGCAAACTTCAAGTATTTATAGAAAAGGAAGTTTGGACACCAAGGAATTTCCAAAACCGTAAATATTATCAAAGATATTCCATACATTCCAAATTCGGTTTATATAATTCATGGAAATGCTATGTCCAAAATATTGACCGAAAATCTCCTTGGAAAATCTTTAACTAGTAAATGCACATTACTAATTCTTATTTTCCATATATAAAATTAACAACCTTAATTAAAAGATTCTTAACTTATTTAATTTCGATCCTGGGATTTTCTTCCTGTAGCTATTAAGGAATAAATTTGAACAATAAAAGATAAACAATGCTGCCTCTGTTCAAAGTGTGTCGACATCCTTACTTTGTAAGTCCTCTTTCATACTTACACCCTTGAAACCGATTTTCCACACTTCCAAACAAGTTTAGAATTAGTTCATCTGACTTTCAAGAACTATGTAATTGATTAAGAAACACTCAATCGCAAATCATGGGTTTAACGGTTCTACCAAAACAAGATTCAGTTCTACCTCCATGTGAGTATTGTGCATAGTCACACTAGCTTTTCAAAGTTCGGTTGAATAGGTACTAGGATCGATTCCCCACATATATATGGCATCTAACTTATATGTGTTGCACATGTCCATAGGATCGTTCCCTTTTACCTAAAAACGTGTTTCACATGTTCATAAGATCGGTTCCCCTTTCTGCTATAAACCTTGCTGCACCTCATACAAGGATCGATTCCCCTTTGTGATGTACTGCACCTCTTCATATGATCGGTTCCAGATCCGGTCCAGTCAATCACAAACTCGATCATACCTCACAAGTGATTACTTAAGATCAGTTTCACTAATAAAAGTCATACCAATACATAATCCAGGCCTTTGTGAATAGTTCTACCAAGAACACAAACAAGTCGTGAGCGGTTATACTAAATCACACATATTGGATGTTCACAATATATGCAATGAATAACAATCCCAATAACGCCTGACGATTTCCTTTTTGATTCATAAACAAGTTTATGAACTTACTTCCTTAAAACACATGTAAAACATTGTTTCCTAGGATGAAATCCTCACCTCATACCCATACATAATCACAATATCATTTAAACGATTATGTCGACGTCTTATCTACAAAGTTTAATGGTTAAGAAATAAACTTCATATTGTATTCCTTAATACTATGTCTATCTAGAGTTCAAACATACTTCGCAATTTTGTTTTCAATATGCACGACTTGAAAGATACATTAGGGAATGAAAAAGTTCAAGTCAAATATCACTAACCTCAAGTTGAAGGATGATTTTGTCTTTGTAGCTTCTTACTTCTTCACCACTTCAAGTCTTCGCAATACTTGTAATGTCTCATATCCTAATAAGTTCAAGCTAACCTATACGAAGTTGACTCTAGTACATAATCAAGCGACTCTTAAATGAGTTTTGATTCACTAAACTATGACCAAACTTGACATACCAACGCTTGGTGGGTTCAACCGAGCTATGCTCTAACAGAAATAAATTCAGGGGAAAACCTCCTTTAAGAACCTTCTCTTATAAATGAGTTGTTTAGGGGCTTATTAACAATAGGGCCTGTGAATGCCCTTTAAACCGGGCTGAGATACGAGATTTCCCTTAAATCTACCAAGTCCCGCAATAGCCGGAAAAGTTGATGGAGCACGATTTAAGGACATAAATGCCATGAAGGGACCATGCATTAATGGCGGCGAACGTGGGAAAATCCAGAATTCCCTCAGCAATCAGGGGAAATCAAGGGGCATACTATAACTGAAAAATATTCATCATACACGTGGCATGATCTCAATGCATGAGAATGATAACTGCAATACAACGGAAGTATGAGATCTTCACTAAATATTAATTTCACAGATCACGAGGTGATTTTGAAAGTGTTAAAGCAATGCTCGGTCGAACTCGCAAGCGTTGTTATCTCAATCTTTTTTGTCAAGTTTAGGTGATTAAAACTATAAGTCTTGATTTCTAGTCTACTTATATCTATGTCTCGGACTAGGATAGAATGTGTAGTTGAGCTTCACGACGTTCATCGATTGAAGACGAAGATATACTGAGGAGAGCTTGGAGGAACTTCATCAACAAAAGGTATGTGGAAACTAAAATTTATCCACCACTCAAAAGTCTATTATATTATATCTCCTATTGAGATTAAGTCGTGTAACTATATAGACTTTTACATTATACACATTTGATATTTAGAGCTGAGTTTAACTTGCTTATATCTTTCTCGAAATATGTGTTGGAAGCTTTTTTCTTTAGCTACGTTCATCATTATTTTTGACGAGTTTAGTTGGAAACAATTTATTTGTTGGAAACTAAATAATGAGTCAAAATATGATCATGTGAAAATTTCCTTGAAACATCTTACATGATTTGTGTGAGACACTCATTTGATGTTGACTCGGAATACTTCGTATTGATTCTTCGATCATTTTAAAATTACTTATAAGCTAATAGTTTGTGTGAGACATCTATTGTCGTCTTCTAAGGATGTTTCAATAATTGAAATGGGACTTTAGAACAATTAACCATTGTCTGGATATAGCACAATATCCATACCAGTATGCAAACTGTTGTGGTATGATTCAGGTCCGGAAACCAAGTTTGCATACCAGTATGCGAAATATTTTAACTATTAATGTCCGGGAACCAAGTTTGCATACCAGTATGTGAACGATTCTACCTGAGTTAGGTCCGGGACGATAGTATGCATACCGGTTTGCGAACTGTCGGACATGACCAAAGTCTGAAACATAAGTTTCCGTACCCATTTGCAAACTAAGTTGGTTTAAGTTCTAAAATTGGTTAAATATGATTTCATACTCATGAAAAAATACATATATAAATTAAGGAGTGCAATCTTTGCAAACCGTGGCTTAATGTTCATGAATTGATTTTCTTGAATTAATCAGATTTTGTTACAATTTTGTCTTGTATACTTCTATGAGAATATAAATAATTGAACAACTCTATGAGTAACACAATTAGATTCATTTGATTATCATTTGATATAGAAGTGTTAGATGAATGTGGTTAATAGAAAAGTGTTCATATGGCTAACTTCGGTTGACTATTGTTGATCCAACTCAATATACACGTTTAGGTATGATTATCCATATCTAAATGAAGGTATATTTCATTTGTTTGTAACAAGCTAAGACCATATAACGGTGGAGAGATATTGCTTTGGTTTTAAGAAAAATTAGCTTGAATCTTAAATCAGGATTTCATCTAATGGTGAATATTGATTGCATTGTTTCAAAGCTATCAAACCCTGATTTGAAGACTATATAAGGGAGAACTATAGCAACTGGGAAACCTAATACCCACACCTCCTGTGTGATACTAGTTGCGTACTAGAATCGATTCTCCTTTAACCTAGGTTTTTCCTAAAACCATTATAGGTTAACAACTCATAGACTTCATTGGGATTCTGAAGCCAGACCCAACTATTTTCTATGTAGTTGCGTGTTCTGATCTTACTTGTTCTATCGTATTGAGTACTATCTTCTCTAAGATTGGCTCGAAATTTATCTTCGATAGGTAAGATATAAAAAGTAATCACAAAGCTATTCGTCTCATTCTTTCTGATTCAACAATAACTTCTTCTACTACCATATAGTTAAGTTATTGTGAGGTGATTGATATTTCTAGGTTGTTCTTCGGGAGTATAAGACTGAATTATCAATTGGTTAATGTTCACCTTGATTTATCAAAAGACGGAACAAAAACTTCGTAGGTATTTACGTGGAAGACAGATTTATCTATCAGAATAGACTTTTTTATGGGAGACAGATTTGTTTATAAAGTCTTCGACTTTGTGTCGTACTCTTAGTTGTGGGTGAGATCATCTAAGGGAATCAAGTGCGTAGAGTCCTGCTGGGATTCAGAGGCGTAAGTAACGCGACTGTACCTTAATCGGTGTGAGACTTGGTTAGGGCTCAACTACATTCCATTCTGAAGCTAACTTATAGTAGGATAGTGTCTGTAGCGGCTTAATACAGTGTGGTGTTCAAATCTGGAAAAGGTCCCGGGGTTTTTCTGTGTTATTTCTTTTCCGCATTATATTCAGTTTAATTGAAATATCACAGGTTCTGCATAGTTCAACCAATTAGTAAATTCGACCTTTGGTTGTTGATTGAAATTGATTGACACTTGAACATTGGTCTTTGGTACCGTTCAAGTTATTTCTCATATCAATCAGGCTTACAGATTCCTATATGTTCGATTGCAGATTGTTTTGAAAAATTGAAATATAGCTCTTGGATATATTCCCTTGATTGATCTGACTGTCTAGTTGATTCTCTTGGAATTATATTAGCGTTAGTCCATACAGATTGACGAACCTAATATCGGTTGTGGTTGTTAGACCCCCTCTTTTTCAGAAAGGACAATAGAGGAGCTTCCACGTATCAATGAAGTGATGGGCCAGCTAAAAAGAGCCATTACACGCATGCATGAGTAGTCTAATCAGCGTTAAATGTGTTCAACCACCCCACCTAACCTTATCCAAAACATGGCAGATCGAGGTTGAAGGACAATGATCTCAGGAGATCACAAAACGCAAACACAAAAAGTCATGCGACGATAACGATTAACGGACTGAGCGATCGAAGAAAGATACAATCAGACCCAGTCATAATCCTATAAAAATAATCCTCAGCTACTTGAGAGAGGAGGATGCTTGGGTGCGGAGAGGAGAGTTAGGAATATGGAGAGATGGCCTGTTATACTCTGTATTTTCTTTATTTTCACTGGGAAAAAGAACCTTTTAACACATAAACATTCATAATAAGATCTCAAACTCAGTTACCCTCGTGGATGTAGGCTACGGCTGAACTACGTAAATCTCTTGTGTCATTTACTTATCTTATTTTTACCTTCATGTTTTTAATTTGATGATCGTGATCATACAGTTCATTGCATATGATCAATCACACACTTTTATTTTAATATTACGTATTGCGAACCTAGCTAGATCTACTAGTTTGGTTTTTAGCGGTTACAATCAATGAAGATGTAATAATTATATGAAAAGTGGTTACACAAGGAAAAATATGGGTTTACTTATGTCCTATTCTCCTTTACAGTGTGTAACTTGAAGTTACACTTGAATTATAAACAAAAAAGAAAGGAAAAAAATTCAGAATAAGTTACACAAGGAAGAGTGGTAACCACTGGAGCTAGGTTCTGGATTTTCCATCTCTGCAGGTTCATGTTCAGAAATTCCTTCACCTTGGTTAATGTCGTTGAGAACCTCATCTATCATTTATGTTACTTCAACATCCGTCATATCACCTTGGTTAGGTCCTATTCACACCAACCTGTAGGTCTCGGGATTGTCACCCCGAGTTTGCTGAGTTGTAGCAGTTATCACCAACGAGTCATCCAACTGTTTTTTGCTGAGTTGAAGCAGTCATCATCAAATTGTCATCAAAAGTTGCAGGTGTCTCTTCATCCGTGGGTTTCTCTGGCAACGAGTCATCAACAGCTGCAGTTACATCTTCACCTGCGTGTTTATTCTCTTCACCCGCGACTTTTTTCTGCGGCTCATCCACAACACCAACTTCTGCGGCTTTCTTCTGCGACTCATCAACAACATCTGCAGGAGTGGGATTATTCTTTGCAACATGCTTTTTCTTGGGAGTAAGATTTTTCTTGGTATGTGTCACGCTCTTCATACTAGAACTGTATGTCTTGGAGGTGTTTTGCCCGCTGTTTGACCTTGCAGAATTGTGGGAGTATTTACAAATGCAAGACTGATATATGAAACTGCACAAATATCGAAATGATAAACAAAAACAAAGTTAAAGGATAGACAATTTTTAACCTAAAGTTACACATGCAATAAAACAAAAGTTACACATGCGGTAATGAGTTTGTAACCAAAAGTTACAAATTTATTCTTGGGTTTATACTTATAACCTGAGGTTTACAAATATGGATGTGTAACCATAAGTTACACATATACATGCATATATAACCTCAGGTTACACCTTCCACTATCATATGTAACTTTAGGTTACATACTCTTTTACATACAGTAAGATATAAAGTTACATACAAGAACATTTTATATTTAAGATATTTATGTTAAATTTTAAAATAAAAATAAACTAAGAACAACAACTTACACTCTTCTTCGAAGGAAGTTTCAACTTCGTCTTGCTCACTCTCTTCCTCGGACACTCTGTCATGATGAGAACCAGTTGCTTGATGCTCAGTCCCTCCATGTCCTTCTCCATCATTTTTTTGTTGCATATACTGTTACTGGGTCACTGCGTAAGGTTCAATACCCATTGCTTTCATAATCTCGCAACACAAATGTGAATCTCAAATTTTGGTGTGTTGGTAAGGTCCCCTTCTGTTATCCTTCTTATGGCAAGTTTTTGTACTACATCAAACATTTTTTGGTTTGATAATAATTGCTCTTTGAGTTTTCCATTCTCAATTGTTTTCTCTCGGAGCCACCCTTTCAGCTGGTCCTTGCTTGGTTCCATGGTTGATATACCAATCTCCTTTTCAAGTTGTGAAAACTCATCTACAAAGCTAGAAGTTGGCTGCAATTAATAGATGGAGAGGTTAAAAATATTTAGCAAAAATGCATGAGTAACTTTAAGTTGCACAATCCAAATCTGAATTCAGTAGTATCCAGTGGTGAGATGAGCATGTAACTTAAAGTTACACAAGCTCATCTATATGTGTAAGTTAAAGTTACACATGCCATATACACAATATAACTGAATTCACTGGTGATATTTTGCATGTGTAAATATCAGTTACACAATATTTTTGCATGTAATAGTAAATCTAAACCAAGTAATAGCAAACACTTACTGAAAATTCTTTCATGTTTGCACCAGCTATGAAATTAAGGTTGTGAAACGAAATATTGGGTGTGGTTATTAGACCCCCGCTATGAAAGTATATGGTAAATTTATATTTTGCATGTGTAAAACAGATTGTCGAACGAAATATTGGATGTGGTTGTTAGACCCCCGCTTTTTCAGAAAGTGACGGTCGATGAGCTTCCACGTATCAATGAAGTGATGGGCCAGCTAAAAAGAGTTGTTACACGCGTGCAAGAGTAATCTACTCAGCATTAAATGTGTTCAACCACCCCACCTAACCTTATCTGCAACATGGCATATCGAGGTTGAAGGACAATGATCTCAGTTGATCGCAAAACACAAACCCAAAAAGTCATGCGACGACAACGATTAACGGACTGAGCGATCGGAAAATAATGCAGTGGGACCCAGTCATAATCCTATAAAAAAAAACCTCAGCTACATGAGAGAGGAGGATGCTTGGGTGCAGAGAGGAGAGTTAGGAATAGAGAGATGGTCTGTTATACTCTGTATTTCCTTTATTTTCACCGAGAAAACGAACCTTTTAACATATAAACATTCATAATAAGATCTCAAACTCATTTACCCCGTGGATGTTGGCTACGGTTGAACCACGTAAATATTTTGTGTCATTTACTTATATTATTTTTACATTCATGATTTTAATTTGATGATCGTGATCATACAGTTCATTGCGTATGATCGATCTCATACTTTTATTTTTACTTACAGCGAACCTACCGTGTTTAGCCTTTCACGTAATGCTGAGGATACGTAGGTGACGTGTGCAGCCACACACGCCGCAGCGACCAAACCAAGGATTTTCCTATTGCCTATTGGACTTATATCGAGATTATTAGTCCCACATTGTCTGGGCATCTAAGATCCTGCGATTTATAATTTTTAGGATCTCTCCACTCATTGGAAACTGGTTTTGAGTTGGATGCCCGTACTCTAACAATCTTCGTAATTTTCTGTCCATCAAATTGTTATTGGACTTGTCTGGTACTTTCAGACTTGAAAAGCATTATTCTTTTTGTTTTGAAGCATCTGAAAATTGAAAAAGATGTTAACCATTTAGGCATATCCCCCGTAGAGACTCGCAGGGGATGAACGATGCACGTAGAATTATCGTGAAGAGATCCATACATTTTAGTTTTTCGGATCCAAAACAATTCTTAAGTTTTTTTAGAAGACTTGGAAGTCTTGAGGTATAATCCAATGATGGCAAAATTGACAAAGACAAGAGCAGTGCGTGTGGACTCCTCCACGTCCGGAGTTGCTGACTATTCACATGGAGAGGACTAGCTAATGGAGAAGACTAGCTAAAGGATAGTCAAAGACTTGGAAATCTTGAGGTAGAATCCAATGGAGAAGACTGGCTAATTAGCTAATTAACAAAGGGAAAATTGGGAATATGTCCCATTTTCACTAATTTGTTTGGGGATCTATCCCATAACGGAAAAAATTAAGGAATCTATCCTAGAGAGAGAAAAAAATTGTTAAGTGGCTAACATCCCACATGTGTGGGCTTACACATGCGACAGATTCACTTTTTTACCCTCAACCTTTAGATGAGCGACACATCACCCAACATATAAATCAGCGCCACATCACCTATTATGTCGATGAGCGCCACGCATTATGAAATCCGACGGTTAATTATTTACCTTAATACCTGAAATGACATTTTTACCCTCATTTAATAGAAAAAATACGGAACAAACCGTCTTCATCATCCTTCTTCCACTGCTACCGCTACTTGTATGAGTAGAAAAAAATAATGATTTTTATTTATTGAAAATTAAGGAAAAAATTAAGATAATAAATATTTTTCTTCATTATAAAAAATGATAAACATAATAAAATTATCAATGCAAATGAAAGAAATTATTAAATCAAGTTTTTCTTTATCTTTATATAATAATTAGTAGTATGTCTTGAGATGTTAACATAGAAAGAACAAACAGACTAGTTAGGCTAGTTCTAGTACTACTGTCTAACATTTAACCAAAGATAATTAAACATTGGTCTAGCAACACCTATCTCCACATTTGCTTCTCACACAGAGCTCACATACCAAAATGAACATTGATCAATCTTACACATCAAACTGGATTTTACGCTTCCTCTTCCTCGTTGAACCTGCATCATAGTTGAAATTGTTAATGGTCTGCTTCACAGGGCCCTTGTTGATTTTTCTGATGGACACATTCAAACTAGCTGATGTAGCAGCAGTCTTAGGGTCTTTTTGTTTCCCTTTTGGCTTAGTAGCTGCAGTTGATGTAGTTTTTCTAACAGTTTCAGAAGATGAAGCAGTCCTTGAAGTTGTCTTTTTTGCTAGAATCACTTGCTCTGCTCCTTCTGATCTTGGTTCCTGTGGGCATGTTTTTGGTTTTTTGATGTAGTGGTTGTAAATGAACTTCCACTCACCTCACATTCAACTATAGCTTTCTTTCCGTTGGGGTTGGATCCAACCTCACCACCTTTACATGTTCTGTTATTGTAATTCAGACCACCAAACTTATGACAGTGCCTTGGGGTTCATCTATCGCTATCATTTTCCAAGACATTCAACACATACAATGGTTTATCAGCTTCAATACCAGCAATCTGATTTAGAACCGTCAACCTAAAATTCCTTTGTATCACTTTCCCGAAACAATAGTTAAAATAATTTAGTTAAACAACAAAAACAGTAAGTTAACATATGAGTCCAATTATACATATGAACCCACCACTGACTGTCGGCACAACGTTGTTCACTTAGCAATCAATCCTAGAATATTAGGTTGGCATAGAGCCACAAAATATACACAGTTTTCATGCACAATTAATCCTACATTATTACTTTTTTTTAGGACCGCCCACTTACATTTTTACTACTGCACTGGAAAACAAGGTACGACAGAAAATGCATGCTAGTTATAACCACTAAAAGAGTAAAAGTATGACTGCATCAAGATTGGACTCTATACAGTCAAGAAATAAACATGGTTTATTTGAGAATAGCAGTTGATGTACCTACTAGCAAAATAAATGAAACAAGTTCCTTGTTGGATTTTTTTTAGAATAGCAGAAGTATTACAGTTGATGTATCTAATAAAACTAACGGCCATAGCACAGGATAAGAAAAAAGTAAATATAAGAGACGGATCCTTGATGAGTATGTTGGGGGTTCCATCATCATCACACATTATATATAAGACTAATTATACAAACCCTAAATCGATTTTATACAATATATTCATGTTTAAAAAAAATAGCCTCAATTTAACAAACCCTAAAATCGATTTTATACAAACCCTGAATTCAAAGTTGCAATTAAAGAACAATTAACCTACTTAGATGTGATATACAACGGAAATTGCAACTGGGTTTGAAGAACTTAGATGTTTGAAACAAAATCCCTAATTTCAGAAATCCTAAAATCAATTTTACATAAACCCTAATTAAAAAGTTGCAATTAAAGGAAAAATGAACTACTAGATGTGAGATACAACGAAAATCACAGCTGGGTTTGAAGAACTTACATGATTTGAGAAGATTTCGCAACTTTGAAATCAACGAATCTGATATTGGATTTTTTCCTTCAATAACACATAATCCTCTCTAACAACACATCAACGAACTAGATCTATCACTATTTCACACCATCTACCTTTTTGTTTCTCTTGGTTCTCGATTTCTCTCTGCTAAAATTGTTTACTCTCAAAACCTATTGTTGCTCTCGATTTTTCTTCTGTACAAAGAAGAAAACCAAAGTTACTACTCGTGATCGACTGTCGGATCCCAAACACGTGTTATGTAAAGTGACGTGTCGTTCATCTAAAGGTTGAGGGTAAAAAAGTGAATCTGTCGCATGTGTAAGCCCACACATGTGGGATGTTAGTCACTTAACAGCTTTTTTTCTCTCTCTAGGATAGATTTCTTAATTTTTTCCGTTATGGGATAGATCCCCAAACGAATTAGTGAAAATGGGACATATTCCCAATTTTCCCATTAACAAATGACAGAGTCAGAAATGACGGCCTGAATTAAGTATCTTTCCGACTTGTCAAAGGATACTTCACAGAAAAAGGAAGAAAAGGTTAAAGATAAGTGATTGGGTAGTGTGTGACTGCAACAACTAGTGGTCGCACATATGCGGGATATAAATAAATAACATTAAGATATGAGATATTTTATCATATGCAGAGAAACCACGAAACTCATATACCATGGCTTTACATGTTTTCCTAAAGTTTCATTGTTTCCTCTTGTTACTGTGGCTGCCATTATCATCTACTACAGAAACACCAAATGTTGCTTCTGGAGTAATAAAGCCTGGCTGCCAAGATAAGTGCGGGAACGTCAGCATACCCTATCCATTCGGTATCGGTGACGGTTGTTTCTTAGACAAATGGTTCGAAATAACATGTAATGAAACTCTCTTCAATACACCCAAACCAATGTACGACAACATTACTGTCTCAAATCTATCAATACCCGATGGCCAGATGACTGCAGAAGTCTCCATAGCCAGACGTTTTTCTGATAAGAAGATACCAGGCAAATTAAGCAATACTTCCTCTGCTTCTTTAGGAAAATTCACCTTCTCTAGTACAAAAAACAAGTTCATAGCTATCGGCTGCGACATCATGGGATTGTTAGGACTAAATGAAGTGGATGATCATACTGCAACAGGCTGTTTGTCAACCTGTAGTAGTACAACAAATGGTATTACTAATGGGTCTTGCACTGGCACCGGTTGTTGTGTGGCCTCAATCCCACCTGGGTTAAGGGCATATTTAGCATCAGTTAGTTACTTAGACAAAAATCGTACAGATGATTTGAGTTTCAATCCTATTAGTTATGCTTTTTTAGCTGAAGAAAGTTCGTTTAACTTCTCTACGGCATACCTCAAAAATTTCAAGAATAAGGGAACTGAAACTGTTCCCGTGGTAATCGATTGGACTATTGGTAATAAGAGTTGTGATGACGCTAAAAGAAATTTGGCAAGTTATGCTTGTGGACCTAATACTGATTGCATATCGGGTAGTAATAGTGTCCCAGGGTATCGTTGTACCTGTAAAGAGGGCTATGAAGGCAATCCTTTTCTCGACATTACTACTGGTGGTTGCCAAGGTATATAATGTTTACCCTTTTTTACGATTATTCAATCAGTTTTTATAAGAATGATTGATCACCAGTACTGGTTTACGAATTTGTTATTGTTGGAGTCTTGCAACAATAGAAGAAACATCAGATGTATCAAACAATAAATATAAAGAACCGTATCAAACAACTCTATCACGAACAAATTGATGAGGGCAGAATCACAGGTTCAACAAGTTGTCCTTAACACATTAGTTCGTGGGTATACTCTAAAGTAATGCTAAACCCCAACGTGCGAAGATGTGTCCAGGATAAGACTGCCCGATATAACTTGTATTAGCACAATACAAGTTACCCACTCTTAAACTCAGCAACGGGGATGGAAGTAAAACGCTGCACGAAAATAAAAGCAAGAAGACTAAGAAAAGTAGACCTAGAGATGGTCGCTGCTTGTGTGTTTTGAAAAGAGATTTTCGAGTTGTATTTATAGGAAAATTAACTTGCAAATCAAGTTAGGTTTAGGTTTTTTCTTATAAAACGAGTTTTGTTTCTTGTAAAACAATTAAACACAAAAAAGGAATTTTTTTCATAAATAAAACTCTTAAATAAAGTATTTATCAAGTTAAAAACTTGCAAAAAATAATTTCAAATAGACACGGATTTGGTGCTTGGTACACGCGCATGGGCATGGGTCGAAACATGTATTTTTCGCCCCACCCTCTCCAACATATCCATAAATAAAACTCTTAAATAAATTATTTATCAAGTTAAAAACTTGCAAAAAATAATTTTAAATAGACACGGACTTGGTGCACGCACATGGGCATGGGTCGAAACATGTATTTTTAGCCCCACCCTCTCCAACATATCCATGAGAACATGGTAATATAGTGGAGCACCTCTTTAGTTTTCCACAATGTGGGACTAAAGGTTCCATTTCATTCACTCAAAAATGAGTGAGTATCCTTAGATCCTTAGGTCATGAGATCAAACCACACCAAGACCAAAAATGGTAACCCTTACTTCAATACATTGACCCTTTTTCCTTTATTTTTTTTGTTGTTGCGAGACAGATATTGATGAATGCAGCAAGGATATTAACTAGAGCTGGCAAACAAGCCCAAAACCCGCGGGTTCACCCGGCCCGGCCCGTAAAAACCCTAACCCGGCTCGGCTGGTTTCTAAACAAGCCGGGTTAGGGTTGGTAAATTGCAGGCCCGTGCACAAACGGGTTAACCCGGCCCGTCCCGCCAAAACCGCGGGTTCAGCCCGTCAACCCGCCCTGGGTAACTTGTGAAGACACGTGCCGTCGCCTGACTCGCCCCTCCCATGAGTCATATACGTGTCTGTCTTATAGAGTCTATACGTGTTCTAACTTCTCTAATCTCTAGTCTCTACGCGTGGTATAAGAAAAAGAAAAACCTAGATGATTCCCTTTCGTTCGTTTCTCTAATTCTCAGAGTCTGATATGAAGAACTGTGAATCTCTAATTCTCAGAGTCTGAAGAACTCTGTCACTTCTCAATGTTCTCATCTTCTTCTTCTTAGCAACCTAAATCAATCGTGATTCGTCCCTTAAAAAGTCTCAAGTAAGAAAACAAAAATTCTTGGACATTGTTGATGCTTTAGGAATGTCTGGAACAAGAAGGGGTATTCGTCAAGACGTGAGCACAAGGTGGGTTTCTACTGTTATTTTGTTATACTTATACAGTTAGAGATTGTATTAATGTTTATAGTATACTCACTTGGTGTTGTTTTATACAGGTGGAATTCAACTTATCTCATGTTGGACAGCTGTCTTGTTTATAGAGTTGTTTTTGCTCATTTAAAGGAGGTGGATCCAGACTATGAAGATTGTCCAACTGATGAAGAATGGGAGAAAATTGAAGTTGTCACAAAGTTTCTCAAGACATTTTATGATCTCACGACTTTATTTTCTGGTAGTAAGTATCCTACTTCCAATCTTTATTTTGAAGGAGTTTGTCGAGTTCAGGTGTTACTCAAAAAAGAAAGTACAAATGATATTGATTACATTAGGGAGATGGTAAAAGAGATGCAAGAAAAATTTAACAGTTATTGGACGAACTTGAGTCCTATATTGGCTATTGCACTTGTGTTAGATCCTAGATATAAACTTCATTATCTGAACTTTGCTTACTCCAAGTTGTATCCTGATGTAAGAGTACTAGAAAGAAAAGTTAATGATGTGCGTGATGAAATGAAAAAACTTTATAATGAGTATTGCATCTTTTCAAGAGCTTCTGGAATTGGAACTCAGAATTTGTGTACTCAAACCGATGGGAATTCTGCCCATCAAGGAAGTGAGTGGTACGAGGTAATTTTGAAGCTTATTTATTACGTACATGTGGTCTTGTATTATTTTGTGTTTTATCTGTGTGTGTTTGTGAAGTTATTGTACTTTATGTTCTTATAGAAGATAACTAGTACTTTGCTCTCATTTCTAACTTCTTTCTTGTTTTATGCAGGAATACGCTGCAACACAGGAAAATGGTGGTGGTGATCTGCAATCTGACTTGTCAGAATTAGATCTATATCTTAGTGAGAAACATCCTTGTCAACGGAATCCATCATTCGACATCCTAATGTATTGGAAAGGCCAGGAGCAACGATTTCCAGTTCTTTCAAGAATGGCTGGGGACATCTTGTCAATTCCTATTTCAACCGTCGCTTCAGAATCTGCATTTAGTATTGGCGGAAGGGTAATTGATCGATTTCGGAGTTCCTTATTACCTGAAAATGCTGAGGCGGTGATAACAACTCGTGATTGGGACCTTGGAGTGCCTGTATTGCATTTAGTTGAATATCTAAATTTCATATTTAACTTCGATGGTTTTTAACTTTTTATCCATGTAGGAAAAGAAGATTTGGATGAGGAAAATGGGCTTATTGGAGAAGATGTATTAGGATTTGAACTTGGTGTATTGGAGGATGAGGCATTGGAGGATGGCGAAGTAAGTTCTTATGTGTCTAATTAGTATGCGTAGTTGCATACTTCTTCAATATAAAGCGGGGTAAATATGCAAATTCTGACTTGTTTCTTTTTTTTTGTTTGATTTATTTTTGCTTGGAATTACAGATTCATAATAATGATTAGTTGGAGCAACTCAAAGATAGACATGGAAAATGAGAATGTTTTTTGGACAAATTGTTTTTTGGACAGACAATTATCACAGTGTCTCCAAATTTTGTATAGAAAAGAGATTGGAGATGTTTTTTTGGACAGTTATCAGTTTTTGGTTTAACCACAATATATATTTTGTGCAGGATCTATGGTATGGTATAATGGTATTACTAGTTACTACGGTATCGATTCTCAAAGGGTATTTTTCTTTGTTGAACTGTGTAATTGTAACTGTGACTGACTGACTGTGTAACTGGTATAATGGTATATTGGTATTAGTATTACTATTAAACAGTTGTTACTTGTTAAGATTTCCAATTTTATCATTTTGTTTCACTAGATTTTTAAATTTTGATAGTGTCACTAGTGAATCTGTTGTTGATTGAAAATTTGAAATGAATCTAAATATGAAATGAGTTATGTGAAATGAGTTATTCAGATCTGATATACGGGCGGGCTAACCCGTGAGCCCGCAAGTTCAGCCCGTTACGGGTACGGGTTGAAGAAATGCTAACCCGCGAAGAATTTCCACCCGCGGGTTTCGACCCGTATTAACCCGAACCCGTAGAACCCGTAACGGGCCAGCCCCGGCCCGCCCGGTTGCCAGCTCTAATATTAACCCATGTAAAGGATCTGCAAGCTTATGCAGGAACACGGTCGGGAATTACACGTGTGATTGCCCACCTAAACATCGATCTAGATACAATAATGACATCCAGCATTGCTTCGAGCAAAGCAACGAGGCCAAATTTTACAAGATTATTATCAGTAAGTGTATCAGAACCTGGGTGCATTATATACGTGTATAAGAAAGCATTCTAAAAAGGGGTGGAAACTGTATTAACCTTAATTTTACTATATGCAGGTGCCTGCCTAAGCTTCACTCTTCTGCTTGTGACTAGCTTTTGGTTGTATTGGGGATATAGGAAAAGAAAACACATGAAACTCAAGGAGGAGCTCTATAAACGAAATGGCGGTTTATTCCTAAACAGACTCCTTAAAGAACGTGAAGAGGATATTGCAAATAGTATCGATGGCAGCAGTAGAGAGCGAAAGGGGCGATCAATTGTCACAATTTACTCCGAGGAGGAGTTACGCAAGGCGACTGACAACTATCACGAAAGTCAAATCCTTGGGCGAGGAGGCTTTGGCACAGTGTACAAAGGAACCTTACTGAACGGAGAAGTGGTTGCAATCAAGAAGACCAAAGTAGTCGATAGGAAACAAAATGAGCAATTCATAAACGAAATTGTCGTTCTATCCCAAATCAATCACAAAAATGTGGTTCAGCTCTTGGGTTGCTGTCTAGAGAGCGAAGTTCCTCTACTGGTTTACGAATTTGTTACCAATGGGACGCTTCACCAACATTTACACGAGAGTCGGGAGAGCCAAGCTGGGTCCGATATTCTTTCATGGGAGAATCGTTTAAGGATAGCCGCAGAAGTTTCGGGGTCGTTAGCATACTTGCATGCTGAAGCTTCCATACCCATAATTCACAGAGATGTCAAGTCCAGCAACGTACTCCTAGACAAGTATTACAGAGCAAAAGTTTCGGACTTTGGTGCCTCCAGGTTGATTCCTACCGACCAAGATCAATTGAGCACAGTAGTCCAAGGCACTTTTGGATACTTAGATCCAGAATACATGCAGACAGAGCAACTAACAGAAAAAAGCGATGTGTACAGCTTCGGGGTTCTGCTTGCAGAATTACTGACAGGTGAAGCAGTAATCTGTTTCAAAAGACCCGTCGAGGATAAAAATCTGTCGAGTTATTTCCTATCTTCGATCAGGAAAGGCAGGCTGTTTGCGATTATTGACAGTAGTTTGGTAAGGAATGAGAGCGAGCTGATCAGTAGTAGTGTGCATGGGCACCAACAGATCCAACAGATGGGTGAACTAGCACAAAAATGCTTAAGAGTCCAGGGAGAAAAGAGGCCTACAATGAAAGAAGTAGCAATGGTGCTGCATGGATTAATGGGGTTGTCTTCCGATAAACCTGATGTCTTGGATGATGAGGATATAGGTGATGACGATAGCAAAATACGTCTGCACTTGTTAGAGTCCACAGAGTTATTATCTTACACAGATAGCATGAGTACGATGGGCGATACCAGCAAAGGCATATTGCCCTTGGAAACTGAGGGGCGTTAAATTACATACATATATCTAGAAATAATCAGAAGAAGTATTTCCATATTTTTAGGATAAATTCTGCTACTGCTCATTGTCAAGGATTGTATTTTAATGTGGAAATAGCCTTCTATATGTCGGACACTCTATAGGAAGGTTAACTAGTTTCCTTGGCTGGACAATTTTCTTACCTTTTATCTTTGTTTTGGTTTCCAAATTTGACGTAGTAATTTTAACTAAGAAATCTATAAACTTCTCATTATGAAGTTCTCTAATTTTGTTCACTTAGAATTTTTGGTTCATTATATGTACCTATCGTATTAGTTATATTCTTACGGTAAAGAAAAAAAAACTCGTCATAAGAGATGATCAGTTCACGAAAAGCAGCTCTCTTTTTCTTTCTCGTCCTCTTCGTATCCCTTGTATTTATCACACAGGTTACAGCGAGGAGAAATCGCGGGCGCAACTACTATGGTGGTGGTGGTGGTCGCAGTCGCAGCTACCATGATGACTATGATGACGGCGGAGACTATGACTTCAAGGGTATGGCCTTTTTTGCGATTATACTGATCATTGCATTAGTGTTTGTACTAGAGAAAGGGAACTCTCTTGGTGGTCCAAGCGTGTGCCTGACTTAATATACCTGGCCAGCCTCGGAACCCCCATCCTCATGACAAAGATAACTAATTAGATTTAGAAAATCCTCTTTACAATTCCTAATTGTTGAAAATCATTAAAAAAATTTACTTATATTTTTGTACTAGTCTTCTTGATTTGATTTATATAGTTATGATTTAGCTACCCATCAAACATATAACGTGATGTTTACCCCCATTGTTCCAACATATATAAGGAGGCTTCACCTCTCTTCCGGAAAAAAAAAACTAATCTCAAAAACCTAATTCTCATCTCATCACTCCTAAATCTCTGAAAAAAATGGTGAAAAGAGTTCGAACTGTAGTATTAATGAGAGTCTAAGCACGTCGCATAATCGATATTTAGGTACAAAGAGAATCAGGAATGCAAATCCACTTATTTTTACCTTTTAGGGTTTTTAAATTCCTGATTTGGGTAAACGATCGATACATAATTGGTTATGGATTTGGTCCTATTTCGCAGCAGATTCATTTTCCTATAGGTAGTATATTGGTCAGTTACACAGCTTTTGCTTAGTTGTTGCTACTTATTGCATAAGACAGGGCCCATGATGTTAATATTTGCTTGGATACAAGGTGTGTCAACGGTTGAATCAACTGTCAGGAGTTTTACACTCTAATTTTGTCAAAAGTGGAAGTCTCTTCAGGACTTTGTTTCTGAAGAGAAGCAAGATGAAGGTAAAATCTCGGCTTGGTAACCCTTTAATCCCGTGAATCATTTGCTCTCAAATATCATACTATCATTATCTTACTCCCATTATAATAATTCTCAGGTACATGGTTCTCAACCATGTAGCAGTGTGTTCGACTCCCACATATGACACAGTTATTAGAGTAGGCTAAAGCCTAAAAACCTTAAATTGGTCTTCACATAGAGTTGTTAGTCTCATTTTGCACAACACCTATACTAGAAGGAGTCTAAACTAAAACTCAATGTGTTAACAGAGCAGAAAGTCCTGCTGCGGATGGGGATCCAAATTTTAACTTGAATAACAAGTCAACAACTCAACCTAGGGAAACGATGCAGCTCGATGATGAAACAAAGCCACAAGAATATGGTGAACACAATGGCCAACACGATTGCACAAATACAGGAGAAGCCGGTGGGAAAACTAGAACGACATATATTTTGACTTCAGAAGTAGTTGGGAGCTGGGAATTTAGCACGGCCTCAGTTCACGGGGAGAATGAAAATGAACGGAGGGGAGTTAGAGATACAGTTGGAAGTGGCAATTGAATCTTAAGAAGATGGCCAGGCTGTGGGGAGTCAGATTGGGGGTTCAGCTGCTGCTCTTGGAGCCTCTTGCTATTTGAACAAGTTTGAGTCAGGATTGTTATGCTATATATGATAGTGCCCAAATTGTAGCTCCTGAATTTAACCAAAACATCTCCGATGGTGGTGGTATTGGTTCAGGTCTAACAAGGGAAATGGGTGATGAAGGATCTAATGCAGACCATGAAGACGGAAGTAATCACGACGGTGACACTAATGTGGGAGTTGATCACGCATGAGTGAGCAAAACGACGATCCACTATTTAAATGACGTTGATGTTACTAAAGATGATTCTGTAGGATAAGTTGACAACAATTTTTTTATAAAGAAAAGATGTAGCCATGTAAATATGAGTTAGAGTTCTTTCCTATGTTCTCTTTCTACATCATCTTATCTTCTCTTTATTCATGTGAATAGAAGAAATTAAGCTAGCCAGTTTGTACGTTGTTTTTGATAGGACACACATTTATGAGATGATAAATTGAACGAAACCTTATTATAATAAATTAACCTACTAATAGACGCATTAATTTGGTATTGCGTTTCATTGCTTGAAGAAAGTGTAAGGTTTGTTCGCTGTTTGTTATAAAGAGTATTAATTTATTTGTAAACAATTTATTTTCGGAGCTCCTAAATATGTTAATTTGACCAGTACTAATGATGGCTTCCATCTAAGCACTTTCAGAATGCTTATGAATGTTGGAAATTACCTACCTGGGAAACAATTGTCGCCACAGTTGTTTTAGTTACTGCTACAGTTATCTCAAAATTGCACGAGCTAAGTTAATTCAATTAACTTAATCCCGTGCAACGCATGGGTAAGATACTAGTTTAAATTTAGTGGAGAAAATGACACAAATCATATATGATAACATGAATATAAGGGTGTTCACAAATCCTTCCTCTTTTTTATAAACACTTGTTTCAAAACAAAACTAACTATGCATTGGTATGAAAAAGTGAAGCAAGATTGTTAATAATGGGTGTCAATATAATTTAGGGATACCAAATTTCATATAAAACAAAATATTTTTCCATTTTGAAATGGTACACCCCAAACAAAATCTGAACCCTTATTAGCAGCCATAAAATAGCACTCAAGTTTCAACTCGGCTGATCAAACAAAAATCCCTTAACACAATGTTCTTTTTCCAAAGCTTTTCAGAAAACCTTTCCAATGCTAGGATTAAAAATGTGGGGTTTTGTTAAAGCACTGATTTGTTGGTATTGCTCATGCACGCTACAAAAATCACTTAAGTGATTATTTTTAACTAAATCACCTCGACTCCAACCGCATGGTGTTCGGGGGCGGAACCGGAAATGTTCTATATCCCAAACTTGATCCTTTTCGACCCATGCTTAAGCCTAAAATCCCCAAAGGTTTCAAGGTCCAATAAAAGAACGCGCGATTAGGAGATACTTAAATTAATTGGAGATACAGGAAAAGGACAAAAATCGGATCCAAATATCAAATCAGGATCATTCCTTATTTAAGTATTTTACATAATTCATAATCTACCGTTCACTAATCAGGTTTAGTGTTTAATTATAATTAGAAAAAATCTTAAGTATTTGTTAAATGATTAGTGTGTATTTTTATTTGTATTTGGGTGAGTGAGTGAGTGAGGTGAGAGTAGAAGAAGGGAAAAAATATTTGAGAGGGAACCTTTTTTGGTGAAAATGGAGGATGATTGTGAAGAGATAATTGGTGCTGCTGAATCTTTAGCTCAACTACAACAAGGTGCATATCTTGAATCTTCAGCTAATGAAAACAACTCACAATTGCAAATCTTTGTTGAGTCAACACCCTTGAATGATGATTTTTACGAGCATGGAGAGTTTTTTGAAGAACCTACACAAGAAAGTAAACTAGCATCCCCAATACACAGGTAAAACTGTTAAGAGGTTGAAAATTTGATTTTTTTTTCTTTGAATCCACCATTATTGCAGCTGAAAAGGCTCGGTGCCGGCATGGACGTGGTATGAATACAATGCCGGAAGCCTCTGTACTAGCATGGTATTCATACTACGACCATGCCGGCAGCCCGATATCCCCCATTTTGAAATTCAATCCGGCATAGTATTCAACCAAAAAACTATACTGGTACAAAAGTTACTTTTGACCAACCACGAAATATTCTACGGAATATGCTACCGGCATGGTTTAATTATAACTGCATTAAAAACATACAGAAAGAAGTGTCTTCCAAACCTAAATACCGGCATGGTAAATTAATTAACTACCACGCCGGAACCGTGTACCGGCGTGGAACCATAGATAACAAGCATGCCGGCACTTTCACCGGCATTGTTCAATTTTAACATTACCATGTCGGTACCTACAAAAAAAAACATACAGGAAGGAGTGTTTTCCAAAGCTAAATACAGGCATGGTATATGAATTATGGGTTACGCCGGAAACAGGTATCGGCGTGGAACCTTAGATAACGATCGTGTCGGCACTTATGTTTCCGGCGTTGATTTCAGATGAAATTTGTATGCCGGAAAAAGTTTCAAATTTGGTTTTCAGTTTCGGTTCAGTTCGACCATGCCGGAACATTGGTCGAGCATGCCGGAACATTGGTCCGGCATAGTGTTTTAATTTTTTTTGGAACTAATTTATTTTCTTTTCATTCGATCCTTAGGTTGTGATATATATTGATCCAACAAATGCAAGACCGCTTGGTCGGGATACGTCGAAATAATATAAAATGCCTCCGGTATATTACCAAAGAATACTTTTCACTTAGTATCTTGAACTTTACTAATGGATTGCTTGTAATGAACCTTATAATCTCCCATTGTTATCCTTGTGTATGTAATAAAATCTCCAGAGGAGGCAATTGCTTGGACTAAAGAGACAGCTCTTAAGAACATGTGTGTTGGTGAGGAATACCCAAGGTTCAAAGATCCGTTTTGAGATGATTTGCGAGAGAAGTGGGGTGTACAAGGAGAATACCATGTAAAATACTACTCTATAGGAAGGTTAACTAGTTTCCTTGGCTGGACAATTTTCTTACCTTTTATCTTTGTTTTGGTTTCCAAATTTGACGTAGTAATTTTAACTAAGAAATCTATAAACTTCTCATTATGAAGTTCTCTAATTTGGTAAACTTAGAACTTTTGGTTCATTATATGTACTATCTTATTAGTTATTCTTACGGTAAAGAAAAAAAACTCCTCATAAGAGATGATCAGTTCACGAAAAGCGTCTCTCCTTTTCTTTCTCTTCCTCTTCGTATCCCTTGTATTTACACAGGTTACAGCGAAGAGAAATCGCAGGCGCAGCTACTATGGTGGTGGTGGTGGTCGCTGTCGCTGTCGCAGATACCATGATGACTATGATGACTGCGGGGACTATGACTTCAAGGGTATGGATTTTTTTGCGAATATACTGATCATTGCATTAGTGTTTTTGTACTAGAGAAAGGGAACTCTCTGTTGGGAAAATTGGCATCCCAAGCGCAGCGAAATCACAGGATCACAAAGGGCAATTGGCAATTTAAACCAAATATGGGAGAAATAATAAGAGAGAGACAGAAGATAAAGAAGCACACAACCACAACACAAGATATACGTTGTTCACCTTTAACAGGATACGTCCACGTCCAACACCACTAGAAAAACTTCCATTAATCAAAGACCATTACATGCTCTTTCCGCAACCCAAGACATGACCCAAAGAGTTAACAAGACATATCTGAGAACACCATTGGATAAACCATAGATATCAACTCTCTAACATTCGCCAAACCATCCTTGTGTCTTCTCTTCTACACCATCTTCATGGCTGCTACTAACAGAGTAGAAACATGGAAACTAGAAACTTGGTTTAGGGCAAAGCCCTAAACCCTAAATACTAGAAACCAAAATCCTCTCGTTATAAGTTTTTCTCCCACACCGATATTGACCTTCACGGTAGCACTCGATCCTCCCTAATAAAGAGACCAAAATCCTAAGCACAAGGATTTACCACTCTTCTAGGTTGGATTATCACAAACCTACAATTCTAATCCTATATATAGAGACACAAACTTGGCCCTCAAGAATCCCTAACTTTGGGAATAAGTTTTCCTAACTTAGCTCTTAAGTTACTAAACTTTAGGAACAAGCTTGCTTAGAATATAATTTGACTTGTGGTCAAACTACTCACTGATTAAATCCCACACTCTCTTGGTGGTCCGAAGCGTGTGCCTGGCTAGCCTCGGAGCCCCCATCCTCAGGACAAATATAACTAGTGCGACACATTAGATTTAGAAAATCCTCTTTACAATTCCTAATTGTTAAAGATCATTAAAAAATTTACTTATATTTTTGTACTACTCTTCTTGATTTGATTTATATAGTTATTATTTATCACCTGAATATACTGGTACATGGTCTTGCTTCTTATTGTGATCATATATAATTGCTGACGGATCATACGTGTTGTGCATCTCAATGGCTTCTTGTGTAAATTAATACTCGTATACTAATTACGAAACAGTAATAATCGGTCCCTAAAGAAAAACAACCCCAGTCCCCACGTGGGTTGCACAGACCGACTCGCGTCGGACACAGGACGCGCATTGGACAGTGACATGATGCGTGTCCGAAGCACCAATATGCGTGTTCCGCGCGCATCTGTAGATGGGAAAAAACGATTTGCTGGATTTTACGGAATTACGGAGACGACCGTGCGGAGGAGACTCCTCGAACCGAGCAAAATGTTTAACCTCACACAGATGCACTTCAAGAAAGGAGTGCTTTAATTTCGAGAGATCAATCTGTAGGACTCCGGCCTAAACCAAAACAATGGTCGTTCCAGAGTCAATTCGGTCACAAGAGAGGATGGGTTTATCTGTAGGAGGGAAGCTGAGAAATGTGTGAGATCAATGGTGATCAAGGATTGTTGGTGTGTTTTGTATTTTGCGTGAAAATAGTTTCTGAATGATTGAGTTTACTCAGTTGAGAGTAATTGCTAAGACGATGAATTCGTGTAGACGAAAGACTGTCTATCGAGAATCGTCTGTTGTTTCAATCGTAGGTTCAGAGAAATATTTATATTGCAAGAGCAGTAGACACCTTGATTCCAGTAAGTGTGACAGTTATTGAAGTCAAAGAGTGGGAAAGTGGGAAATCGTGTAAAACCAGTTTCTCATCGTGCGGAGGTTTGGTTGATTGTCCACCCACTACTTCGTTAACTCCTTCAACTGCTTGCACGACTTAGTCACATTCTCATCGTGGGTGAACACACGTGTCGCAGGCCGCCAGACCAAAACCCTAGTTAATATCCCCCATGTGACACGATTGATGTCTCGTGATTGTGGAGTCTTCAAGGAAGACATGTATTTAGTTAGTCAGTTGCTGACTTCATGGGACAATGAGTCCTTGCACTGCTGAGTCGAACAAATGTTCTAGGACTCATGAATTGAACGTGTCTGTTGAGACAGAAGTACAATTGTCGAATAAATGTTGATAGTTAAGGTGAACAAATATTGTTCACTTGATGAATTGTTGAATATTGATAGTTGAACCAATATTTCTTAGTTTGAGCAAATATTGCTCATTTGAGCAAGTATTGCTCGTTTGATGAATTATTGGTAACATGACCAAATAAAATATCAATTCAAAATACTGGTAATTGAATCGGGTATAATTAACTAAAATGTTGATCACGGGATCAGCGTAAAATTATTAGTGTTCGAATCTGCTCAGAATTATGTTTTGCAGAGCTTTGGATTCGAAACCCTAATTTTGGTCAATTGCTGATCAATTGATGATTTATTAGAAATCAACGACAGAGTGAAGGAGGGACCGGCTTCATGGGATGATGAGTCGACCATGTAACGCCCAGATGCTCTAGTGAGCAAAATACCAAAGTCTCTTGAAGACCAGTTGGTGAAAAGATGATCAAATGCTGGTTTAATCATTAATTGAAATAATGTTCGTCTGAACCTTAGGTGATAAAACCTAATAAATTATGAAGAGATGAAGGAACGACCAAGGGGTCATGAAACCGGCCCTGGTTGGTCACGAGATCGACTGACGATCATTTTATGAAATTCCAAGTCGTTTGGAAGAATTCTGGACCTAATGCGTGCAATTGTGCAAATTAGGTCAAATTGTGAAAATGCGTGGGATAGGCTCCTTGCAAGCCAAAGAGTCAACCTTGGTCGGTCAAGGTAACATGCTCACATCGCCAAAGTGTCCTCGTCTCCGTCCTGAGAATTTTGATATTTTCTGATGTGCGTTTGAGCAACATTTTGAGAAAATATGAAGAAATCAAGGATTTTGCTGAAACTGAGGAAACCACATAAGATGAAGGAAATAATAATAATAATAATAAAATGAAGGGATCATGAAGTTCGGGACCGGATATGGCCAAGGTATGGCCGGTCGGCCAATGAGCACGGTCCCATGGCACTTTTCCTAATTTATTATTATTTTCATGAGTTTAGGGAAATATCATGAAATCAAGAAGTTTGTTGAAATCAAGGAGTTTCCTTGAAGTGAAGGAGTTTCCACGAGATGAGGGAAACAAATAATATTAATAGTAATAAAATAAGGGCGTGTGGGACCGTCTTGGGCATGGTCGGCCGGCCACAGCCCGGTCCCGTGAGTCTCCCCTAATTTTATATTATTTTCAAGATTTGAAGAAAATATCATGAAATTAAGGGATTTCCATGAGATGATGGAAATAATTAATAAAATAAGGAATTACAAGGTGTGGGACCGGTCACGGCTAGGGCATGGTCGGCCGGCTAGTGACCACAGTCCCGTGACACATTTCCTAATTTTATGTAATTTTTGTACAATTCCTTAATGTGAAGGAAATACCATGAAACGAAGGAGTTTCATAGAATTAAGGAATTTCCATGAGATGATGGAAATAATTAATAAAATAAGGAATTACAAGGTATGGGACCGGTTACGGCTAGGGCATGGCCGGCTGGCTAGTGACCACGGTCCCGTGACACCTTTCCTAATTTTATGTAATTTTTGTACAATTTCCTTAATGTGAAGGAAATACCATGAAACGAAGGAGTTTCATAGAATTAAGGAATTTCCATGAGATGATGGAAATAATTAATAAAATAAGGAATTACAAGGTGTGGGACCGGTCACGGCTAGGGCATGGCCGGCCGGCTGATGACCATGGTCCCGTGACACCTTTCCTAATTTTATGTAATTTTTGTAAAATTTCCTTAATGTGAAGGAAATACCATGAAATGAAGGAGTTTCATAGAATTAAGGAATTTCCATGAGATGATGGAAATCATTAATAAAATAAGGAATTACAAGGTGTGGGACTGGTCACGATTAGGGCATGGTCGGCCGGCTAGTGACCACGGTCCCGTGACACCTTTCATAATTTTATATAATTTTACATAATTTCCTTGATGTGAAGGAAATATCATGAAACTGAGGAGTTTCATAAAATTAAGGAATTTGCTCAAATGAGAGGATTTTCATGGGATCAAGGGAAAATAATAAAATATGATAAAATAAAGAAAGGGGCGTAGGACCGGCCACTGATGCATGACCGGCCGGCCGGTGGGCTTGGTCCCCTTAGACGCCTCTTTTAAATATTTTATTATTATTATTTTTCTCCATGGTTTCATCGTGCCTTTGCATTTTTTGAATGTTCATTCGCGCATTCAGGTGCTCGTTAGCGCATTATTATTGAATACACTTGCACCATTTTGTTGGGGCTTACTCGATGGCGGTTCAGATGCTCGTACGTTGAATATTTATCAGTAACCCATGAAATTCTGCTGGGAAGAACCATGAATTGAAGTAATGAAATATTATGAAGAACGTAGAATATTTTCTAAGGATTCAGTTAATGAATCTAATGATTTAGAAATAATTAATTGATGGCTCTATACTAGCAGGCACGCCGTCTAGGAGCATTAATTATTAGAGGATTGGGTGATATGAGCTAGTTGAAGCGTCATATTTATTATGTATAGTATAGTCAGGGAAAACACGTTGTTGCATCCTGAAGACGTTATCGCTCTATACTAGCAGGCAAGATGTTTAGGAGCCGTCCAATCATAATGATTCTATACACATGTCTTTTATATAGTCAGGGAAAACATTGTTACATCCTGAAGACGTTATTGCTCTATACTAGCAGGCAAGCTGTCTAGGAGCCGTCCAATCGTTCAATTCTATATAAAAGTAATTACTGAAATTGCTCAGTATTCATGAGATATGCCGTTGCCTCAGTTGAGAGACTGCATATTCACGTATGCTCTGAGAGACAATATACTCAGTCAGAGATTCTTGTGGCATGAGCTTTCATGCTTCAATGAGAGACATGAGCCTCAATACTCATCTGATTTCTGGATCAGGAGCATGTACAATTATGGTTTTATGATTTTAGCCTTTGTCGAAAATCCACCATCTACAGCGTCTTATTTGGACGCACCGATAACTCGTGTTTGAAACATCTTTTTTTTCATTTTCATTTAAACTTCTTCCTTTATTTTTACGATTATTAACTAAATGAGGAAAGACAAACATTTAGATCAATCACTTAAGTCTTTATTAGGGTTTTGTAATTGACATTACATATATCCTTAGTTGGGCATGTGTTGTTCAAAGAAAGCAGGTTGATTGTGCCATGTGTTTATACACATGTAGCATTATTTTCTAAATTCTAGGATCGAAACACTTGACTTTTCTATATAAATACATAATTGTATATATAAATAATATATAAATAAAATATATATATACGTGCCCGCGTCCTAGTTTTTTGAGAATTTTGTGGTGTCCACGTCCGCATCGTGTCGTGTCCGCATCTGCGTCTGTGCAACCCAGATCCCCACCCATGAGCCAAAAGATAGTCAAGGGACCGCAACATACTCGGGTGCTAAACCGATCTCTTGATACTCTAAATATTCTAATTCTAATTTAGGTCAAATATCACTAAGAATTTTGTGGGGTTTGAAACTGATGATTAAAACAAGTACGAGAAAGTAGTAAAGTAAATACTTTTTTTCTTCCTTCTTCCTTACTGTTTCGCTACAAACCTAACGCGTAACGAGCTTTGTTGTAATTTGTATATGAATTTTTTTTATGTCTTTTTCATGATTTATATTGGCTGACACCAAATTACTAGAAATACCAATTTAACATGGGATAAAATCTTTTTGTCCTACATAAAATGGTATCAGCCCGGCTAACTATAAGTAGTTGCTGTCTGCCTAGCTTATTCTCTTTTGGATGTTTTATATATACACAGACAAAAATGTAGAGTTCCACATAAAGATAAATATATACTTATTTATTTATATTTGTGAAACCATGAGATGAGCTTAAAATACTAGCCTAACGGCAAAGAACATTCTTAAATTATACTACCAAAAGTACACACTCTTTGGCAAATGACAATATCAGTTCACTCCAACATCTTAATATTGAGCCCCTAAGCCACATGGAACACTGAAATTTGGGTAGACAAATTTATATCATTGATAAACAATTAAAAGAAGAGGCTCCCCTAAATTAAATAGTAAATTAGCCTTGTATAGAAGGCTTCAAATGGTGACGCTACCCATAGGCATACAAAATAGGTATGATCCGGACAAAACCAATGAACAATGCTCAATAGATGATGAATGCAAAATATATGACTAAAACCTCACATAAATAATTAGATCGTAGAGGTCAAGATTTATTTTGCATGTTGAAAAGTTGTTCAAAAAAAATTCCTAAAATTGTTTGCGACCGACTCTTGTAATCCCTTCAGCATGTTAGATAGACTAGATTTGTTCTCGTGCTACGTACTGGACATCTTTTTATTAATTTGGTATACGCGGGGCTTCTCCCCGCCCCGTGGCGATGCATTTTTGATTTGGCGTGCATGGGGATTCTTCCTGTCCTGTGACGATGTATTTTTGATTTGGTGTGCTTGGGGCTTCGCCATGCCCCATGGCGATGTATTTTTTATTTCTTGTGGCGGGGAAAATACATTAAATAGGTGGAGAAGATGTACATATTTATTTATTTCTCCTTTTATTTTCGCATAAAATATACGTGAAATAGGTGGATTTTTTTCCCTTTATATATTAATTTGGAAAAAAAAGAATCCTAATATCACATGTCATTAAAATCAAGATCACAAGATGGTAGTGATGTCACCTTAAACAATATGTCTTTTTGAGAACGCGCAATATTGGGATATAAAAAGAAATTGGGAGGTATGAATATATGATAATAGGACAAAATAAAGATTTAAATAGTAAATCAAGGTCACCCTCTATCCAGGTAATTTATATAATTCCTAATATACCCATCACTAATCATGTTTATTGGTTAATTATAATTAGTTAAGTTAATAGATTAGTTTAATAATGATTAGTATAAATCATTATCATTGAATTTGTTGATGCAACAACATTAAATCAAGATAGTTATGATCATGAAGGTTTAGGTGAAGAACCAACCTAGGAAAGTAAACAAGCTGAACATACAAGTGCTCCAAATATACTCATGTATAGGTATTAATGTATTGATATTTGATTTTTTTTCATTGAATTCGCCATTGTTACGCCTGAAAAACTCTGTGTTCGGCTTCATAAAAGTATGAATACCATGCCCGCATGGCCCAAATCGGCATGGTATTCATACTTTCACCATTCCAATACACAATATTCCCAATTTTGAAATTGTAAGAACACTGCCGACACAAAAAAAAAGCTATTTTCGAGCATGTCGGTAGTAGTGCCGGCATGGTACATTGCTTAACTTTCTATGCCGACACATGATACAAATTTCCCAGAAATTTGAGTTTTTTCATTTGGCTATCGGCATTTATAGATTTCTATCGAGCATGCCGGCAATTAATAATTTCGGCATGGTATTCATACTAAAAACAGTGTCGGTATAGTAAAACGGCATGGTGTTCATATTAAAACTATGACAATACGTAGTATTAATTGAAACTGAAACTTTGCAGTTACAATTTTGATTCTAACCTAAACGAATTCTTTTAAAACAAATCGATGATTAAGTTTCTTTCAAGGAGACATATTTAAATAATAGATTAGTCGTCGATTTTTTTTTTTTGAAACAATGATGAAATCGTGATGGAGAAAATAAAAATCAAAGAGAGGAGCCGGCAGAGAAGGAGAAGAGAAGAGAATAGAAGGAGAAGAGAAGAAGAACATAAGTTAAAATATTAAAGGGTATTTTAGTATTTTCATACCTATAAATCACCCCTTAGCTGAAACTATTGCATGGTGATATTAATTCATATCCCCAATTATTTTCTATATCCCCACAATTGGGCGTTCCTTTTTAAGACCTTGAGCCTGACATAAAAGATGTTCTGAATTTTCTGAAACAACTTGTAAAACAAACAAAATAATAATTTGTGGTTTGTCAAGGAAAAGAAGGGAAAAAAAGCCTCGCGTTTTTAGGGGCCACCCGAAAGGATTTAGGGGCCATCAATTTATACCCATCCAAAGACTCTAGTTAAGGGGTACCCTATATGATATTAAAGTTACATAAATGCCCTTCTGGTAAAACTGTATAAAAACCAAATCAAAAAAAATTCTACTCATTTCAACTCTTCTTCTTCCAGTTTCATATTATCTTCCGATTGTGAAGAAAAAAAACTTTCCCTCGTTCAACCGAAACATCGCCGCGAATCGTAAAATCAAAACATCGTCGATTCGTTTATAAAACAATGGATAAGGGAAATGAAACCCACAGACCTAGAACCAAAAATGTTGCTCGGGGTATCGATCCAAAGATTGGGATTTTAGCAAGAAATAAAGAAATTTTGCTGCAAATGAAGAAAACGCGAAGAAGAAGTACCCGCAATGTAGTCGGTGGTGGCGATTCCGATAGTCAAACACTTCGTCAACTTCAAATGGCCCCAATTAGGTAAGAATCTATCATTTTTGGGGTTTATTTCGCTTTAATTCGACGAATCGAGAAAAAAAATTCTAGGGTTTTCGGTTATTTATCCAGATTCGGCGATATTCATGCTTATTTACTTCCGAATGTAGTCGTGTTCTTCATTTCTCAAGAACATCGACAGTATTCGGGAGAAATATTTGATGGTTATCTGCCGAATATTGTTGGCCATATCTTCCTGGATACAAACTGGTAATAATCGGTAGTTTAATGAATTTTTGGCTCCCGAATATATTTAAGTAGACACACAGTATTCGGAAGTACACTCACTACCGAAATATATATATTGAAAAAATCTCAAAATTTCTGATATAGGAAAAATCCCATTTTGGGGCCAGTATTTATTCGGAAGACAATATAATGTTTTATACCTCCGATTGTGTAGGATAAAATTTTAGAGTTTCTGAACTCCAGTTGATGAATATTCGGTTGTAAACATGTTTAGTTATATTCCGATTGTTTTTCATTCGGAAAAATATGTGTCTTCTTACTTCCGAATTTGTTCATTCGGGTTATAGTTGTGTACTTTGTCTTCCGATTGTGTAGGATGAAAAATTTAGAGCTTCTGAACTCCAATTGATGCATATTCGGTTGTAAATATGTTTAGTTAGCTTTCGATTGTTTTGTATTCGGGAACAGTATGTGTCTTCTTACGTCCGAATGTGTACATTCGGGTTATATTTCCATACTTTGTCTTCCGATTGTATAGTTTGTAAATATTGTTCCTTTCTTGTTGTTTAGACAAAGTCGAGAAAGGAGGAAGAAAGTGACAGCTAGTGCTAGGAGGGAAAGGAGTGCCAAAGATAATTCAAGTGCTCAACAAAGCTTACAAGAACAAAGCAGTCAACAAGGAGTGCAACCAAGTGCTGAACAAAGTGTAGAACAACAGTGAACAAGGGTGCAACCAAGTGTTGAACAAGCCGCTCAACAAAGTGCAGAACCAACTGCTCCACAAGTTACACCCCCACCATGAAATTGAACCAGTTGATCCAGTGCCAAGAGTAGAAGAAGAAGGACAACCAAGTGGTACCCAAAAAGCCAAAAAAGGAAAAGATGGTGTAAAGAAGGATATTGCTAAGAAAGCATCACATCTTGTCCCTCAGCACTTGAAGAAGAAGGGTATTCCAGCACAGGCAAATCCTTGGGCTACCGGCGGATGGAGGAAAATTGCTATTTGGATACAAAGACTCATGGGCCAGAGAAATATACGAAACCGAGGTAATAAAATTACTATTTTTTATTAATGTATTGTCTATGTGTTATATCGTAATATTTGTATTAAGGATTTTTTTACTTTAATAGGATCATCAAGATGCGGTCCGTCTACTCAAACCTACCGCCGCACCAACAAAAATGCTTGCGTGGCCTTTATCCGGTGAATGTGAAAGGTTCAAGTCAATTGTTGCCAACTCGGGGTTAGCTAATGCCGCCGAGAATTCATTGTTGGAACATGATCGTGTGGCCATATCGGCGTTCGTGGAGAGAATGTATCCTGAGACCGATACTTTCCATATGCCGTTTGGGGAGATGACGATTACTCCGGATGATGTTGTGCAGATTCTTAACCTTCCCGACCAAGGCACAGCTGTGAAGTTTAACTACACAAAGCAGTTAAGTTGGGCACAACTTTATGCTCTAACTAAAAAGTGCTTAGGTTGGGATGAAGAGACAACAACAGCAGAGTTTAGGAGGCATGCAAGTTACAGAACAAGACAGATCAACATTACACTCTTTGATGAATATGTTCGAGGCACCTTGGAGAAGGAAAAGAATGGAACGTTAACTGATGAGCAAGTGAACCACGCTGCCACCGCATATCTCCTTTGTGTATTGGGATGTGTCATATTCCCCAATACTTCTGGCAACCGGATCGACGCCAACCTTATACAACTTTTGGATCCTCTCCATGAAGTCGGTGACTATTCTTGGGGCACGGCATGCCTAGCATTCTTGATGGAAGAGTTGAGAAAGGCTTCGAGGCTAGGAACCTGCCAAGTTGCCGGGAACGTGGCTCTATTGCAGGTTTTTTCTTTAACTCTATAACTCACTCTATAGTTATTCGGTAGACAATACATATGCATATCATAACTCCAAATGACGCATATTCGGTAGGAAATGATCCATCTCTTTTTCCGAATGTTGGTTATTCGGTGGCTAGGTACTTATTTTTTTTTCCGATTATATATAATCGGAAATATTCTTTTGATATTAGAACCGAATATACAGGCCAGAAAAACTATAGGTTACTGAACTCCAAATGACGCATATTCGGTAGGAAATGATCCATCTCTTTTTCCGAATGTTGGTTATTCGGTGGTAGGTACTTATTTTTTTCCGATTATATAATCGGAAATATTCTTTTGATATTAGAACCGAATATACAGGCCAGAAAAACTATAGGTTACTGAACTCCAAATGACGCATATTCGGTAGGAAATGATCCATCTCTTTTCCGAATGTTGGTTATTCGGTGGAAGCTAGGTACTTAGTTTTTTCCGATTATTATAATCGGAAATATTCTTTGATATTACTACCAATATACAGGCCAGAAAAACTATAGGTTACTGAACTCCAAATGACGCATATTCGTAGGAAATGATCCATATCTATTTCCGAATGTTGGTATTCGGTGGATATACTCAGTTTTATTTCCGATTAATATAATCGGAAATAATGTTTGGAAATTACTACCGAATATACACAATCTATTTACTAAAACTTGGTTTCTTATGTATATAGGCATGGATCTATGACCACTTCCCTATCCTGAAGTTGGCCGGAGAGAACCCGGGGTGGTGCAAAGGTACTCCTAGAGGAACAAAGTATATATTTGAAGACAACCGTTCTAGGACAAAAGAGCAGCAGTTGATTCGCATGAGGGAGATTTTGGACCAATTGAAGGCCTCGGACGTATGCTTTGATCCATACAAGGAAGATCGATCCAGTGGGCATATAAATGTTCGGTCGGACTTGTCCCTTTATTTTGGACCATTGTGGCACCCCACAGGATATGTGATGTATAACCCCTCTAGGGTGATGCGACAACACGGGTATATACAACATCAACCTGTGGAGAAAATGGGGGATTACTACAAATTGGAGTTGGAGTTGTGCTCTTCTAGTGGTGATAATCTCACGATTGTTCACACAGGCCCACCTACTGTTCTTGATAACTGGGATAAGAGGAATGACTTCATTATCGACACTGGTAGACGAACCACCCGAGGTGATGAAAATTCTCCAGACTATATGAGTTGGTATAACAACGTATCACATCCTTTGGTTATCCGTGAAATCAAATCCAACACTACTGCGGCGGGTTCAAGTTATAATTGTATCATCAAAGACAAACCAGCTGGTTATGATAGACTGGTGCGTGTTCTTATATTTTTGTTCATTTTATATTATTCCTATAAATCTTAGGTAATTACCGTTTGATGTTATGTCATTACGTATAAAAAATAGGTGAATAGGTTCAAGCGTGTTTTCAAAATGTTAACTGCATGCCTGAAGAGCGGAGATCACATGCCAGCTGAGAAGATCAAAGAGGCTAGAGACCTAGTTGATAATATGGATAATGAAGATTATGCTGCCCAGTTTGGGGAGAAAGTCACGAAGAGGTATCCGCCCAAGGTGGCAGTATCAAAGACGGGTAAAAGAACTCGAGCTTCATCGAGCGCTGAAGGTGCTCCAACTGAAGGTGCTCAAACACGTGGTCGTGCGGGACTGGGAGGTAGTCACGGTCGTAAAGTAAAGAAGAGCAGATAAATGACAATGATTTGTGTTGTACATTCGGAAGTTTGGGTAATTAAGTTTACTTCCGATTATTGCAAGTTCAAAATTTGAAAAGTATCAGTTTTTCCCAAATTCTGATTTTTGGGCCATCCTACATTCAGGACTTTACAAAAAAAAAAATATTCTCCGAATATTACAAGTTCAAAACAAACCATGCCATGGCTCTAGGTGATTCCAAGGGCCAATATAGAAGGTTAGACAACCCATATTCGGAAGTTTGAGTAACTAAGTTTACTTCCGATTATTGCAAGTTCAAAATTTGAAAAGTATCAGTTTTTCCCAAATTCTGATTTTTGGGTCATCGTACATTCGGGATTTTACAAAAAAAATTATCCTCTGAATATTACAAGTTCAAAAAAAAACCATGTCATGGCTCTAGGTGGTTCCAAGGGCCAATATAGAAGGTTAGACAACCCATATTCGGAAGTTTGGGTAACTGATGAGTGCTAAAAAGTGCATATTTCTATATATTTTTATTGGCATTTAACTCATCTTTTGTGCATTAATTCTACATTTTATCCCATATTCTGTATTTTCATTGTTTTCAAGAATAAATATTTTTCTTAATTAATTTTGCATTTTAGGTACTAAATAAAGCCTGGTTATCTCAAGGAGCGAAAAGAGCAAAGAAACGGCAAAGACTCCCGCTAGGAGGAAGCGAAGAATGATGTTTGCAAGAGCCGGATCAACTAGAAGTGGGCTTGAAGAGGAAGAATTGTTCTTAAAGAAGATATGGGCTTGGCATACCCAAGACCCAAAACCCTTACCCAAATCCATTTCCATTATCCATACCCATTTCCATGAGAGCCGTCAGATTGGATCCATCTCATCATCCAACGGTCGCCTCATCATTGTGCATCAAACTCCGAAGCTCCCGCCACACACTATAGTACCTAACTCCATCTGAAGTCGTCAATTTTGTTGTATCTCATAATCCAACGGTCGCTACATACCTCTCCATCGTAGCCGTTCGATTCAATCTATATGGGATCATCCAATGCTCTTTACTCGATGTTCATCAAAGTTCGCTATCCCCGCGTCACACCCTAGCAACCGAACACCTACACCCCAAACAAACAGACCCTAATCTCATTATCCATCGAGCTCTATTCTCCCCAAATTCTCTGCAACAGCCATCCCCCAACAGACCTGCAACTTCTTCCACCTTCATCTCGAACACCACCACTACCACCTTCCTCCGACAAACTCAGTATTCCATCACCACCCTTGTCTCTTCCTTTCTCGTCTGTAACATCGAATCCTGATGCTACAAACTCGACAGTGAGAGAAGCTAGGGTTCACAGAAGTCTAGGGCTAGGCCAACAACGCAACAAGAGAAGGAAGAGGAGCAGAATAACATCAAGAAGCATGGGTCGAAGCCAATTTACACATGTGTATGTCGAATTTGATTTTCCCCAAAAGTTAGGGTTTTGTGAAATTAGGGATTTTGTTGTAAACTATAAATAGGAACTGATGTAGGATGTTAAAAGGGTTCTTGGGTCATCCGAGATACCCCCTAATTGGGTTAATCTCATTTTTAAATCCAATGCATATCTTCTTCTTATCCACTGTTAATGTCTGTTGTGTTAGTGTTCACTGTTTTGTTAATGTTTAAGTTTCAAGTATGTTCTGTCATGTGTAGTTAACTTTCTTGTGCTATTTCATTATGTTCTAAATCACTGGTACTAAGGTTGAGATGAAATTTAATTCCTGTTAGGTGGTAAAATATTAGGAAGGAATTCTTGTAGTGATCAGTTGCCTAGGGAAGTGATGAACTTAGTATGTAATATCACCTGTGATTGAGTGTGCCTTAAACAGACACTCAATGCTAGGGGTGATTGAGTAACTTAGCTCATTAACTTTCCACAAATGCATACCCTGGACTAAGGAAGGCATGAACCTCCCCCTTTTTCCATTAGGGACAAGAATATGAACTAGAATTGCTACTATCTAGATAGGTATAAGATGGATTCAAGACCTTAGTGTTTTACTTCTTTGTCACTATTTTACTTAGAGAACTCACTGCTCATTGCTCACTGTTATTCATTGCCTTTGCTTCTTTGGCTCACTGCCACTGTCACTTACTGTCACTGCTTAGCTTAGGAAACTTCAACTACACACACAAGTCCATGTGGATTCGACCCGTTCTTGCACAAACTACAACCGACACCGTGCACTTGCGGTTTAACAAGTAGGCTTTCTTTTACTCTTATTTTCTACATATTTAAGAGCCTACCAGTAACTAAGTTTACTTCCGATTATTGCAAGTTCAAAATTTGAAAAGTATCAGTTTTTCCCAAATTCTGATTTTTGGTCCATCGTACATTCGGGACTTTACAAGTATCAGATTGCATTGAATGTGCCACGTACATTGCAAGTTTTGGGCTTCCGGAAACACTACCGCTATTGCATGCATTAAGGCTTGATCGTTATCCGTTACAATAACCCTTGGAAAATTATCACCGTTATAAATGGACCTCAACGTCTCCAACATCCAAATGAAACTCACATTGTTCCCATGATCCATTAAACCCCATGCAATCGTAAACGTGTTTTTGTCCGAAGTATGGCAAGCAATGTTCAACAACGACATGTTATACTTGTTTGTCTTATAAGTAGCATCTATCAACAAAATTTGATGAAAGCATTGAGCCAATTGGATCATTTCGGGATGTGCCAAGAAAATACGAACCACTATACCATCCTTTTCTTCCCTTCTCAAGGTGTAGCCGTGTAACTCCGCTAACCACTCTGATTGTTGCATGACCGTTCTACCATCCCATTCAGTCCTTTTGATCGTAGCTAGGGCCGACTTAATTGTAGACAAAGAAGACAATTTGTTGGGGTCGTCCGCCTTTATTTTACTTAAGATCGCACTCGCTTTTTGGATCCGCATAGACCTCACCGTCCGCATTTGATGTGGTTTTAACTTGGCAACCATTACATGTCCAATTAAATCCAATGGATCATCACGGTTGTGACAACCGTTATCAACTTTATACATTTTATACTCTTTACCTTTAATACCATCGGGCTTATAAAAGACAATCTTAAATGGGCATCCTATCTTCTTGGTATTGCTTCGGTATTTCCTGTTCGTCTTCCATACGTACTTACTATTCTTTCCCTCGTGACTCTTTCGCGTCCCACCTCGCTCACAAATCATTTCAAATCGAGTGTCACTAACATGATTATTTTGAACTACCACGCACATGTTATCTTTTGCCTTGTTCATAAGCCATTCCTTTGCCTCCTTCTTACTTCCAAATGTCTAAACGTGCATAAAACAAAACAAATCTAATAAGCATAACCATTTAACATATAAATTTTGAAAAAAAAAAAGAAAAGTAGTAATGAGTATACCAAATCGTTTGCATAGTATAAGGAAGTGTCGGGCCTCAAATAGAAATCATCAACAAACTCTTCAATGGCCTGCATATGAAAGCAACAAATTATTATACAATAATCGGAGGTTATTAAATAAGTCAAACTGCCGAATATACTATATTCGGAATCCTATCGGTTACCCAAAACACCCGATTTATGCAAATGAATGTACACAGTTTACTGAGTGCAAAAAATGATATAATCGGAAGCTAAAATATATAGTAAAACAGCCGAATATAAATAACCGGGAGATAACTTTAATCGATAAACATCCGATTTTCAAGTTTTAGGAAATTTTATGTTGAGGCCACTGTTATATTCGGCAGTCAAATAATGTTAAACTATTACCGATTGTAAAGGATAAGAATACTGAGTTTCGAAATTTTTTGAGGAATTCGTTTTTGGGGCCATTCAGAGGTAAATAACTCTACATAACTACCGAATGTAGATTTTTTTGGAAAACCAGTTTGGGGTTTTTTCTCATATTCGGCAGTAAACTACTATCTTGGAACTACCGAATATACATATTTGGTACTCAGTGTGTTATATTCGTAATTTTATTCGAGAAATTATCTACCGAATCTGGGTAGTTCATGGCATTCAATGCATGCAATAATCGGTTTTTCTTGTTTACAAAAGCACACAAACGCATGCAAATCGAGTATTTGAGTTTCTTAACACAATACCTGTGTTTTACATGCATCGTTAGCTTCAATATCAGGCGATTCTCCATTTTCTTCCATGAAAGGGTCGTCTAGGTTTTCCTCTCCACAAAAGTTTGGATCATTCAACATATACCCCAAATCGTCTTCGCCATGATTCTCACCTTCTTCTTCATATCCATCCATTTTTGTAGTGATAAAATTGGTTTTTCCTTTTTTCCTTCACCTTCTTCTCTATAACTCTAACAACTCAAAAATGAAAAAGAAATGGAAAAACTGAAACAGAAATCATTCTAATACTGCACCGACTACAATCGGAAGTCTGGGTAAATTTTTTTCTTCCGATTGAAATCGAAGGATAAAAATGTTATCATATCCTCCGAATATATAAGGGTAATTTTTCCATTACGAATTACGCGAGATAAGGGCTGGCTACATTTTCCCTTTGGGTGACCTTTTCTGTTTTATTGTTGGCACCTAAATTCTTTTAAGTGGCCCCTAAAAACGCGAGGAAAAAAGTTCATTGTTCAATGAGGCTCCTTCTGAGTCATAGGTGAAACTCTGGGTTTCCACTTTTTTTTGTTAATTATAGTTTTGGTTATTTATTTATTTTCAACTAGATGCGTTTCTAGAAACCACCTTTTGTTTTAAGTACGTGTTTTTGAGTCTAAATTTCTTAACACATCACTTGCGGGTTACTAGTGAGGAACGTCCTTCTCACGGTTGATTCTCCAAAGAAACCGCCGAGAAATCTAATGAACTAAATTAGCGGAGCAACTCATGTTTTGATGTATGTTTTATAGTAACTGAAGTATTTTTTCTTTTTTGTTATTGATAATTAACGATTTTATTAACTAGAAGCGGAGGTTACAGATTATAAGATAGGAAATGAATTCCTTCTTACTTTGTTAAAAAAACATCTTCAGTTCACTAACCAAAGACTCTGTATAGAAATTTCGGATACTTAAAACTCTAGCTTCATTTGCTAATTTGTCTAAAGAAAGTAATAAAGTCCTATTTATATAATGAAACAGAGGATTAATTTTAAGGAATTATTTATGTTTTAGAATTATGACCCAAAGATGATTTAGTTCAAGAAAGACGCTCCCAATAGAATCTATACTAAATCTTGGGTTAGTTATTACACTAGCCTTGATTCCGGGGGTTTAGGAATTAGAAATACCCACAAGCAAAACCTTTCTATATTAACTAGATTAGTCTGGAGACTCTTAAGTAACCCAAATCATCTTTGGGTCATAATTCTAAAACATAAATAATTCCCTAAAACTAATCCTCTGTTTCATTATATAAATAGGACTTTACTACCTTCTTTAGACAAATTAGCAAATGAAGCTAGAGATTTAAGTATCCGAAATTTCTATACAGAGGCTTTGGTTAGTGAACTGAAGATGTTGTTTTTTAACAAAGTAAGAAGGAATTCATTTCCTATCTTATAATCTGTAACCTCCGCTTCTAGTTAATAAAATCGTTAATCATCAATAACAAAAAAAAAAAAAAAAACACAACCTTAGGAAAAAGCAATTTATTGCATCTGATAGCTAGGGTAAGCACCTAAGGATAATGACAATTCTGCCAGCTTAGAGAGAAATTCAACCTTCCATCCCTAAAGAGTGGCATAACACTTGCTAAGCAAAGGTTCAAAGCAGTTAGTTTTATTTCTATCAAAAAAATAATGTTGTTTCCCGGTATTTATCATTTTTAGATATCTGTTTAACCGTAAGGATTCCACTTATTATTTTACAATGCATATTATGAAGTTTGGGAGTTAAATAAATCCCGAACTTTTGGAGGCTTATCACTTTGACCAGAGGTATCCTCAAATAATTAAAGGATATCCAATAAAATTCTGGCTTCAGGGTTACATCATTTGAAAACAAGTAGCAATCGTTCGCGAAAAAAAAGATGGGACGCGGGGGAACATATTTAGAAAACTTAATCCCATAAATTTTCTTAGGTAATTCATCATTAAAAAGAAGTTTAGACAAAAATTCCATGCAAATATGAAGAGATATGGAGAAAAAGGGTCTCACTGTCTTAGACCTCTTTCAACTTCAAAAACTTGGACCTGAATTCCATTAAGAAGAATAGAGAAAGAGGTAGTAGAGACACATTGCATAATAATTCAACACCAGTCATCATTGAAACCATAAGAAAAAAATATTTTTTCAAGAAATGGCCATTCTATTCTATCAAACGCTTTCGAAAGATCAATTTTCAAAGAAAAATGCGCATTTTTGTTTTTACAGGTTTTTATAGTATGTAAGATCTCATGCGCTATTATTATATTATCAGTAATCTAACGACCAGGAATGAAAGCCGGTTGATTTTGAGAAATCATTTTTCCTAAAAGAAGCTTAAGTTTGTTCGCTAGAATTTTAGATATAAGTTTATAGATGGTATTACTCAAGCTAATGGGTTCTGAACTTTTGGGTTCAAACTGATATAAGAAAAAATTAATTGTTTATGCATATAATCCAAAATAGAAAGTTTTCAATCCAAGAGCTTGGATCAGACTATATATGCCGAAAAGACACGGAAGTTTTTAAAATTTATCTAATTTTAATTTAGCTTTGTTAACCAAGATGGCATGGAGAACGGTTACTAAACCATACATATTGGCAGTTAGAGTCTTAAATCCAAACATCATGTATGTAAAAAGAAAGGTACTTGGATTTGGGAAGGTTTAGTTAAAGGTCTGGACATAGTTAGGAAATACCATATTTGGGAGGTAGCAAGAGGTGAAGATATCAGTATACGGATAGATAATTGGGTAGATGAAGAAATTCGAGTTTTTCCTTGACCAACGGAGTTTCGCCTTCAAGATTGTACCCAAGTGTCGAAACTTATTAACCCATATATTGTTGAATGGGAGGATGATACTCTTTATGAGTTATTTGATCAAGAACAGATTGATAAAATCCATCTCATACGTCTCCCAATCTTAGGTACTGACACTCTACGTTGGTCTCTCACAAATTCAGGTAACTTCTCGACTAAAGCTACATATCAGTCTCTTCTCAAACATTAGTGTATTGCCACACCAAAAGAACAGAAACAATGGCTTAGGGTTTGGCACATGCATAAGTTTAAACTTTTCATTCGGAAGTGTTTGCATAATATTCTTCCTCTAAAAAATTGGTTCTTTAGGATTCGTATTACCTCTGATGATTTGTATCCTTTATGTGGTACGTCTGAGGAAAATTTTGATCATTGTGATTTTACAAGAGTTGTTTGTGTTTGTTTCTCGTCTTCAAGTTTTTGTTGTTTTGTGTAACTTCTCTTCTCCTCAGGATTGGATTTTTACTTGATTGCAGACAAAACTATCTCAGTATCAGGCTGAGCAGTATAGATTATATGTTTTGATTATGTGGAAGGTTTTGAAAGCTAGATGCGAGGCTAATATGGAAAACTTAGCTCAAATATCCAGCATCAGTAGTTAATGCAATTAAAGTTCACCTTACCAACCTCAATCAGACACATTTTTTTTGTAAATCTTTACATTAATCTGGTTTTTCCCCTGCTGCTAGAAATACAATGCAATTTGAGCTTCAACAATCTTTCTTACCTTGGCATAATGTATGCATGATAATGTTTTCTGATGCATCGATCTTTGGGTAAAATTTAACTGTTGCAGGTTGTAAAATCGTCCTCTTTAGATCCAATGGAGACTTCGCAGCAGCTAAATGCTGGACCGCCTCTGTAGATTCTATAATAGAAGCAGAAGCCAAAGCTTTAGTGGCTGCAACAGAATAGGCTTTTTAGTTACAATTGGAAAAATTTGTTTTTAGTGCAGATAATCTCTCGTCACTTCAAGCAGTAAATGGTGACCCTCTCTCCATCAACTAGAAAAAGAATTCATATGTAAATGATTGTTCCAAACAGATAAAGAAAAAAAAAGATTTATCAGCTTATTAGTGAAGTTATTAGCATTATTCTAAAAGGTCTAAATTTTTGAAACTTTTTTAACGGAGCTGTTTCTAAGAGGATCGGGATATGATCAGATCCAACCCTTACTAAATGTTTAAATATTGCATTAGGGAATAAGTTGATCCAATCCGTGGAGGCTAAGATCCTATCAATTCTCTCTTTGATGTTTTCCTAACCTTGTATTAGAGAATTGTTCAGTTGAACCCGCCAACTCCACCACCACCTCCAACTGCACCACCAGCGGCATTGCACCACCACCGTTCCACCGCCACTGTCGTTACCCTTTAATTTCATTGTCGTCACTACCTCTACCACTGTCAGTGGTAGTGTTAGTGAAAGAACGTCTTGAAGAAGAATAAGATAAAGAGAGGTAAGTTAGGTTATGGAGGATTTATAATTGTCCAGTGATGAAGTATTTGGTTAAAAGTATTAATTTTTAATTATATTAATATTTAAAATTATAATCTTCTTTGAAAAATAAAATAACACATTTAAGATGATCTAATGGTAACTAGCCTGCTAACACGTCGTGAAGAAGAATAAGATAAAGAGAGGTAAGTAAGTGCTTTTGTATCTAAGTTGCTTAACACGTAAGGACGGAGCCACGACTTATGTGCCACGGGGTCGAGCAAATTTCATATCGGCAAGAGCCGACCGGTAACACCAACACGGCATGTCAGAATGTCTTAAAATTTTTATATATTTACCTCAAATGGTTTGAAGAATTCGTGTTTTACCCCAACAACCGGCATCATAGTTCCCACGTCATCGTCTTCTGGTCCATCATCATTCGTTTTCTCTAATTTTCTTTATAGAGAATTTTCCGGGCAGAAGTGAAATTTTCTCTAATTTTCTTTATAGAGAGTTTGCCGGGCAGAAGTGAAAAAAATATTTTTTTTAACCCATAACTAATACAAATTTGAATTTTTCCATTAACACCCACAAGACATTGAAATCACCCAAAACCCAACACCTTTCTTATGGAAATTCAAAACTTAGTTCATATTTTGATGCAGGTTTTTAATTTCTGGTCAGTCCTATAATTATTCCGATACTAATTCGGGATTGTTATCATTTAACCGGACGGTCTTCTTCTCAAAGGTTATTTTTTTTTATTTTTTTTTGATAATAGTCTAAAACGAGCGAAAGACTGTATCAAAACAATGTAAAAAGAAAAACGAGCACTCCCCGATCACGACTCTTATTCAACGTAATGTTGGTTAAGTGTCTCCGTAATCTTGACATGTTGTGGTGCCGTTTATTGGCTTTGTAAGATGCTCATTTGTCCTATTCATTCCAAAGATCACATTTAACAAACATTTTAATTTCCAACCACTTCTCTAAACTTGATTGAACACACATATAAACCCATAACTAAAACAAATCATTCCCCTATAAATTGTATTTAATCATAATCTTTGTAACAAAACCAAACGACTAATCAAAACCCATAATCTTTTAAAATAATACCAAACATGTCCTTTATGGATCCTGATCACCCATCTTCCTCCTCTTGTAACAGGGATTGGTTTTTCCCTTCTCCTTCTTTCATTCATTCAACTCATCCTATTCCTTCTTCAAGAACTCTAAAGCCTCCTAAAAAGTTCTACTCTTCAGCACGCCGTAGTGGCTCGCAGAAAATATCTTATTCACTTGAACCGCCATTATCTCAGAAACCTAATCCGATTTTACCATTGGATAATAGATATGGTGGAATTCGAAGAAGAATTGATTTTGATCGTACCAGAGACAAAATGCAAAGATCTGATGATGAAACCTTTAATTCGACTCCGACGGAGAAGAAGAACTTGCTGGAAGAGAAAACTACTAGGATTGTTGGGAGATTAAAAAGTTGTTTCCGATGGAATCGACGGAATTTGGTTTTCCCGGTAACTTCATTTCCTTTTTTTTTTCTCGGTTTTGACTGCTTGTTGACTTCAACGATGACCGCCTGTGCTTTTACTTTTTATTAGCATGTGACACGTGTAAATTACACGCCAACTAAAGTTTCACGTAATTTGTCGGAAACATGACACGCCTGTTTATTTTTCGTGCGCTTTTACATTTTGAATTTATCGGCTTTAAAGTGTGTCTCAGACTTAGTTTTTTGGCAGGTTATTATCACAATCTTCTTTTATCTTCTACGCAAGAACTTTATATTGCAAGGACAGGTTAAGGATTTAGAGGTAACTAACTAAACTAACTTATTTTTAAAGTGTGTATAAACATGTTGTTCAGTGTTCATTATACTTTCTTGCAGTGGATGTATTGGATTGATGTACCATTTTTTCTTTCACAGGAACAGATTTTAATATTAAAGTTGAGATTACAAGAATGTAATTTACCGGGCTCTGTTCACAATATCAATTCAAATGCAGAAGAAAGTTTTATATCTACTGAAAGTTTGAGAACTTCAGCTTTGATTTTCTCGTTATTACTCTTATCTACACCATTTCTTATTTTCAAGTATATTGATTACGTTTCGAAAACTAGAAGATCGTCAAAAGAAGTTTCCTTGAACAAACAGTTAGAATATCACGTGGACGTGTTTTTATCAGTTCATCCTTATACAAAGCCGTTGGCGTTGCTAATTGCAACCCTGCTGCTTATATTTATTGGTGGGGTTGCATTGTTTGGTGTGACTGATGATGGCTTAGCTGATTGTCTATGGTTGTCTTGGACTTATGTTGCTAGTTCAGGAAACCATGCGGACTCTGAGGGAATTGGTCCAAGGTTAGTTTCAGTTTCTATAAGTTTTGGTGGTATGCTAATATTTGCAATGATGCTTGGACTTGTCTCCGATGCAATCTCCGAGAAATTAGATTCATTACGGAAGGGGAAAAGTGAAGTTGTTGAGAGCAGTCATACTTTAATTCTTGGTTGGAGCGAAAAATTGGTATCTTACTCTAGTCATGTCTATATTCGCGAAAGTTCTCATTTTCAAAACCCTTATCTGCTCACTTTTACGTATGCATATTGGGTGCTTGAATATCTTCTGACAAGTAGTTCTGTTTCAATCACAGGGTACACTATTGAATCAGCTTGTCATAGCCAATGAGAGTTTAGGTGGAGGTACTGTGGTTGTAATGGCTGAGAGAGATAAAGAAGAGATGGAACTTGACATTGCCAAAATGGAATTTGATTTTAGAGGAACATCTGTTATATGCAGAAGTGGAAACCCTTGTATTCTAGCTGACCTGAAAAAGGTTATGTTTGATTTTCCTTATCCATTTTTTAGTCTATTTCATTCACACAAGCCAAATCCCCAATTAAGCTGCAAATATTTTATTTGGCTAGATTTTATTGAGCTTACTAGATATGCTGAAATAGTCAATCAAACTAAGTCGATATCCATTGAGCAATTGCTGCAACTAGTTACGGTTGTGATACAAATTGCATTATATGAGCTGTAAATGGAACATAATTATGACTACTATATTTCAAAACTTACTAAACTACAGAAGGTGTTTCTACAGGTTTCTGTCTCCAAGGCTCGCGCTATCATTGTGCTTGCTGAAGATGGCAATGCTGACCAGGTCTGCACCATTTCAAGATTGGGAAATTAGTTTATCAACTCTTATGTTAATATTTGAGTAAATTCTGTAATATCAGTGTGGTCTGGTAACAGAGTGATGCTCGTGCATTAAGGACAGTTTTGAGTCTGACAGGAGTAAAAGAAGGGCTGAGAGGACATATAGTGGTGGAACTTAGTGACCTAGACAACGAGGTGCTCGTAAAACTTGTTGGTGGAGAACTTGTTGAAACTGTTGTTGCTCATGATGTCATTGGCCGCTTGATGATTCAGTGTGCTCGACAACCAGGCCTTGCTCAGGTCAATTCACTAATGAGTACATTTACATATTTTCATGTTGTTCTTGTCTTACAATTAGATTATATTTGCATATTTTTTTTATTTCTTTCCTTAGCTTTTTCTTTCTTAAATCTGGGAACTACAGATTTGGGAAGATATACTTGGGTTTGAAAACTGTGAGTTTTACATCAAAAGATGGCCTGGATTGGATGGAATGTGTTTTGAAGATGTATTGATCAGCTTCGCGGATGCTATTCCTTGTGGAGTGAAGTCGGTAGCTTGTGGAGGAAAGATAATTTTGAATCCTGATGACTCTTATGTTCTACAAGAAGGCGACGAAGTTCTTGTAATTGCTGAAGATGACGATACTTATGCTCCAACCACATTGCCAATGGTGAAGTCTTATCTGTTGAACATTTATTTTTATTAGAAATATCAAAGCAGGAACATGAATGGAAAAATGAACTTTAGGTTGATCATGACTTATAGAAGATTTTCCTCCCATGCCATGGAGTTCAAAATTGAAATCCTAGACAATAAAAACTTACGAGCATATAATCAATTTCACCATTCAGGTTAAAGAAGCATCATTGATAGAAATTATTCGGCCAACAAAAGAGCCACAGAAGATTTTACTTTGTGGATGGAGACGGGACATTGATGATATGATAGTGGTAAGTTCTTTCTGCCAAGCTCCTAATCGCTTCTTGTTTTTTGTTTTTCCTGTCTTGATAAAACAGGTCTGGAGAGGGAATCCACAGAAAGATTTAATGGTTCAGAAGTTGCATGAAAAAATTCTTTTTTGTGGTTGGCGCCGAGATATGGAAGATATGATTATGGTAATGCAAAGGATATAGTGATCGATCTTGCATTAGTACTTGGTTGGACACATATATGATGCATATAATGTGACGCTTGACATCTCAGAAACATTTTCCATCTGTCAGAACGCAAAATGTGGATCTGTCTCTTTGGAGAATCTATTAATGTTCTTCTTTTCTGTAGAAGTACAATGTGGTAAGTGTCTAAATGTCGATCTATTTATTGCTTTGGATTTTGCTGTGTCAGGTGTTGGATGCATTCTTGGCACCTGAATCAGAGTTGTGGATGTTCAATGAAGTTCCAGAAAATGATAGAGTTAAAAAACTTACTGATGGTGGTCTGGATTTCGACCGTTTAATGAACATTACTTTGGTTCATCGTGAAGGAAATGCTGTTATTCGGCGCAACTTGGAAAGTCTCCCCTTGGAGACCTTTGATTCTGTGAGTAGAACACCTTGATTCAGAGTTTTGGAATGATAAATCTTACTACTTGTGAACCATGGAATAGTAGTTTCTTGGTTAACGGAACCATTTGAAATCATATAGCCGAATCTACATGAAAGTACACTATAGGTTAATTCCTTTGATGGCTAGGTCTACAGATCGTGCTTCCTGGTTTAATCCTACGTTCGGATAAGAAATTATGTCATGTTAGCTTAAGTCTTTTTCCTTTCCTCTCCTTGGTTACCAATAATTTGTGTAACCCAAGCATGGTTAGGATTGCAGTTAAGATGAAACCTGTTTTGATGAATATGATTTCTCTCTCCCTATCTTGGTTAATCAATTGCCAAGCTTATGGCTTGTACAGATTTTGATTTTGGCTGATGAGTCAGTCGAAGATTCAGCAATCCAAGCTGATTCAAGATCTCTTGCCACATTACTGTTAATCCGTGACATCCAGGTATTACATCATTTCTTATGTCTGCTTCCATTTTATCTGCCACTTTTCAGACTCAAGCTTAAGTTCTTATACAAATGCTGGGTGTCCAAGGTTTATTCTCGATGCAATGTTTCAGTTTGTTGAAAACATGGACATTCTTTGTCGATGCATCCTGAAAAATACACGAGAAATACCGAAAGGTTTATACCAATAGCAACTTCAACTGAGACAAACCAAAATAACTTTTTTCCAAAAACTTCCAAACTGTTTTATATTTTCTTTTTCACAAATTTGCAGGCAAAGCGTCTTCCTTATAGTAAAGAAACCCCGGTTCATAGAGAAGCTTTCTCAAAGGTTTCTTGGATGGGTGAAATGCAACAAGCTTCAGATAAATCAGTCATCATAAGTGAAATTCTTGATCCGCGGACTAAAAATCTATTATCCATGTCGAAAATCAGTGACTATGTTTTATCAAATGAGCTGGTCAGCATGGCATTAGCTATGGTTGCTGAGGATCGCCAAATAAATGATGTGTTAGAAGAACTCTTTGCTGAGGAGGTAGCTAACCCCAGCGACTATCCAGTTTTTTTCTACCGGCTAGCCATATGTTTCTTCTCACTGATTACTAGTTGATTTTGTTTTTTGTATTTCTCGGCTGAACTCAGGGAAACGAGATGCATATAAGACAAGCCAATCTTTACCTTCATGAAGAGGAGGAATTGAATTTTTTTGAAGTACTGTTACGTGCTCGGCAGAGGAAAGAAATTGTGATTGGGTACCGGCTCGCAAATGCAGAGCGAGCTGTTATAAACCCTCCTAACAAGAGTGAGCGGCGAAATTGGTCATCCAAAGATGCTTTTGTTGTGATTGCTGAAAAAGAATGAAAGTATTCTATTTGTTTATTTTTGAAAGTTTCAATTTGAGAAATGTAAATACTTATATGCACAGTGGTGACCAAAAGTTTGGTCCTTCACTCAGCTAAATGGCCAAAAAATTTCCACATTGACTGCACGTCTGCAAGAACTCTGCACTTTATGCTACCTCATACTAAAGCAAACATTTCCCCCCCAACTTTATACACTTTATTGCAGTGATTTGACTTCGTTTGGAGCCAGCGTGGCTTGACTTGGCTTGGTTCAGTCTGTAGTTAGGTGAGATTGTGATGTTTATTCTGATGTATGCTTCAATGATGCACGATCTTTCTTTTTTTTGTTTTCCCCTGGAAATTAAGGATTCTATGTTCTTGGTTGAATCTTTATTATTACATGGAAATGAAATCATCTGCAGTTTGCAAAATATTTTAATGAAGTGAATGTCTTAGATTTTCCTGATTTCTGAAAGTTGTGTGTTACCACGTTATACTCAGCTCTCTCATGTCTTTTACCTACTTCTCAGCTTAGGCTTCTGTTTCATGATGCAGGTTAAAGGAGATGAAGCTCACTGTAGTGTGAAACATCATCCTGAACGTAAAAGAAGCCGTTGGGAGGCAACTGCTGATATGTCTGAAGATTTCTCTGGAGATACAGATGACTATGCAAGTGACATTTCTACTGATGAAAGCAGAGACGGAAAAGTACCAGGACCTGGTGATGCTATTGTGGCGATTAATACCTGGGATAATAATCACCAGAAGGAAAATACATTGTGTTAGTAAGGTATGCATCCTATTCACTTGGTCGTTATCTGGTCTTCTAAGAATTAGTTTTAATTCTGTAATATACAGCCTCCATGGTCTCATTAGGGGTGAGAATATGGAGCTTGGTTGTGATTCTGATACTGGTGGTCAGGTATCTTTGATGCTCTTTCTTTAACTCCTTGCCTATGTTACGAACTTCCCCTAGGAAGATTTATGTCATCCTCACTTAGAGGAGACCTGAATGTCATCTATTGTAGGTTAAATATGTCATCGAACTTGCAAGGGCTCTAGCTACAATGCCCGGAGTTTGTCGGGTCGATTTGCTTACGAGACAAGTATTATCTCCAAATGTAGACTGGAGTTACGGTGAACCCGCAGAGATGCTTCCTCCTAGAGGTTCTGAAGAATTCATGCATGACAAGGGAGACAGTAGTGGTGCATACATTGTTCGTATACCGTTTGGGCAGAGAGATAAGTATATCCCCAAGGAGCTTCTGTGGCCGCATATTCCCGAATTCGTTGATGGTGCACTTAAGCATATTGTACAGATGTCAAAAAATTTAGGGGAACAGATTGGTAGCGGGGAACCAGTTTTCCCAATTGCCATCCACGGACACTATGCTGATGCTGGCGACTCTGCTGCTCTTCTCTCTGGTGCTTTAAATGTTCCTATGATTTTCACAGGCCACTCTCTTGGCCGTGATAAGCTGGAACAGGCCATGAAAAAAGGATGTCTATCAAGAAAAGAGTTAAATGCAACATACAAAATAATGCGTAGGATAGAGGCCGAAGAGCTCTCACTTGATGCTTCAGAAATAGTCATAACTAGCACCATGCAAGAGGTGGAAAAGCAATGGAGTTTATATGATGGTTTTGATGTTCAACTTGAGCATAAACTGCGAGCGGGGATCAATCATAATGTTGCCTGTGATGGCAAGTACATGCCCCGCATGTTTGTAAGTATAAGCTACAAAGTCTTAATTCATGCTTTTCTAGTTCCGTGGTGGAACAATATATACAGTGTTGACCATTACGCATATGTCCCTGGTTGGTGTGGGACGTTGACTGATTTTTATTATCTGAATCGAGCTTTGTTAATTGAAACATGCAGGTAATTCCTCCTGGCATGGAATTCAATCACATTGCTTTGCCAGATGGTGTTATCAATGGTGAACCCACGGTAAATGGAGATAATAAAGCTTCTTCTGACGCACCTATTTGGTCCGAGGTACTTCAAACTGAATCTTTGGCCATAGACATAAAATTCATCAGTTAGGTGTTCCTGGAGATTTACCATTTATAACTAGTTAACTCATTTTTGTATCTGGCAGATAAAGCGCTTTTTGACCAATCCTCACAAGCCTATGATCCTTGCACTAGCTAGACCGGACCCCAAAAAGAACATCACAACCTTGGCCAAAGCATTAGGAGAGTGTCGTCAGCTAAGAGAGCTGGCCAACCTTGTATGTCTGTTAGAAGGGATTTACCTTTTTTCTTCTCCTCTCTTGTTTTTCATGTCAAGATTTTTAGAAATTTCTCATATACATCTGTTATTACAGACATTAATAATGGGTAACCGGGAAGGAATCGACGAAATGCCAGGCTATAATGTGTCTGTTCTTGTCTCAGTACTTAAACTAATTGACAATTATGATCTGTACGGTCATATAGCATATCCTAAACACCACAAGCAGCCTGACGTTCCTGACATTTATCGTCTTGCAGCAAAGACTAAGGTAATGTGATTTCTGAAGGAGTTTCTTACGGTAAGAATCAAGCAAGTGTATGTGGAACTGCGTGGATAGAAACATCTCCTGTTGGATTTTTTAACTCTAATTTGTATCTGTGCAGGGTGTCTTCATAAATCCAGCTTACATTGAACCATTTGGACTGACTCTTATAGAGGTGCTTCTTTGTTGGTATTCCGTGTACAACTGTGTTTTTTCGTTTAGGTAGCGTAACTATTTCTATTTGACAATCAGGCAGCAGCTTATGGTTTGCCAATTGTTGTTACAATCAATGGAGGTCCAGTTGATATACACCGGGTAGGTTAATCAACCAAGTACATTTTTCAGATACCCTCACTGTTTAGTAATCTTTACAAAATTTGTTAGGGTATTTAGTTTTCTAGTCGGCTGTTTGTAGGTTCTTGACAATGGTATCCTTGTTGATTCGCATGATCAACATGCCATCGCTGATGCTCTACTAGAGCTGGTTACTAACAAGCAGCGCTGGGCTAAATGTCGACAGAATGGATTGGATAAGATTCACCATTTTTCATGGCCAGAACATTGCAAGATCTACCTTTCTCACATAGCCAACTATAGACCAAGGCATCCACAATGGCAAAAAAATAATGAGTTTGATGACTTGAGAGATATACGCGAGCAAATGGAAGAGGTTGTTGGCTATCTTGATGATGCTGTAGAATCCATCGAACATCCTACTAATAATAGCAAGAGTATGACACTTGTGGTAAATTCCCTGCACTGAGGCTGAGGAAACATATTTTTGTAATTGCTGTCGACTATGATGATAATGCAGATCTTGTAAGGACGATTAAGAATGTTTTTGAGGCGGCAATCGAGGAGAAAGCCTCAGGTGCAGTAGGGTTCATCTTATCAACAGTCTTGGCCATATCCGAGATAAACTCTTGCCTAGTCTATGGGGCACTAAGTGCAACAGATTTTGATGCTTACATCTGCAACAGTGGAGGGAATCTCTACTATCCGTCTTCAGAATCAGAAAATAATAATCACTTTGGGCTTCCTTTTGTACTCGACTCGGATTACCATTCACAAATCAAATACCGTTGGGGTGGAGAGTGCTTAAGAAAGACTTTAGTTCACCGGGCTGCTAACACTGCTGGTAAAGAGGGGGAAAATGGGTAATCATTGGTTATAAATGAAGATGTTCAGAGATCAACCACCTACTGCTATTCGTTCAAGGTAGAAAGCCCATCGCTGGTACGTAAAATCGATCCTCAGTATTCTAATTTTTATATAGGTTCTTCAAGCTATATTAAGTTGGAACAGTCTGACTTACCATTAAGTCTTCACAGATTCCCCGTTTCTCAGAGATTCGTAAGTTGATGAGAATCAAAGCCCTCCGAGGCTATGTCATCTACTGTCATAATGGGACTAAGCTCCATGTAATTCCTGTACTGGCGTCGCGAGCTCAAGCCCTCAGGTACATACTTTTATCTTTGCTACATACCAAGGCCCTTCCTCCTGTTAACAACTATGGCTACTAAGTGTTAATGTTAGGAATGATTAACGTATACTCGTTAAACTAGCCTTAAAGATCTTCTTTTTTTCATGCATCTATACATCAGATGGGGAACAGAACTGCCGAATATGGTTGTTATTGTTGGAGAATGTGGAGACACAGATTACGAAGGACTGCTTGGAGGAGTACACAAGACAGTAGTATTAAACGGGGTTTGCAGAAAAGCACGAACTGTGCTTCACTCCAATAGGAATTACCCACTTGAAGATGTTATCGCATATGATAACCCCAACATCGTTCATACTGGCGACGGTTGCAGCAGCAGTCACATAAGGACAGCACTTGGAAAACTAGGTGTTATAACGACCTTGAAGAGTACAGAATTCGACCGGGTTTGCAACTTCATTGAGTAAATAAACAGCAGAATTGTTTGTGAAGAAAGCAAATACTAATTTCGGCTTACAAGCGTGTCTAATGATCCCTAATGCAGTTCCATTTTTTTTGCGCATTACTTTTGAAACTTTTTGAGATTTGAAATACATCTTCAACAGCGACAGCAACTTTGATCCTGCCAAGTAATCCAAAATGTCATAGCTGAGAAAGCAGCTTTACTCTCAGCCTCTTCAATAGAAGAAAGCCTAAAGTCTTGTTGGTAGCCACCTCCTCTAGAAATTCCTGCGTCAGACGTTTATACATAGAGTTTGGCACTGGCCAGTTTAGTAGTATGCTTACAGATAACCTAACCTGATAGGAATACAAGAGATTATCAACCAAAACACAAAATAAGATCAGATTTAGGGTGTATCCTGATCCCCACATTGCTGCCGGAAAAGCTGGAAAACCTGAAGGAATAACTGAGACTTGCAGGCTGTGCATCCATAGATCAGGGTACTTCAGCCACCCAC